>NW_028123419.1:0-366732 GCF_965194805.1 Balaenoptera borealis
TCTAAAAAACTCAGCTTAGAGAGCATAGGGCACTTCCACTCATGGGCGTATAAATTGGGAAAACTAAAAATCAGCAAGACACAGGCACCCCAAAGTTTAGGGCTGCTCTGTTGACAAGAACCTCCACTTCATTACACCTTAAATATCCCAGGAAAGAGAAAAATGGATAAAGAAGTTGTGGTCCTTATGTACAATGGAATGTCACTCAGGCATGAAATCAACATCATAAGGCTAGTAGCAGCATGATGAGAAGATTTAGGTACGACGATTCTAAGTGAAATAAATCACACAGAAAAAGGCACTTATCATAAGATATCACTTATAGAGGGAATGTAAAAACCGCTACACTTGAACTGAATTACAAAACAGAACAGAGTCCCACGTTTAGAAAACACACTATGGCTGCTTAACGGGAACGGTGAGGTGGGGTGACGCATAAAACAAGGGTTTCAAATTAGCTCAGATAGCGTTCCATAAACCCAATATGTAATAGACAAGACCTACTCCTTGCTCAGTGAACTGGACGCAAAAACCCCCTATTCACCGCCCAAGAATATATCTGACTAGGAAGAATCTTCAAAGCTATGTATTGATATCTCTCTGTAAGTGAGTCAAGTGGGTGTAAAGCAGCATAAACACAGCAGTGAAAAGCAGCTAGCCCCACTATAAAAATCAATTACTTTTAAAAACCCGTGAAACAAAGACAGTGAAAGAGAGAGAAATTCTTACAAAATTCGTTCAGGGGCTGTGATGCCACCTGGATTGACCATATCTAGACCCACAGCTGATTGAGACATAAGGGTGGACACTCTTGGGGCTGAGAGGTTTGGTGAGGTTGGGTGAGCAAACGCAGACCCTTTAAAGTAATACTGCGTGGTACCCATCCCATAGGTCCCAAATCTCCAGGTTCAAGGGCATCTTCCTACATCGAAAACATGCATGAGAAACCCAGAAGACGGTACACCGTGTGATCGCGAAAGGTTTCTAAAACGCACCTCATTTCTCATCTCCTTGTGCTCGGGTTCGCCATTCCAGCCGCTTTACTAGCAATCTCCCTCCTTGGAGAATGAGCACCTTTAACCTCCTGTTCCGTACAGGTTGCAATTTGTCCTGAGGATGAACGGGAAGAGGGGGAACCAATGAGAGACTAGGTCTAGGTGTGGGGACAGGCACAGGTCACTCTATTTTCCCATCAGGAAGAAGAATTAACCACAGGCTCAGCCTGCCGCCCGGAACCAGAATAGGGCCTTAAACAATCCTGCGCTTTTGGGGCCAGCTCCCAAGAAAGCGAGTTGAAAAATGGAGCTCAGGGGCACTGCAATTCAGAAACCTGCAGAGTTATAAATGTTAACTCTCGTCCACAAATATATTGAGGGAAGGCAACGAAGAGGATTTGAAAGCAAGGCAGAATTGCAGGAAACAGATTTCAGGAGGTAGATTCGAATCGCCTTTAAAGCACAGGAAAAGCGGCAAAACCTCGACCATGATGCCCTTGGCCAAAAAGGGCGTATGCGTTTTTTCCTGAATATATTCAGGAAAAAACGCATACGCCCTTTTTGGCCAACCAAGCAACCTGGAAAGGCAAATCAGCGCTACAAAGAAGTCTCGCTTCCCATCGGTCAAAAGGGCCATGCTGAATAAAGTGTCAAAACCAGAAATGCAGGACAGGCCATGGAGAAACGGGAGCCTTGCTACG
Source organism: Balaenoptera borealis (assembly GCF_965194805.1). Lineage (NCBI taxonomy): Eukaryota > Metazoa > Chordata > Mammalia > Artiodactyla > Balaenopteridae > Balaenoptera > Balaenoptera borealis. The sequence continues at coordinate 1,697 of NW_028123419.1, forward strand.
CTGATGGGCGGGATGTAAATTGCCAACAGCCACTCTGGAGAAGAGTACGGGGTGTCCTGAAACATCTAAAAAACTCAGCTTAGAGAGCATAGGGCACTTCCACTCATGGGCGTATAAATTGGGAAAACTGAAAATCAGCAAGACACAGGCACCCCAAAGTTTAGGGCTGCTCTGTTGACAAGAACCTCCACTTCGTTAAACCTTAAATATCCCAGGAAAGAGAAAAATGGATAAAGAAGTTGTGGTCCATATGTATAATGGCATATCACTCAGCAATGAAATCAACATCTTAAGGCTAGTAGCAGCATGATGAGAAGATTTAGGTACGAGGATTCTAAGTGAAATAAGTCACACAGAAAAAGGCACTTATCATAAGATATCACTTATAGAGGGAATGTAAAAACAGCTACACTTGAACTGAATTACAAAACAGAACAGCGTCACACGTTTAGAAAACACACTATGGCTGCTTAACGGGAAAGGTGAGGTGGGGTGATGCATAAAACAAGGGTTTCAAATTAGCTCAGATACTGTTCCATAAACCCAATATGTAACAGACAAGACCTACTCCTTGCTCAGTGAACTGGATTCAACACCCCCTGTTCACCGCCCAAGAATATATCTGACTAGTAAGACTCTTAAAACCAATGTATTGATATCTCTCTGTAAGTGAGTCAAGTGGGTGTAAAGCGGCATAAACACAGCAGTGAAAAGCAGCTAAACCCCATTATAAAAATCAATTACTTTTAAAAACCCGTGAAACAAAGACAGTGAAAGAGAGAGAAATTCATACAGAATTCGTTCAGGGGCTGGGATGCCACCTTTATTGACCATCTCTAGACCCACAGCTGATTGAGACATAAGGGTGGACACTCTTGGGGCTGAGAGGTTTGGTGAGGTTGGGTGAGCAAACGCAGACCCTTTAAAGTAATACTGCGTGGTACCCATCCCATGGGTCCAAAATCTCCAGGTTCAAGGGCATCTTCCTACATCGAAAACATGCTTGAGAAACCCAGAAGATGGTACACCGTGTGATCGGGAAAGGTTTCTAAAACTCACCACATTTCTCATCTCCTTGTGCTCGGGCTCGCCATTACAGCCGCTTTACTAGCAATCTCCCTCCTTGGAGAATGAGCACCTTTAACCTCCTGTTCCGTACAGGTTGCAAATTTGTCCTGAGCATGAACGGGAAGAGGGGGAACCAATGAGAGACTAGGTCGAGGTGTGGGGACAGGCACAGGTCACTCTATTTTCCCATCAGGAAGAAGAATTAACCACAGGCTCAGCCTGCCGCCCAGAACCACAATAGGGCCTGAAGCAATCCTGCGCTTTTGCGGCCAGCTCCCAAGAAAGCGAGTTGAAAATGGAGCTCAGGGGCACTGCAATTCACAAACCTGCAGAGTTAGAAACGATAACTCTCGTCCACAAATATATTGAGGGAAGGCAACGAAGAGGATTTGAAAGCAAGGCAGAATTGCAGGAAACAGATTTCAGGAGGTAGATTCGAATCGCCTTTAAAGCACAGGAAAAGCGGCAAAACCTCGACCATGATGCCCTTGGCCAAAAAGGGCGTATGCGTTTTTTCCTGAATATATTCAGGAAAAAACGCATACGCCCTTTTTGGCCAACCAAGCAACCTGGAAAGGCAAATCAGCGCTACAAAGAAGTCTCGCTTCCCATCGGTCAAAAGGGCCATGCTGAATAAAGTGTCAAAACCAGAAATGCAGGACAGGCCATGGAGAAACGGGAGCCTTGCTACGCTGATGGGCGGGATGTAAATTGCCAACAGCCACTCTGGAGAAGTGTACGGTGTGTCCTGAAACATCTAAAAAACTCAGCTTAGAGAGCATAGGGCACTTCCACTCATGGGCGTATAAATTGGGAAAACTAAAAATCAGCAAGACACAGGCACCCCAAAGTTTAGGGCTGCTCTGTTGACAAGAACCTCCACTTCATTACACCTTAAATATCCCAGGAAAGAGAAAAATGGATAAAGAAGTTGTGGTCCTTATGTACAATGGAATGTCACTCAGGCATGAAATCAACATCATAAGGCTAGTAGCAGCATGATGAGAAGATTTAGGTACGACGATTCTAAGTGAAATAAATCACACAGAAAAAGGCACTTATCATAAGATATCACTTATAGAGGGAATGTAAAAACCGCTACACTTGAACTGAATTACAAAACAGAACAGAGTCCCACGTTTAGAAAACACACTATGGCTGCTTAACGGGAACGGTGAGGTGGGGTGACGCATAAAACAAGGGTTTCAAATTAGCTCAGATAGCGTTCCATAAACCCAATATGTAATAGACAAGACCTACTCCTTGCTCAGTGAACTGGACGCAAAAACCCCCTATTCACCGCCCAAGAATATATCTGACTAGGAAGAATCTTCAAAGCTATGTATTGATATCTCTCTGTAAGTGAGTCAAGTGGGTGTAAAGCAGCATAAACACAGCAGTGAAAAGCAGCTAGCCCCACTATAAAAATCAATTACTTTTAAAAACCCGTGAAACAAAGACAGTGAAAGAGAGAGAAATTCTTACAAAATTCGTTCAGGGGCTGTGATGCCACCTGGATTGACCATATCTAGACCCACAGCTGATTGAGACATAAGGGTGGACACTCTTGGGGCTGAGAGGTTTGGTGAGGTTGGGTGAGCAAACGCAGACCCTTTAAAGTAATACTGCGTGGTACCCATCCCATAGGTCCCAAATCTCCAGGTTCAAGGGCATCTTCCTACATCGAAAACATGCATGAGAAACCCAGAAGACGGTACACCGTGTGATCGCGAAAGGTTTCTAAAACGCACCTCATTTCTCATCTCCTTGTGCTCGGGTTCGCCATTCCAGCCGCTTTACTAGCAATCTCCCTCCTTGGAGAATGAGCACCTTTAACCTCCTGTTCCGTACAGGTTGCAATTTGTCCTGAGGATGAACGGGAAGAGGGGGAACCAATGAGAGACTAGGTCTAGGTGTGGGGACAGGCACAGGTCACTCTATTTTCCCATCAGGAAGAAGAATTAACCACAGGCTCAGCCTGCCGCCCGGAACCAGAATAGGGCCTTAAACAATCCTGCGCTTTTGGGGCCAGCTCCCAAGAAAGCGAGTTGAAAAATGGAGCTCAGGGGCACTGCAATTCAGAAACCTGCAGAGTTATAAATGTTAACTCTCGTCCACAAATATATTGAGGGAAGGCAACGAAGAGGATTTGAAAGCAAGGCAGAATTGCAGGAAACAGATTTCAGGAGGTAGATTCGAATCGCCTTTAAAGCACAGGAAAAGCGGCAAAACCTCGACCATGATGCCCTTGGCCAAAAAGGGCGTATGCGTTTTTTCCTGAATATATTCAGGAAAAAACGCATACGCCCTTTTTGGCCAACCAAGCAACCTGGAAAGGCAAATCAGCGCTACAAAGAAGTCTCGCTTCCCATCGGTCAAAAGGGCCATGCTGAATAAAGTGTCAAAACCAGAAATGCAGGACAGGCCATGGAGAAACGGGAGCCTTGCTACGCTGATGGGCGGGATGTAAATTGCCAACAGCCACTCTGGAGAAGAGTACGGGGTGTCCTGAAACATCTAAAAAACTCAGCTTAGAGAGCATAGGGCACTTCCACTCATGGGCGTATAAATTGGGAAAACTGAAAATCAGCAAGACACAGGCACCCCAAAGTTTAGGGCTGCTCTGTTGACAAGAACCTCCACTTCGTTAAACCTTAAATATCCCAGGAAAGAGAAAAATGGATAAAGAAGTTGTGGTCCATATGTATAATGGCATATCACTCAGCAATGAAATCAACATCTTAAGGCTAGTAGCAGCATGATGAGAAGATTTAGGTACGAGGATTCTAAGTGAAATAAGTCACACAGAAAAAGGCACTTATCATAAGATATCACTTATAGAGGGAATGTAAAAACAGCTACACTTGAACTGAATTACAAAACAGAACAGCGTCACACGTTTAGAAAACACACTATGGCTGCTTAACGGGAAAGGTGAGGTGGGGTGATGCATAAAACAAGGGTTTCAAATTAGCTCAGATACTGTTCCATAAACCCAATATGTAACAGACAAGACCTACTCCTTGCTCAGTGAACTGGATTCAACACCCCCTGTTCACCGCCCAAGAATATATCTGACTAGTAAGACTCTTAAAACCAATGTATTGATATCTCTCTGTAAGTGAGTCAAGTGGGTGTAAAGCGGCATAAACACAGCAGTGAAAAGCAGCTAAACCCCATTATAAAAATCAATTACTTTTAAAAACCCGTGAAACAAAGACAGTGAAAGAGAGAGAAATTCATACAGAATTCGTTCAGGGGCTGGGATGCCACCTTTATTGACCATCTCTAGACCCACAGCTGATTGAGACATAAGGGTGGACACTCTTGGGGCTGAGAGGTTTGGTGAGGTTGGGTGAGCAAACGCAGACCCTTTAAAGTAATACTGCGTGGTACCCATCCCATGGGTCCAAAATCTCCAGGTTCAAGGGCATCTTCCTACATCGAAAACATGCTTGAGAAACCCAGAAGATGGTACACCGTGTGATCGGGAAAGGTTTCTAAAACGCACCACATTTCTCATCTCCTTGTGCTCGGGCTCGCCATTACAGCCGCTTTACTAGCAATCTCCCTCCTTGGAGAATGAGCACCTTTAACCTCCTGTTCCGTACAGGTTGCAAATTTGTCCTGAGCATGAACGGGAAGAGGGGGAACCAATGAGAGACTAGGTCGAGGTGTGGGGACAGGCACAGGTCACTCTATTTTCCCATCAGGAAGAAGAATTAACCACAGGCTCAGCCTGCCGCCCAGAACCACAATAGGGCCTGAAGCAATCCTGCGCTTTTGCGGCCAGCTCCCAAGAAAGCGAGTTGAAAATGGAGCTCAGGGGCACTGCAATTCACAAACCTGCAGAGTTAGAAACGATAACTCTCGTCCACAAATATATTGAGGGAAGGCAACGAAGAGGATTTGAAAGCAAGGCAGAATTGCAGGAAACAGATTTCAGGAGGTAGATTCGAATCGCCTTTAAAGCACAGGAAAAGCGGCAAAACCTCGACCATGATGCCCTTGGCCAAAAAGGGCGTATGCGTTTTTTCCTGAATATATTCAGGAAAAAACGCATACGCCCTTTTTGGCCAACCAAGCAACCTGGAAAGGCAAATCAGCGCTACAAAGAAGTCTCGCTTCCCATCGGTCAAAAGGGCCATGCTGAATAAAGTGTCAAAACCAGAAATGCAGGACAGGCCATGGAGAAACGGGAGCCTTGCTACGCTGATGGGCGGGATGTAAATTGCCAACAGCCACTCTGGAGAAGTGTACGGTGTGTCCTGAAACATCTAAAAAACTCAGCTTAGAGAGCATAGGGCACTTCCACTCATGGGCGTATAAATTGGGAAAACTAAAAATCAGCAAGACACAGGCACCCCAAAGTTTAGGGCTGCTCTGTTGACAAGAACCTCCACTTCATTACACCTTAAATATCCCAGGAAAGAGAAAAATGGATAAAGAAGTTGTGGTCCTTATGTACAATGGAATGTCACTCAGGCATGAAATCAACATCATAAGGCTAGTAGCAGCATGATGAGAAGATTTAGGTACGACGATTCTAAGTGAAATAAATCACACAGAAAAAGGCACTTATCATAAGATATCACTTATAGAGGGAATGTAAAAACCGCTACACTTGAACTGAATTACAAAACAGAACAGAGTCCCACGTTTAGAAAACACACTATGGCTGCTTAACGGGAACGGTGAGGTGGGGTGACGCATAAAACAAGGGTTTCAAATTAGCTCAGATAGCGTTCCATAAACCCAATATGTAATAGACAAGACCTACTCCTTGCTCAGTGAACTGGACGCAAAAACCCCCTATTCACCGCCCAAGAATATATCTGACTAGGAAGAATCTTCAAAGCTATGTATTGATATCTCTCTGTAAGTGAGTCAAGTGGGTGTAAAGCAGCATAAACACAGCAGTGAAAAGCAGCTAGCCCCACTATAAAAATCAATTACTTTTAAAAACCCGTGAAACAAAGACAGTGAAAGAGAGAGAAATTCTTACAAAATTCGTTCAGGGGCTGTGATGCCACCTGGATTGACCATATCTAGACCCACAGCTGATTGAGACATAAGGGTGGACACTCTTGGGGCTGAGAGGTTTGGTGAGGTTGGGTGAGCAAACGCAGACCCTTTAAAGTAATACTGCGTGGTACCCATCCCATAGGTCCCAAATCTCCAGGTTCAAGGGCATCTTCCTACATCGAAAACATGCATGAGAAACCCAGAAGACGGTACACCGTGTGATCGCGAAAGGTTTCTAAAACGCACCTCATTTCTCATCTCCTTGTGCTCGGGTTCGCCATTCCAGCCGCTTTACTAGCAATCTCCCTCCTTGGAGAATGAGCACCTTTAACCTCCTGTTCCGTACAGGTTGCAATTTGTCCTGAGGATGAACGGGAAGAGGGGGAACCAATGAGAGACTAGGTCTAGGTGTGGGGACAGGCACAGGTCACTCTATTTTCCCATCAGGAAGAAGAATTAACCACAGGCTCAGCCTGCCGCCCGGAACCAGAATAGGGCCTTAAACAATCCTGCGCTTTTGGGGCCAGCTCCCAAGAAAGCGAGTTGAAAAATGGAGCTCAGGGGCACTGCAATTCAGAAACCTGCAGAGTTATAAATGTTAACTCTCGTCCACAAATATATTGAGGGAAGGCAACGAAGAGGATTTGAAAGCAAGGCAGAATTGCAGGAAACAGATTTCAGGAGGTAGATTCGAATCGCCTTTAAAGCACAGGAAAAGCGGCAAAACCTCGACCATGATGCCCTTGGCCAAAAAGGGCGTATGCGTTTTTTCCTGAATATATTCAGGAAAAAACGCATACGCCCTTTTTGGCCAACCAAGCAACCTGGAAAGGCAAATCAGCGCTACAAAGAAGTCTCGCTTCCCATCGGTCAAAAGGGCCATGCTGAATAAAGTGTCAAAACCAGAAATGCAGGACAGGCCATGGAGAAACGGGAGCCTTGCTACGCTGATGGGCGGGATGTAAATTGCCAACAGCCACTCTGGAGAAGAGTACGGGGTGTCCTGAAACATCTAAAAAACTCAGCTTAGAGAGCATAGGGCACTTCCACTCATGGGCGTATAAATTGGGAAAACTGAAAATCAGCAAGACACAGGCACCCCAAAGTTTAGGGCTGCTCTGTTGACAAGAACCTCCACTTCGTTAAACCTTAAATATCCCAGGAAAGAGAAAAATGGATAAAGAAGTTGTGGTCCATATGTATAATGGCATATCACTCAGCAATGAAATCAACATCTTAAGGCTAGTAGCAGCATGATGAGAAGATTTAGGTACGAGGATTCTAAGTGAAATAAGTCACACAGAAAAAGGCACTTATCATAAGATATCACTTATAGAGGGAATGTAAAAACAGCTACACTTGAACTGAATTACAAAACAGAACAGCGTCACACGTTTAGAAAACACACTATGGCTGCTTAACGGGAAAGGTGAGGTGGGGTGATGCATAAAACAAGGGTTTCAAATTAGCTCAGATACTGTTCCATAAACCCAATATGTAACAGACAAGACCTACTCCTTGCTCAGTGAACTGGATTCAACACCCCCTGTTCACCGCCCAAGAATATATCTGACTAGTAAGACTCTTAAAACCAATGTATTGATATCTCTCTGTAAGTGAGTCAAGTGGGTGTAAAGCGGCATAAACACAGCAGTGAAAAGCAGCTAAACCCCATTATAAAAATCAATTACTTTTAAAAACCCGTGAAACAAAGACAGTGAAAGAGAGAGAAATTCATACAGAATTCGTTCAGGGGCTGGGATGCCACCTTTATTGACCATCTCTAGACCCACAGCTGATTGAGACATAAGGGTGGACACTCTTGGGGCTGAGAGGTTTGGTGAGGTTGGGTGAGCAAACGCAGACCCTTTAAAGTAATACTGCGTGGTACCCATCCCATGGGTCCAAAATCTCCAGGTTCAAGGGCATCTTCCTACATCGAAAACATGCTTGAGAAACCCAGAAGATGGTACACCGTGTGATCGGGAAAGGTTTCTAAAACGCACCACATTTCTCATCTCCTTGTGCTCGGGCTCGCCATTACAGCCGCTTTACTAGCAATCTCCCTCCTTGGAGAATGAGCACCTTTAACCTCCTGTTCCGTACAGGTTGCAAATTTGTCCTGAGCATGAACGGGAAGAGGGGGAACCAATGAGAGACTAGGTCGAGGTGTGGGGACAGGCACAGGTCACTCTATTTTCCCATCAGGAAGAAGAATTAACCACAGGCTCAGCCTGCCGCCCAGAACCACAATAGGGCCTGAAGCAATCCTGCGCTTTTGCGGCCAGCTCCCAAGAAAGCGAGTTGAAAATGGAGCTCAGGGGCACTGCAATTCACAAACCTGCAGAGTTAGAAACGATAACTCTCGTCCACAAATATATTGAGGGAAGGCAACGAAGAGGATTTGAAAGCAAGGCAGAATTGCAGGAAACAGATTTCAGGAGGTAGATTCGAATCGCCTTTAAAGCACAGGAAAAGCGGCAAAACCTCGACCATGATGCCCTTGGCCAAAAAGGGCGTATGCGTTTTTTCCTGAATATATTCAGGAAAAAACGCATACGCCCTTTTTGGCCAACCAAGCAACCTGGAAAGGCAAATCAGCGCTACAAAGAAGTCTCGCTTCCCATCGGTCAAAAGGGCCATGCTGAATAAAGTGTCAAAACCAGAAATGCAGGACAGGCCATGGAGAAACGGGAGCCTTGCTACGCTGATGGGCGGGATGTAAATTGCCAACAGCCACTCTGGAGAAGTGTACGGTGTGTCCTGAAACATCTAAAAAACTCAGCTTAGAGAGCATAGGGCACTTCCACTCATGGGCGTATAAATTGGGAAAACTAAAAATCAGCAAGACACAGGCACCCCAAAGTTTAGGGCTGCTCTGTTGACAAGAACCTCCACTTCATTACACCTTAAATATCCCAGGAAAGAGAAAAATGGATAAAGAAGTTGTGGTCCTTATGTACAATGGAATGTCACTCAGGCATGAAATCAACATCATAAGGCTAGTAGCAGCATGATGAGAAGATTTAGGTACGACGATTCTAAGTGAAATAAATCACACAGAAAAAGGCACTTATCATAAGATATCACTTATAGAGGGAATGTAAAAACCGCTACACTTGAACTGAATTACAAAACAGAACAGAGTCCCACGTTTAGAAAACACACTATGGCTGCTTAACGGGAACGGTGAGGTGGGGTGACGCATAAAACAAGGGTTTCAAATTAGCTCAGATAGCGTTCCATAAACCCAATATGTAATAGACAAGACCTACTCCTTGCTCAGTGAACTGGACGCAAAAACCCCCTATTCACCGCCCAAGAATATATCTGACTAGGAAGAATCTTCAAAGCTATGTATTGATATCTCTCTGTAAGTGAGTCAAGTGGTTGTAAAGCAGCATAAACACAGCAGTGAAAAGCAGCTAGCCCCACTATAAAAATCAATTACTTTTAAAAACCCGTGAAACAAAGACAGTGAAAGAGAGAGAAATTCTTACAAAATTCGTTCAGGGGCTGTGATGCCACCTGGATTGACCATATCTAGACCCACAGCTGATTGAGACATAAGGGTGGACACTCTTGGGGCTGAGAGGTTTGGTGAGGTTGGGTGAGCAAACGCAGACCCTTTAAAGTAATACTGCGTGGTACCCATCCCATAGGTCCCAAATCTCCAGGTTCAAGGGCATCTTCCTACATCGAAAACATGCATGAGAAACCCAGAAGACGGTACACCGTGTGATCGCGAAAGGTTTCTAAAACGCACCTCATTTCTCATCTCCTTGTGCTCGGGTTCGCCATTCCAGCCGCTTTACTAGCAATCTCCCTCCTTGGAGAATGAGCACCTTTAACCTCCTGTTCCGTACAGGTTGCAATTTGTCCTGAGGATGAACGGGAAGAGGGGGAACCAATGAGAGACTAGGTCTAGGTGTGGGGACAGGCACAGGTCACTCTATTTTCCCATCAGGAAGAAGAATTAACCACAGGCTCAGCCTGCCGCCCGGAACCAGAATAGGGCCTTAAACAATCCTGCGCTTTTGGGGCCAGCTCCCAAGAAAGCGAGTTGAAAAATGGAGCTCAGGGGCACTGCAATTCAGAAACCTGCAGAGTTATAAATGTTAACTCTCGTCCACAAATATATTGAGGGAAGGCAACGAAGAGGATTTGAAAGCAAGGCAGAATTGCAGGAAACAGATTTCAGGAGGTAGATTCGAATCGCCTTTAAAGCACAGGAAAAGCGGCAAAACCTCGACCATGATGCCCTTGGCCAAAAAGGGCGTATGCGTTTTTTCCTGAATATATTCAGGAAAAAACGCATACGCCCTTTTTGGCCAACCAAGCAACCTGGAAAGGCAAATCAGCGCTACAAAGAAGTCTCGCTTCCCATCGGTCAAAAGGGCCATGCTGAATAAAGTGTCAAAACCAGAAATGCAGGACAGGCCATGGAGAAACGGGAGCCTTGCTACGCTGATGGGCGGGATGTAAATTGCCAACAGCCACTCTGGAGAAGAGTACGGGGTGTCCTGAAACATCTAAAAAACTCAGCTTAGAGAGCATAGGGCACTTCCACTCATGGGCGTATAAATTGGGAAAACTGAAAATCAGCAAGACACAGGCACCCCAAAGTTTAGGGCTGCTCTGTTGACAAGAACCTCCACTTCGTTAAACCTTAAATATCCCAGGAAAGAGAAAAATGGATAAAGAAGTTGTGGTCCATATGTATAATGGCATATCACTCAGCAATGAAATCAACATCTTAAGGCTAGTAGCAGCATGATGAGAAGATTTAGGTACGAGGATTCTAAGTGAAATAAGTCACACAGAAAAAGGCACTTATCATAAGATATCACTTATAGAGGGAATGTAAAAACAGCTACACTTGAACTGAATTACAAAACAGAACAGCGTCACACGTTTAGAAAACACACTATGGCTGCTTAACGGGAAAGGTGAGGTGGGGTGATGCATAAAACAAGGGTTTCAAATTAGCTCAGATACTGTTCCATAAACCCAATATGTAACAGACAAGACCTACTCCTTGCTCAGTGAACTGGATTCAACACCCCCTGTTCACCGCCCAAGAATATATCTGACTAGTAAGACTCTTAAAACCAATGTATTGATATCTCTCTGTAAGTGAGTCAAGTGGGTGTAAAGCGGCATAAACACAGCAGTGAAAAGCAGCTAAACCCCATTATAAAAATCAATTACTTTTAAAAACCCGTGAAACAAAGACAGTGAAAGAGAGAGAAATTCATACAGAATTCGTTCAGGGGCTGGGATGCCACCTTTATTGACCATCTCTAGACCCACAGCTGATTGAGACATAAGGGTGGACACTCTTGGGGCTGAGAGGTTTGGTGAGGTTGGGTGAGCAAACGCAGACCCTTTAAAGTAATACTGCGTGGTACCCATCCCATGGGTCCAAAATCTCCAGGTTCAAGGGCATCTTCCTACATCGAAAACATGCTTGAGAAACCCAGAAGATGGTACACCGTGTGATCGGGAAAGGTTTCTAAAACGCACCTCATTTCTCATCTCCTTGTGCTCGGGCTCGCCATTACAGCCGCTTTACTAGCAATCTCCCTCCTTGGAGAATGAGCACCTTTAACCTCCTGTTCCGTACAGGTTGCAAATTTGTCCTGAGCATGAACGGGAAGAGGGGGAACCAATGAGAGACTAGGTCGAGGTGTGGGGACAGGCACAGGTCACTCTATTTTCCCATCAGGAAGAAGAATTAACCACAGGCTCAGCCTGCCGCCCGGAACCACAATAGGGCCTGAAGCAATCCTGCGCTTTTGCGGCCAGCTCCCAAGAAAGCGAGTTGAAAATGGAGCTCAGGGGCACTGCAATTCACAAACCTGCAGAGTTAGAAACGATAACTCTCGTCCACAAATATATTGAGGGAAGGCAACGAAGAGGATTTGAAAGCAAGGCAGAATTGCAGGAAACAGATTTCAGGAGGTAGATTCGAATCGCCTTTAAAGCACAGGAAAAGTGGCAAAACCTCGACCATGATGCCCTTGGCCAAAAAGGGCGTATGCGTTTTTTCCTGAATATATTCAGGAAAAAACGCATACGCCCTTTTTGGCCAACCAAGCAACCTGGAAAGGCAAATCAGCGCTACAAAGAAGTCTCGCTTCCCATCGGTCAAAAGGGCCATGCTGAATAAAGTGTCAAAACCAGAAATGCAGGACAGGCCATGGAGAAACGGGAGCCTTGCTACGCTGATGGGCGGGATGTAAATTGCCAACAGCCACTCTGGAGAAGTGTACGGTGTGTCCTGAAACATCTAAAAAACTCAGCTTAGAGAGCATAGGGCACTTCCACTCATGGGCGTATAAATTGGGAAAACTAAAAATCAGCAAGACACAGGCACCCCAAAGTTTAGGGCTGCTCTGTTGACAAGAACCTCCACTTCATTACACCTTAAATATCCCAGGAAAGAGAAAAATGGATAAAGAAGTTGTGGTCCTTATGTACAATGGAATGTCACTCAGGCATGAAATCAACATCATAAGGCTAGTAGCAGCATGATGAGAAGATTTAGGTACGACGATTCTAAGTGAAATAAGTCACACAGAAAAAGGCACTTATCATAAGATATCACTTATAGAGGGAATGTAAAAACCGCTACACTTGAACTGAATTACAAAACAGAACAGCGTCACACGTTTAGAAAACACACTATGGCTGCTTAACGGGAACGGTGAGGTGGGGGTGATGCATAAAACAAGGGTTTCAAATTAGCTCAGATACTGTTCCATAAAACCAATATGTAACAGACAAGACCTACTCCTTGCTCAGTGAACTGGATTCAACACCCCCTGTTCACCGCCCAAGAATATATCTGACTAGTAAGAATCTTAAAACCAATGTATTGATATCTCTCTGTAAGTGAGTCAAGTGGGTGTAAAGCGGCATAAACACAGCAGTGAAAAGCAGCTAAACCCCATTATAAAAATCAATTACTTTTAAAAACCCGTGAAACAAAGACAGTGAAAGAGAGAGAAATTCATACAGAATTCGTTCAGGGGCTGGGATGCCACCTTTATTGACCATCTCTAGACCAACAGCTGTTTGAGACATAAGGGTGGACACTCTTGGGGCTGAGAGGTTTGGTGAGGTTGGGTGAGCAAACGCAGACCCTTTAAAGTAATACTGCGTGGTACCCATCCCATGGGTCCAAAATCTCCAGGTTCAAGGGCATCTTCCTACATCAAAAACATGCATGAGAAACCCAGAAGACGGTACACCGTGTGATCGCGAAAGGTTTCTAAAACGCACCTCATTTCTCATCTCCTTGTGCTCGGGTTCGCCATTCCAGCCGCTTTACTAGCAATCTCCCTCCTTGGAGAATGAGCACCTTTAACCTCCTGTTCCGTACAGGTTGCAATTTGTCCTGAGGATGAACGGGAAGAGGGGGAACCAATGAGAGACTAGGTCTAGGTGTGGGGACAGGCACAGGTCACTCTATTTTCCCATCAGGAAGAAGAATTAACCACAGGCTCAGCCTGCCGCCCAGAACCACAATAGGGCCTGAAGCAATCCTGCGCTTTTGCGGCCAGCTCCCAAGAAAGCGAGTTGAAAATGGAGCTCAGGGGCACTGCAATTCACAAACCTGCAGAGTTAGAAACGATAACTCTCGTCCACAAATATATTGAGGGAAGGCAACGAAGAGGATTTGAAAGCAAGGCAGAATTGCAGGAAACAGATTTCAGGAGGTAGATTCGAATCGCCTTTAAAGCACAGGAAAAGCGGCAAAACCTCGACCATGATGCCCTTGGCCAAAAAGGGCGTATGCGTTTTTTCCTGAATATATTCAGGAAAAAACGCATACGCCCTTTTTGGCCAACCAAGCAACCTGGAAAGGCAAATCAGCGCTACAAAGAAGTCTCGCTTCCCATCGGTCAAAAGGGCCATGCTGAATAAAGTGTCAAAACCAGAAATGCAGGACAGGCCATGGAGAAACGGGAGCCTTGCTACGCTGATGGGCGGGATGTAAATTGCCAACAGCCACTCTGGAGAAGTGTACGGTGTGTCCTGAAACATCTAAAAAACTCAGCTTAGAGAGCATAGGGCACTTCCACTCATGGGCGTATAAATTGGGAAAACTAAAAATCAGCAAGACACAGGCACCCCAAAGTTTAGGGCTGCTCTGTTGACAAGAACCTCCACTTCATTACACCTTAAATATCCCAGGAAAGAGAAAAATGGATAAAGAAGTTGTGGTCCTTATGTACAATGGAATGTCACTCAGGCATGAAATCAACATCATAAGGCTAGTAGCAGCATGATGAGAAGATTTAGGTACGACGATTCTAAGTGAAATAAATCACACAGAAAAAGGCACTTATCATAAGATATCACTTATAGAGGGAATGTAAAAACCGCTACACTTGAACTGAATTACAAAACAGAACAGAGTCCCACGTTTAGAAAACACACTATGGCTGCTTAACGGGAACGGTGAGGTGGGGTGACGCATAAAACAAGGGTTTCAAATTAGCTCAGATAGCGTTCCATAAACCCAATATGTAATAGACAAGACCTACTCCTTGCTCAGTGAACTGGACGCAAAAACCCCCTATTCACCGCCCAAGAATATATCTGACTAGGAAGAATCTTCAAAGCTATGTATTGATATCTCTCTGTAAGTGAGTCAAGTGGTTGTAAAGCAGCATAAACACAGCAGTGAAAAGCAGCTAGCCCCACTATAAAAATCAATTACTTTTAAAAACCCGTGAAACAAAGACAGTGAAAGAGAGAGAAATTCTTACAAAATTCGTTCAGGGGCTGTGATGCCACCTGGATTGACCATATCTAGACCCACAGCTGATTGAGACATAAGGGTGGACACTCTTGGGGCTGAGAGGTTTGGTGAGGTTGGGTGAGCAAACGCAGACCCTTTAAAGTAATACTGCGTGGTACCCATCCCATAGGTCCCAAATCTCCAGGTTCAAGGGCATCTTCCTACATCGAAAACATGCATGAGAAACCCAGAAGACGGTACACCGTGTGATCGCGAAAGGTTTCTAAAACGCACCTCATTTCTCATCTCCTTGTGCTCGGGTTCGCCATTCCAGCCGCTTTACTAGCAATCTCCCTCCTTGGAGAATGAGCACCTTTAACCTCCTGTTCCGTACAGGTTGCAATTTGTCCTGAGGATGAACGGGAAGAGGGGGAACCAATGAGAGACTAGGTCTAGGTGTGGGGACAGGCACAGGTCACTCTATTTTCCCATCAGGAAGAAGAATTAACCACAGGCTCAGCCTGCCGCCCGGAACCAGAATAGGGCCTTAAACAATCCTGCGCTTTTGGGGCCAGCTCCCAAGAAAGCGAGTTGAAAAATGGAGCTCAGGGGCACTGCAATTCAGAAACCTGCAGAGTTATAAATGTTAACTCTCGTCCACAAATATATTGAGGGAAGGCAACGAAGAGGATTTGAAAGCAAGGCAGAATTGCAGGAAACAGATTTCAGGAGGTAGATTCGAATCGCCTTTAAAGCACAGGAAAAGCGGCAAAACCTCGACCATGATGCCCTTGGCCAAAAAGGGCGTATGCGTTTTTTCCTGAATATATTCAGGAAAAAACGCATACGCCCTTTTTGGCCAACCAAGCAACCTGGAAAGGCAAATCAGCGCTACAAAGAAGTCTCGCTTCCCATCGGTCAAAAGGGCCATGCTGAATAAAGTGTCAAAACCAGAAATGCAGGACAGGCCATGGAGAAACGGGAGCCTTGCTACGCTGATGGGCGGGATGTAAATTGCCAACAGCCACTCTGGAGAAGAGTACGGGGTGTCCTGAAACATCTAAAAAACTCAGCTTAGAGAGCATAGGGCACTTCCACTCATGGGCGTATAAATTGGGAAAACTGAAAATCAGCAAGACACAGGCACCCCAAAGTTTAGGGCTGCTCTGTTGACAAGAACCTCCACTTCGTTAAACCTTAAATATCCCAGGAAAGAGAAAAATGGATAAAGAAGTTGTGGTCCATATGTATAATGGCATATCACTCAGCAATGAAATCAACATCTTAAGGCTAGTAGCAGCATGATGAGAAGATTTAGGTACGAGGATTCTAAGTGAAATAAGTCACACAGAAAAAGGCACTTATCATAAGATATCACTTATAGAGGGAATGTAAAAACAGCTACACTTGAACTGAATTACAAAACAGAACAGCGTCACACGTTTAGAAAACACACTATGGCTGCTTAACGGGAAAGGTGAGGTGGGGTGATGCATAAAACAAGGGTTTCAAATTAGCTCAGATACTGTTCCATAAACCCAATATGTAACAGACAAGACCTACTCCTTGCTCAGTGAACTGGATTCAACACCCCCTGTTCACCGCCCAAGAATATATCTGACTAGTAAGACTCTTAAAACCAATGTATTGATATCTCTCTGTAAGTGAGTCAAGTGGGTGTAAAGCGGCATAAACACAGCAGTGAAAAGCAGCTAAACCCCATTATAAAAATCAATTACTTTTAAAAACCCGTGAAACAAAGACAGTGAAAGAGAGAGAAATTCATACAGAATTCGTTCAGGGGCTGGGATGCCACCTTTATTGACCATCTCTAGACCCACAGCTGATTGAGACATAAGGGTGGACACTCTTGGGGCTGAGAGGTTTGGTGAGGTTGGGTGAGCAAACGCAGACCCTTTAAAGTAATACTGCGTGGTACCCATCCCATGGGTCCAAAATCTCCAGGTTCAAGGGCATCTTCCTACATCGAAAACATGCTTGAGAAACCCAGAAGATGGTACACCGTGTGATCGGGAAAGGTTTCTAAAACGCACCTCATTTCTCATCTCCTTGTGCTCGGGCTCGCCATTACAGCCGCTTTACTAGCAATCTCCCTCCTTGGAGAATGAGCACCTTTAACCTCCTGTTCCGTACAGGTTGCAAATTTGTCCTGAGCATGAACGGGAAGAGGGGGAACCAATGAGAGACTAGGTCGAGGTGTGGGGACAGGCACAGGTCACTCTATTTTCCCATCAGGAAGAAGAATTAACCACAGGCTCAGCCTGCCGCCCGGAACCACAATAGGGCCTGAAGCAATCCTGCGCTTTTGCGGCCAGCTCCCAAGAAAGCGAGTTGAAAATGGAGCTCAGGGGCACTGCAATTCACAAACCTGCAGAGTTAGAAACGATAACTCTCGTCCACAAATATATTGAGGGAAGGCAACGAAGAGGATTTGAAAGCAAGGCAGAATTGCAGGAAACAGATTTCAGGAGGTAGATTCGAATCGCCTTTAAAGCACAGGAAAAGTGGCAAAACCTCGACCATGATGCCCTTGGCCAAAAAGGGCGTATGCGTTTTTTCCTGAATATATTCAGGAAAAAACGCATACGCCCTTTTTGGCCAACCAAGCAACCTGGAAAGGCAAATCAGCGCTACAAAGAAGTCTCGCTTCCCATCGGTCAAAAGGGCCATGCTGAATAAAGTGTCAAAACCAGAAATGCAGGACAGGCCATGGAGAAACGGGAGCCTTGCTACGCTGATGGGCGGGATGTAAATTGCCAACAGCCACTCTGGAGAAGTGTACGGTGTGTCCTGAAACATCTAAAAAACTCAGCTTAGAGAGCATAGGGCACTTCCACTCATGGGCGTATAAATTGGGAAAACTAAAAATCAGCAAGACACAGGCACCCCAAAGTTTAGGGCTGCTCTGTTGACAAGAACCTCCACTTCATTACACCTTAAATATCCCAGGAAAGAGAAAAATGGATAAAGAAGTTGTGGTCCTTATGTACAATGGAATGTCACTCAGGCATGAAATCAACATCATAAGGCTAGTAGCAGCATGATGAGAAGATTTAGGTACGACGATTCTAAGTGAAATAAGTCACACAGAAAAAGGCACTTATCATAAGATATCACTTATAGAGGGAATGTAAAAACCGCTACACTTGAACTGAATTACAAAACAGAACAGCGTCACACGTTTAGAAAACACACTATGGCTGCTTAACGGGAACGGTGAGGTGGGGGTGATGCATAAAACAAGGGTTTCAAATTAGCTCAGATACTGTTCCATAAAACCAATATGTAACAGACAAGACCTACTCCTTGCTCAGTGAACTGGATTCAACACCCCCTGTTCACCGCCCAAGAATATATCTGACTAGTAAGAATCTTAAAACCAATGTATTGATATCTCTCTGTAAGTGAGTCAAGTGGGTGTAAAGCGGCATAAACACAGCAGTGAAAAGCAGCTAAACCCCATTATAAAAATCAATTACTTTTAAAAACCCGTGAAACAAAGACAGTGAAAGAGAGAGAAATTCATACAGAATTCGTTCAGGGGCTGGGATGCCACCTTTATTGACCATCTCTAGACCAACAGCTGTTTGAGACATAAGGGTGGACACTCTTGGGGCTGAGAGGTTTGGTGAGGTTGGGTGAGCAAACGCAGACCCTTTAAAGTAATACTGCGTGGTACCCATCCCATGGGTCCAAAATCTCCAGGTTCAAGGGCATCTTCCTACATCAAAAACATGCATGAGAAACCCAGAAGACGGTACACCGTGTGATCGCGAAAGGTTTCTAAAACGCACCTCATTTCTCATCTCCTTGTGCTCGGGTTCGCCATTCCAGCCGCTTTACTAGCAATCTCCCTCCTTGGAGAATGAGCACCTTTAACCTCCTGTTCCGTACAGGTTGCAATTTGTCCTGAGGATGAACGGGAAGAGGGGGAACCAATGAGAGACTAGGTCTAGGTGTGGGGACAGGCACAGGTCACTCTATTTTCCCATCAGGAAGAAGAATTAACCACAGGCTCAGCCTGCCGCCCGGAACCAGAATAGGGCCTTAAACAATCCTGCGCTTTTGGGGCCAGCTCCCAAGAAAGCGAGTTGAAAAATGGAGCTCAGGGGCACTGCAATTCAGAAACCTGCAGAGTTATAAATGTTAACTCTCGTCCACAAATATATTGAGGGAAGGCAACGAAGAGGATTTGAAAGCAAGGCAGAATTGCAGGAAACAGATTTCAGGAGGTAGATTCGAATCGCCTTTAAAGCACAGGAAAAGCGGCAAAACCTCGACCATGATGCCCTTGGCCAAAAAGGGCGTATGCGTTTTTTCCTGAATATATTCAGGAAAAAACGCATACGCCCTTTTTGGCCAACCAAGCAACCTGGAAAGGCAAATCAGCGCTACAAAGAAGTCTCGCTTCCCATCGGTCAAAAGGGCCATGCTGAATAAAGTGTCAAAACCAGAAATGCAGGACAGGCCATGGAGAAACGGGAGCCTTGCTACGCTGATGGGCGGGATGTAAATTGCCAACAGCCACTCTGGAGAAGAGTACGGGGTGTCCTGAAACATCTAAAAAACTCAGCTTAGAGAGCATAGGGCACTTCCACTCATGGGCGTATAAATTGGGAAAACTGAAAATCAGCAAGACACAGGCACCCCAAAGTTTAGGGCTGCTCTGTTGACAAGAACCTCCACTTCGTTAAACCTTAAATATCCCAGGAAAGAGAAAAATGGATAAAGAAGTTGTGGTCCATATGTATAATGGCATATCACTCAGCAATGAAATCAACATCTTAAGGCTAGTAGCAGCATGATGAGAAGATTCAGGTACGAGGATTCTAAGTGCCATAAGTCACACAGAAAAAGGCACTTATCATAAGATATCACTTATAGAGGGAATGTAAAAACAGCTACACTTGAACTGAATTACAAAACAGAACAGCGTCACACGTTTAGAAAACACACTATGGCTGCTTAACGGGAAAGGTGAGGTGGGGTGATGCATAAAACAAGGGTTTCAAATTAGCTCAGATACTGTTCCATAAACCCAATATGTAACAGACAAGACCTACTCCTTGCTCAGTGAACTGGATTCAACACCCCCTGTTCACCGCCCAAGAATATATCTGACTAGTAAGACTCTTAAAACCAATGTATTGATATCTCTCTGTAAGTGAGTCAAGTGGGTGTAAAGCGGCATAAACACAGCAGTGAAAAGCAGCTAAACCCCATTATAAAAATCAATTACTTTTAAAAACCCGTGAAACAAAGACAGTGAAAGAGAGAGAAATTCATACAGAATTCGTTCAGGGGCTGGGATGCCACCTTTATTGACCATCTCTAGACCCACAGCTGATTGAGACATAAGGGTGGACACTCTTGGGGCTGAGAGGTTTGGTGAGGTTGGGTGAGCAAACGCAGACCCTTTAAAGTAATACTGCGTGGTACCCATCCCATGGGTCCAAAATCTCCAGGTTCAAGGGCATCTTCCTACATCGAAAACATGCTTGAGAAACCCAGAAGATGGTACACCGTGTGATCGGGAAAGGTTTCTAAAACGCACCACATTTCTCATCTCCTTGTGCTCGGGCTCGCCATTACAGCCGCTTTACTAGCAATCTCCCTCCTTGGAGAATGAGCACCTTTAACCTCCTGTTCCGTACAGGTTGCAAATTTGTCCTGAGCATGAACGGGAAGAGGGGGAACCAATGAGAGACTAGGTCGAGGTGTGGGGACAGGCACAGGTCACTCTATTTTCCCATCAGGAAGAAGAATTAACCACAGGCTCAGCCTGCCGCCCAGAACCACAATAGGGCCTGAAGCAATCCTGCGCTTTTGCGGCCAGCTCCCAAGAAAGCGAGTTGAAAATGGAGCTCAGGGGCACTGCAATTCACAAACCTGCAGAGTTAGAAACGATAACTCTCGTCCACAAATATATTGAGGGAAGGCAACGAAGAGGATTTGAAAGCAAGGCAGAATTGCAGGAAACAGATTTCAGGAGGTAGATTCGAATCGCCTTTAAAGCACAGGAAAAGTGGCAAAACCTCGACCATGATGCCCTTGGCCAAAAAGGGCGTATGCGTTTTTTCCTGAATATATTCAGGAAAAAACGCATACGCCCTTTTTGGCCAACCAAGCAACCTGGAAAGGCAAATCAGCGCTACAAAGAAGTCTCGCTTCCCATCGGTCAAAAGGGCCATGCTGAATAAAGTGTCAAAACCAGAAATGCAGGACAGGCCATGGAGAAACGGGAGCCTTGCTACGCTGATGGGCGGGATGTAAATTGCCAACAGCCACTCTGGAGAAGTGTACGGTGTGTCCTGAAACATCTAAAAAACTCAGCTTAGAGAGCATAGGGCACTTCCACTCATGGGCGTATAAATTGGGAAAACTAAAAATCAGCAAGACACAGGCACCCCAAAGTTTAGGGCTGCTCTGTTGACAAGAACCTCCACTTCATTACACCTTAAATATCCCAGGAAAGAGAAAAATGGATAAAGAAGTTGTGGTCCTTATGTACAATGGAATGTCACTCAGGCATGAAATCAACATCATAAGGCTAGTAGCAGCATGATGAGAAGATTTAGGTACGACGATTCTAAGTGAAATAAGTCACACAGAAAAAGGCACTTATCATAAGATATCACTTATAGAGGGAATGTAAAAACCGCTACACTTGAACTGAATTACAAAACAGAACAGCGTCACACGTTTAGAAAACACACTATGGCTGCTTAACGGGAAAGGTGAGGTGGGGGTGATGCATAAAACAAGGGTTTCAAATTAGCTCAGATACTGTTCCATAAAACCAATATGTAACAGACAAGACCTACTCCTTGCTCAGTGAACTGGATTCAACACCCCCTGTTCACCGCCCAAGAATATATCTGACTAGTAAGAATCTTAAAACCAATGTATTGATATCTCTCTGTAAGTGAGTCAAGTGGGTGTAAAGCGGCATAAACACAGCAGTGAAAAGCAGCTAAACCCCATTATAAAAATCAATTACTTTTAAAAACCCGTGAAACAAAGACAGTGAAAGAGAGAGAAATTCATACAGAATTCGTTCAGGGGCTGGGATGCCACCTTTATTGACCATCTCTAGACCCACAGCTGTTTGAGACATAAGGGTGGACACTCTTGGGGCTGAGAGGTTTGGTGAGGTTGGGTGAGCAAACGCAGACCCTTTAAAGTAATACTGCGTGGTACCCATCCCATGGGTCCAAAATCTCCAGGTTCAAGGGCATCTTCCTACATCAAAAACATGCATGAGAAACCCAGAAGACGGTACACCGTGTGATCGCGAAAGGTTTCTAAAACGCACCTCATTTCTCATCTCCTTGTGCTCGGGTTCGCCATTCCAGCCGCTTTACTAGCAATCTCCCTCCTTGGAGAATGAGCACCTTTAACCTCCTGTTCCGTACAGGTTGCAATTTGTCCTGAGGATGAACGGGAAGAGGGGGAACCAATGAGAGACTAGGTCTAGGTGTGGGGACAGGCACAGGTCACTCTATTTTCCCATCAGGAAGAAGAATTAACCACAGGCTCAGCCTGCCGCCCGGAACCAGAATAGGGCCTTAAACAATCCTGCGCTTTTGGGGCCAGCTCCCAAGAAAGCGAGTTGAAAAATGGAGCTCAGGGGCACTGCAATTCAGAAACCTGCAGAGTTATAAATGTTAACTCTCGTCCACAAATATATTGAGGGAAGGCAACGAAGAGGATTTGAAAGCAAGGCAGAATTGCAGGAAACAGATTTCAGGAGGTAGATTCGAATCGCCTTTAAAGCACAGGAAAAGCGGCAAAACCTCGACCATGATGCCCTTGGCCAAAAAGGGCGTATGCGTTTTTTCCTGAATATATTCAGGAAAAAACGCATACGCCCTTTTTGGCCAACCAAGCAACCTGGAAAGGCAAATCAGCGCTACAAAGAAGTCTCGCTTCCCATCGGTCAAAAGGGCCATGCTGAATAAAGTGTCAAAACCAGAAATGCAGGACAGGCCATGGAGAAACGGGAGCCTTGCTACGCTGATGGGCGGGATGTAAATTGCCAACAGCCACTCTGGAGAAGAGTACGGGGTGTCCTGAAACATCTAAAAAACTCAGCTTAGAGAGCATAGGGCACTTCCACTCATGGGCGTATAAATTGGGAAAACTGAAAATCAGCAAGACACAGGCACCCCAAAGTTTAGGGCTGCTCTGTTGACAAGAACCTCCACTTCGTTAAACCTTAAATATCCCAGGAAAGAGAAAAATGGATAAAGAAGTTGTGGTCCATATGTATAATGGCATATCACTCAGCAATGAAATCAACATCTTAAGGCTAGTAGCAGCATGATGAGAAGATTCAGGTACGAGGATTCTAAGTGCCATAAGTCACACAGAAAAAGGCACTTATCATAAGATATCACTTATAGAGGGAATGTAAAAACAGCTACACTTGAACTGAATTACAAAACAGAACAGCGTCACACGTTTAGAAAACACACTATGGCTGCTTAACGGGAAAGGTGAGGTGGGGTGATGCATAAAACAAGGGTTTCAAATTAGCTCAGATACTGTTCCATAAACCCAATATGTAACAGACAAGACCTACTCCTTGCTCAGTGAACTGGATTCAACACCCCCTGTTCACCGCCCAAGAATATATCTGACTAGTAAGACTCTTAAAACCAATGTATTGATATCTCTCTGTAAGTGAGTCAAGTGGGTGTAAAGCGGCATAAACACAGCAGTGAAAAGCAGCTAAACCCCATTATAAAAATCAATTACTTTTAAAAACCCGTGAAACAAAGACAGTGAAAGAGAGAGAAATTCATACAGAATTCGTTCAGGGGCTGGGATGCCACCTTTATTGACCATCTCTAGACCCACAGCTGATTGAGACATAAGGGTGGACACTCTTGGGGCTGAGAGGTTTGGTGAGGTTGGGTGAGCAAACGCAGACCCTTTAAAGTAATACTGCGTGGTACCCATCCCATGGGTCCAAAATCTCCAGGTTCAAGGGCATCTTCCTACATCGAAAACATGCTTGAGAAACCCAGAAGATGGTACACCGTGTGATCGGGAAAGGTTTCTAAAACGCACCACATTTCTCATCTCCTTGTGCTCGGGCTCGCCATTACAGCCGCTTTACTAGCAATCTCCCTCCTTGGAGAATGAGCACCTTTAACCTCCTGTTCCGTACAGGTTGCAAATTTGTCCTGAGCATGAACGGGAAGAGGGGGAACCAATGAGAGACTAGGTCGAGGTGTGGGGACAGGCACAGGTCACTCTATTTTCCCATCAGGAAGAAGAATTAACCACAGGCTCAGCCTGCCGCCCAGAACCACAATAGGGCCTGAAGCAATCCTGCGCTTTTGCGGCCAGCTCCCAAGAAAGCGAGTTGAAAATGGAGCTCAGGGGCACTGCAATTCACAAACCTGCAGAGTTAGAAACGATAACTCTCGTCCACAAATATATTGAGGGAAGGCAACGAAGAGGATTTGAAAGCAAGGCAGAATTGCAGGAAACAGATTTCAGGAGGTAGATTCGAATCGCCTTTAAAGCACAGGAAAAGCGGCAAAACCTCGACCATGATGCCCTTGGCCAAAAAGGGCGTATGCGTTTTTTCCTGAATATATTCAGGAAAAAACGCATACGCCCTTTTTGGCCAACCAAGCAACCTGGAAAGGCAAATCAGCGCTACAAAGAAGTCTCGCTTCCCATCGGTCAAAAGGGCCATGCTGAATAAAGTGTCAAAACCAGAAATGCAGGACAGGCCATGGAGAAACGGGAGCCTTGCTACGCTGATGGGCGGGATGTAAATTGCCAACAGCCACTCTGGAGAAGTGTACGGTGTGTCCTGAAACATCTAAAAAACTCAGCTTAGAGAGCATAGGGCACTTCCACTCATGGGCGTATAAATTGGGAAAACTAAAAATCAGCAAGACACAGGCACCCCAAAGTTTAGGGCTGCTCTGTTGACAAGAACCTCCACTTCATTACACCTTAAATATCCCAGGAAAGAGAAAAATGGATAAAGAAGTTGTGGTCCTTATGTACAATGGAATGTCACTCAGGCATGAAATCAACATCATAAGGCTAGTAGCAGCATGATGAGAAGATTTAGGTACGACGATTCTAAGTGAAATAAATCACACAGAAAAAGGCACTTATCATAAGATATCACTTATAGAGGGAATGTAAAAACCGCTACACTTGAACTGAATTACAAAACAGAACAGAGTCCCACGTTTAGAAAACACACTATGGCTGCTTAACGGGAACGGTGAGGTGGGGTGACGCATAAAACAAGGGTTTCAAATTAGCTCAGATAGCGTTCCATAAACCCAATATGTAATAGACAAGACCTACTCCTTGCTCAGTGAACTGGACGCAAAAACCCCCTATTCACCGCCCAAGAATATATCTGACTAGGAAGAATCTTCAAAGCTATGTATTGATATCTCTCTGTAAGTGAGTCAAGTGGGTGTAAAGCAGCATAAACACAGCAGTGAAAAGCAGCTAGCCCCACTATAAAAATCAATTACTTTTAAAAACCCGTGAAACAAAGACAGTGAAAGAGAGAGAAATTCTTACAAAATTCGTTCAGGGGCTGTGATGCCACCTGGATTGACCATCTCTAGACCCACAGCTGATTGAGACATAAGGGTGGACACTCTTGGGGCTGAGAGGTTTGGTGAGGTTGGGTGAGCAAACGCAGACCCTTTAAAGTAATACTGCGTGGTACCCATCCCATAGGTCCCAAATCTCCAGGTTCAAGGGCATCTTCCTACATCGAAAACATGCATGAGAAACCCAGAAGACGGTACACCGTGTGATCGCGAAAGGTTTCTAAAACGCACCTCATTTCTCATCTCCTTGTGCTCGGGTTCGCCATTCCAGCCGCTTTACTAGCAATCTCCCTCCTTGGAGAATGAGCACCTTTAACCTCCTGTTCCGTACAGGTTGCAATTTGTCCTGAGGATGAACGGGAAGAGGGGGAACCAATGAGAGACTAGGTCTAGGTGTGGGGACAGGCACAGGTCACTCTATTTTCCCATCAGGAAGAAGAATTAACCACAGGCTCAGCCTGCCGCCCGGAACCAGAATAGGGCCTTAAACAATCCTGCGCTTTTGGGGCCAGCTCCCAAGAAAGCGAGTTGAAAAATGGAGCTCAGGGGCACTGCAATTCAGAAACCTGCAGAGTTATAAATGTTAACTCTCGTCCACAAATATATTGAGGGAAGGCAACGAAGAGGATTTGAAAGCAAGGCAGAATTGCAGGAAACAGATTTCAGGAGGTAGATTCGAATCGCCTTTAAAGCACAGGAAAAGCGGCAAAACCTCGACCATGATGCCCTTGGCCAAAAAGGGCGTATGCGTTTTTTCCTGAATATATTCAGGAAAAAACGCATACGCCCTTTTTGGCCAACCAAGCAACCTGGAAAGGCAAATCAGCGCTACAAAGAAGTCTCGCTTCCCATCGGTCAAAAGGGCCATGCTGAATAAAGTGTCAAAACCAGAAATGCAGGACAGGCCATGGAGAAACGGGAGCCTTGCTACGCTGATGGGCGGGATGTAAATTGCCAACAGCCACTCTGGAGAAGAGTACGGGGTGTCCTGAAACATCTAAAAAACTCAGCTTAGAGAGCATAGGGCACTTCCACTCATGGGCGTATAAATTGGGAAAACTGAAAATCAGCAAGACACAGGCACCCCAAAGTTTAGGGCTGCTCTGTTGACAAGAACCTCCACTTCGTTAAACCTTAAATATCCCAGGAAAGAGAAAAATGGATAAAGAAGTTGTGGTCCATATGTATAATGGCATATCACTCAGCAATGAAATCAACATCTTAAGGCTAGTAGCAGCATGATGAGAAGATTTAGGTACGAGGATTCTAAGTGAAATAAGTCACACAGAAAAAGGCACTTATCATAAGATATCACTTATAGAGGGAATGTAAAAACAGCTACACTTGAACTGAATTACAAAACAGAACAGCGTCACACGTTTAGAAAACACACTATGGCTGCTTAACGGGAAAGGTGAGGTGGGGTGATGCATAAAACAAGGGTTTCAAATTAGCTCAGATACTGTTCCATAAACCCAATATGTAACAGACAAGACCTACTCCTTGCTCAGTGAACTGGATTCAACACCCCCTGTTCACCGCCCAAGAATATATCTGACTAGTAAGACTCTTAAAACCAATGTATTGATATCTCTCTGTAAGTGAGTCAAGTGGGTGTAAAGCGGCATAAACACAGCAGTGAAAAGCAGCTAAACCCCATTATAAAAATCAATTACTTTTAAAAACCCGTGAAACAAAGACAGTGAAAGAGAGAGAAATTCATACAGAATTCGTTCAGGGGCTGGGATGCCACCTTTATTGACCATCTCTAGACCCACAGCTGATTGAGACATAAGGGTGGACACTCTTGGGGCTGAGAGGTTTGGTGAGGTTGGGTGAGCAAACGCAGACCCTTTAAAGTAATACTGCGTGGTACCCATCCCATGGGTCCAAAATCTCCAGGTTCAAGGGCATCTTCCTACATCGAAAACATGCTTGAGAAACCCAGAAGATGGTACACCGTGTGATCGGGAAAGGTTTCTAAAACGCACCACATTTCTCATCTCCTTGTGCTCGGGCTCGCCATTACAGCCGCTTTACTAGCAATCTCCCTCCTTGGAGAATGAGCACCTTTAACCTCCTGTTCCGTACAGGTTGCAAATTTGTCCTGAGCATGAACGGGAAGAGGGGGAACCAATGAGAGACTAGGTCGAGGTGTGGGGACAGGCACAGGTCACTCTATTTTCCCATCAGGAAGAAGAATTAACCACAGGCTCAGCCTGCCGCCCAGAACCACAATAGGGCCTGAAGCAATCCTGCGCTTTTGCGGCCAGCTCCCAAGAAAGCGAGTTGAAAATGGAGCTCAGGGGCACTGCAATTCACAAACCTGCAGAGTTAGAAACGATAACTCTCGTCCACAAATATATTGAGGGAAGGCAACGAAGAGGATTTGAAAGCAAGGCAGAATTGCAGGAAACAGATTTCAGGAGGTAGATTCGAATCGCCTTTAAAGCACAGGAAAAGCGGCAAAACCTCGACCATGATGCCCTTGGCCAAAAAGGGCGTATGCGTTTTTTCCTGAATATATTCAGGAAAAAACGCATACGCCCTTTTTGGCCAACCAAGCAACCTGGAAAGGCAAATCAGCGCTACAAAGAAGTCTCGCTTCCCATCGGTCAAAAGGGCCATGCTGAATAAAGTGTCAAAACCAGAAATGCAGGACAGGCCATGGAGAAACGGGAGCCTTGCTACGCTGATGGGCGGGATGTAAATTGCCAACAGCCACTCTGGAGAAGTGTACGGTGTGTCCTGAAACATCTAAAAAACTCAGCTTAGAGAGCATAGGGCACTTCCACTCATGGGCGTATAAATTGGGAAAACTAAAAATCAGCAAGACACAGGCACCCCAAAGTTTAGGGCTGCTCTGTTGACAAGAACCTCCACTTCATTACACCTTAAATATCCCAGGAAAGAGAAAAATGGATAAAGAAGTTGTGGTCCTTATGTACAATGGAATGTCACTCAGGCATGAAATCAACATCATAAGGCTAGTAGCAGCATGATGAGAAGATTTAGGTACGACGATTCTAAGTGAAATAAATCACACAGAAAAAGGCACTTATCATAAGATATCACTTATAGAGGGAATGTAAAAACCGCTACACTTGAACTGAATTACAAAACAGAACAGAGTCCCACGTTTAGAAAACACACTATGGCTGCTTAACGGGAACGGTGAGGTGGGGTGACGCATAAAACAAGGGTTTCAAATTAGCTCAGATAGCGTTCCATAAACCCAATATGTAATAGACAAGACCTACTCCTTGCTCAGTGAACTGGACGCAAAAACCCCCTATTCACCGCCCAAGAATATATCTGACTAGGAAGAATCTTCAAAGCTATGTATTGATATCTCTCTGTAAGTGAGTCAAGTGGGTGTAAAGCAGCATAAACACAGCAGTGAAAAGCAGCTAGCCCCACTATAAAAATCAATTACTTTTAAAAACCCGTGAAACAAAGACAGTGAAAGAGAGAGAAATTCTTACAAAATTCGTTCAGGGGCTGTGATGCCACCTGGATTGACCATCTCTAGACCCACAGCTGATTGAGACATAAGGGTGGACACTCTTGGGGCTGAGAGGTTTGGTGAGGTTGGGTGAGCAAACGCAGACCCTTTAAAGTAATACTGCGTGGTACCCATCCCATAGGTCCCAAATCTCCAGGTTCAAGGGCATCTTCCTACATCGAAAACATGCATGAGAAACCCAGAAGACGGTACACCGTGTGATCGCGAAAGGTTTCTAAAACGCACCTCATTTCTCATCTCCTTGTGCTCGGGTTCGCCATTCCAGCCGCTTTACTAGCAATCTCCCTCCTTGGAGAATGAGCACCTTTAACCTCCTGTTCCGTACAGGTTGCAATTTGTCCTGAGGATGAACGGGAAGAGGGGGAACCAATGAGAGACTAGGTCTAGGTGTGGGGACAGGCACAGGTCACTCTATTTTCCCATCAGGAAGAAGAATTAACCACAGGCTCAGCCTGCCGCCCGGAACCAGAATAGGGCCTTAAACAATCCTGCGCTTTTGGGGCCAGCTCCCAAGAAAGCGAGTTGAAAAATGGAGCTCAGGGGCACTGCAATTCAGAAACCTGCAGAGTTATAAATGTTAACTCTCGTCCACAAATATATTGAGGGAAGGCAACGAAGAGGATTTGAAAGCAAGGCAGAATTGCAGGAAACAGATTTCAGGAGGTAGATTCGAATCGCCTTTAAAGCACAGGAAAAGCGGCAAAACCTCGACCATGATGCCCTTGGCCAAAAAGGGCGTATGCGTTTTTTCCTGAATATATTCAGGAAAAAACGCATACGCCCTTTTTGGCCAACCAAGCAACCTGGAAAGGCAAATCAGCGCTACAAATAAGTCTCGCTTCCCATCGGTCAAAAGGGCCATGCTGAATAAAGTGTCAAAACCAGAAATGCAGGACAGGCCATGGAGAAACGGGAGCCTTGCTACGCTGATGGGCGGGATGTAAATTGCCAACAGCCACTCTGGAGAAGAGTACGGGGTGTCCTGAAACATCTAAAAAACTCAGCTTAGAGAGCATAGGGCACTTCCACTCATGGGCGTATAAATTGGGAAAACTGAAAATCAGCAAGACACAGGCACCCCAAAGTTTAGGGCTGCTCTGTTGACAAGAACCTCCACTTCGTTAAACCTTAAATATCCCAGGAAAGAGAAAAATGGATAAAGAAGTTGTGGTCCATATGTATAATGGCATATCACTCAGCAATGAAATCAACATCTTAAGGCTAGTAGCAGCATGATGAGAAGATTTAGGTACGAGGATTCTAAGTGAAATAAGTCACACAGAAAAAGGCACTTATCATAAGATATCACTTATAGAGGGAATGTAAAAACAGCTACACTTGAACTGAATTACAAAACAGAACAGCGTCACACGTTTAGAAAACACACTATGGCTGCTTAACGGGAAAGGTGAGGTGGGGTGATGCATAAAACAAGGGTTTCAAATTAGCTCAGATACTGTTCCATAAACCCAATATGTAACAGACAAGACCTACTCCTTGCTCAGTGAACTGGATTCAACACCCCCTGTTCACCGCCCAAGAATATATCTGACTAGTAAGACTCTTAAAACCAATGTATTGATATCTCTCTGTAAGTGAGTCAAGTGGGTGTAAAGCGGCATAAACACAGCAGTGAAAAGCAGCTAAACCCCATTATAAAAATCAATTACTTTTAAAAACCCGTGAAACAAAGACAGTGAAAGAGAGAGAAATTCATACAGAATTCGTTCAGGGGCTGGGATGCCACCTTTATTGACCATCTCTAGACCCACAGCTGATTGAGACATAAGGGTGGACACTCTTGGGGCTGAGAGGTTTGGTGAGGTTGGGTGAGCAAACGCAGACCCTTTAAAGTAATACTGCGTGGTACCCATCCCATGGGTCCAAAATCTCCAGGTTCAAGGGCATCTTCCTACATCGAAAACATGCTTGAGAAACCCAGAAGATGGTACACCGTGTGATCGGGAAAGGTTTCTAAAACGCACCACATTTCTCATCTCCTTGTGCTCGGGCTCGCCATTACAGCCGCTTTACTAGCAATCTCCCTCCTTGGAGAATGAGCACCTTTAACCTCCTGTTCCGTACAGGTTGCAAATTTGTCCTGAGCATGAACGGGAAGAGGGGGAACCAATGAGAGACTAGGTCGAGGTGTGGGGACAGGCACAGGTCACTCTATTTTCCCATCAGGAAGAAGAATTAACCACAGGCTCAGCCTGCCGCCCGGAACCACAATAGGGCCTGAAGCAATCCTGCGCTTTTGCGGCCAGCTCCCAAGAAAGCGAGTTGAAAATGGAGCTCAGGGGCACTGCAATTCACAAACCTGCAGAGTTAGAAACGATAACTCTCGTCCAC
Organism: Balaenoptera borealis; assembly: GCF_965194805.1. Taxonomy (NCBI): domain Eukaryota; kingdom Metazoa; phylum Chordata; class Mammalia; order Artiodactyla; family Balaenopteridae; genus Balaenoptera; species Balaenoptera borealis. The sequence continues at coordinate 33,045 of NW_028123419.1, forward strand.
AAATATATTGAGGGAAGGCAACGAAGAGGATTTGAAAGCAAGGCAGAATTGCAGGAAACAGATTTCAGGAGGTAGATTCGAATCGCCTTTAAAGCACAGGAAAAGCGGCAAAACCTCGACCATGATGCCCTTGGCCAAAAAGGGCGTATGCGTTTTTTCCTGAATATATTCAGGAAAAAACGCATACGCCCTTTTTGGCCAACCAAGCAACCTGGAAAGGCAAATCAGCGCTACAAAGAAGTCTCGCTTCCCATCGGTCAAAAGGGCCATGCTGAATAAAGTGTCAAAACCAGAAATGCAGGACAGGCCATGGAGAAACGGGAGCCTTGCTACGCTGATGGGCGGGATGTAAATTGCCAACAGCCACTCTGGAGAAGTGTACGGTGTGTCCTGAAACATCTAAAAAACTCAGCTTAGAGAGCATAGGGCACTTCCACTCATGGGCGTATAAATTGGGAAAACTAAAAATCAGCAAGACACAGGCACCCCAAAGTTTAGGGCTGCTCTGTTGACAAGAACCTCCACTTCATTACACCTTAAATATCCCAGGAAAGAGAAAAATGGATAAAGAAGTTGTGGTCCTTATGTACAATGGAATGTCACTCAGGCATGAAATCAACATCATAAGGCTAGTAGCAGCATGATGAGAAGATTTAGGTACGACGATTCTAAGTGAAATAAATCACACAGAAAAAGGCACTTATCATAAGATATCACTTATAGAGGGAATGTAAAAACCGCTACACTTGAACTGAATTACAAAACAGAACAGAGTCCCACGTTTAGAAAACACACTATGGCTGCTTAACGGGAACGGTGAGGTGGGGTGACGCATAAAACAAGGGTTTCAAATTAGCTCAGATAGCGTTCCATAAACCCAATATGTAATAGACAAGACCTACTCCTTGCTCAGTGAACTGGACGCAAAAACCCCCTATTCACCGCCCAAGAATATATCTGACTAGGAAGAATCTTCAAAGCTATGTATTGATATCTCTCTGTAAGTGAGTCAAGTGGGTGTAAAGCAGCATAAACACAGCAGTGAAAAGCAGCTAGCCCCACTATAAAAATCAATTACTTTTAAAAACCCGTGAAACAAAGACAGTGAAAGAGAGAGAAATTCTTACAAAATTCGTTCAGGGGCTGTGATGCCACCTGGATTGACCATATCTAGACCCACAGCTGATTGAGACATAAGGGTGGACACTCTTGGGGCTGAGAGGTTTGGTGAGGTTGGGTGAGCAAACGCAGACCCTTTAAAGTAATACTGCGTGGTACCCATCCCATAGGTCCCAAATCTCCAGGTTCAAGGGCATCTTCCTACATCGAAAACATGCATGAGAAACCCAGAAGACGGTACACCGTGTGATCGCGAAAGGTTTCTAAAACGCACCTCATTTCTCATCTCCTTGTGCTCGGGTTCGCCATTCCAGCCGCTTTACTAGCAATCTCCCTCCTTGGAGAATGAGCACCTTTAACCTCCTGTTCCGTACAGGTTGCAATTTGTCCTGAGGATGAACGGGAAGAGGGGGAACCAATGAGAGACTAGGTCTAGGTGTGGGGACAGGCACAGGTCACTCTATTTTCCCATCAGGAAGAAGAATTAACCACAGGCTCAGCCTGCCGCCCGGAACCAGAATAGGGCCTTAAACAATCCTGCGCTTTTGGGGCCAGCTCCCAAGAAAGCGAGTTGAAAAATGGAGCTCAGGGGCACTGCAATTCAGAAACCTGCAGAGTTATAAATGTTAACTCTCGTCCACAAATATATTGAGGGAAGGCAACGAAGAGGATTTGAAAGCAAGGCAGAATTGCAGGAAACAGATTTCAGGAGGTAGATTCGAATCGCCTTTTAAGCACAGGAAAAGCGGCAAAACCTCGACCATGATGCCCTTGGCCAAAAAGGGCGTATGCGTTTTTTCCTGAATATATTCAGGAAAAAACGCATACGCCCTTTTTGGCCAACCAAGCAACCTGGAAAGGCAAATCAGCGCTACAAAGAAGTCTCGCTTCCCATCGGTCAAAAGGGCCATGCTGAATAAAGTGTCAAAACCAGAAATGCAGGACAGGCCATGGAGAAACGGGAGCCTTGCTACGCTGATGGGCGGGATGTAAATTGCCAACAGCCACTCTGGAGAAGAGTACGGGGTGTCCTGAAACATCTAAAAAACTCAGCTTAGAGAGCATAGGGCACTTCCACTCATGGGCGTATAAATTGGGAAAACTGAAAATCAGCAAGACACAGGCACCCCAAAGTTTAGGGCTGCTCTGTTGACAAGAACCTCCACTTCGTTAAACCTTAAATATCCCAGGAAAGAGAAAAATGGATAAAGAAGTTGTGGTCCATATGTATAATGGCATATCACTCAGCAATGAAATCAACATCTTAAGGCTAGTAGCAGCATGATGAGAAGATTTAGGTACGAGGATTCTAAGTGAAATAAGTCACACAGAAAAAGGCACTTATCATAAGATATCACTTATAGAGGGAATGTAAAAACAGCTACACTTGAACTGAATTACAAAACAGAACAGCGTCACACGTTTAGAAAACACACTATGGCTGCTTAACGGGAAAGGTGAGGTGGGGTGATGCATAAAACAAGGGTTTCAAATTAGCTCAGATACTGTTCCATAAACCCAATATGTAACAGACAAGACCTACTCCTTGCTCAGTGAACTGGATTCAACACCCCCTGTTCACCGCCCAAGAATATATCTGACTAGTAAGACTCTTAAAACCAATGTATTGATATCTCTCTGTAAGTGAGTCAAGTGGGTGTAAAGCGGCATAAACACAGCAGTGAAAAGCAGCTAAACCCCATTATAAAAATCAATTACTTTTAAAAACCCGTGAAACAAAGACAGTGAAAGAGAGAGAAATTCATACAGAATTCGTTCAGGGGCTGGGATGCCACCTTTATTGACCATCTCTAGACCCACAGCTGATTGAGACATAAGGGTGGACACTCTTGGGGCTGAGAGGTTTGGTGAGGTTGGGTGAGCAAACGCAGACCCTTTAAAGTAATACTGCGTGGTACCCATCCCATGGGTCCAAAATCTCCAGGTTCAAGGGCATCTTCCTACATCGAAAACATGCTTGAGAAACCCAGAAGATGGTACACCGTGTGATCGGGAAAGGTTTCTAAAACGCACCTCATTTCTCATCTCCTTGTGCTCGGGCTCGCCATTACAGCCGCTTTACTAGCAATCTCCCTCCTTGGAGAATGAGCACCTTTAACCTCCTGTTCCGTACAGGTTGCAAATTTGTCCTGAGCATGAACGGGAAGAGGGGGAACCAATGAGAGACTAGGTCGAGGTGTGGGGACAGGCACAGGTCACTCTATTTTCCCATCAGGAAGAAGAATTAACCACAGGCTCAGCCTGCCGCCCGGAACCACAATAGGGCCTGAAGCAATCCTGCGCTTTTGCGGCCAGCTCCCAAGAAAGCGAGTTGAAAATGGAGCTCAGGGGCACTGCAATTCACAAACCTGCAGAGTTAGAAACGATAACTCTCGTCCACAAATATATTGAGGGAAGGCAACGAAGAGGATTTGAAAGCAAGGCAGAATTGCAGGAAACAGATTTCAGGAGGTAGATTCGAATCGCCTTTAAAGCACAGGAAAAGTGGCAAAACCTCGACCATGATGCCCTTGGCCAAAAAGGGCGTATGCGTTTTTTCCTGAATATATTCAGGAAAAAACGCATACGCCCTTTTTGGCCAACCAAGCAACCTGGAAAGGCAAATCAGCGCTACAAAGAAGTCTCGCTTCCCATCGGTCAAAAGGGCCATGCTGAATAAAGTGTCAAAACCAGAAATGCAGGACAGGCCATGGAGAAACGGGAGCCTTGCTACGCTGATGGGCGGGATGTAAATTGCCAACAGCCACTCTGGAGAAGTGTACGGTGTGTCCTGAAACATCTAAAAAACTCAGCTTAGAGAGCATAGGGCACTTCCACTCATGGGAGTATAAATTGGGAAAACTAAAAATAAGCAAGACACAGGCACCCCAAAGTTTAGGGCTGCTCTGTTGACAAGAACCTCCACTTCATTACACCTTAAATATCCCAGGAAAGAGAAAAATGGATAAAGAAGTTGTGGTCCTTATGTACAATGGAATGTCACTCAGGCATGAAATCAACATCATAAGGCTAGTAGCAGCATGATGAGAAGATTTAGGTACGACGATTCTAAGTGAAATAAGTCACACAGAAAAAGGCACTTATCATAAGATATCACTTATAGAGGGAATGTAAAAACCGCTACACTTGAACTGAATTACAAAACAGAACAGCGTCACACGTTTAGAAAACACACTATGGCTGCTTAACGGGAAAGGTGAGGTGGGGGTGATGCATAAAACAAGGGTTTCAAATTAGCTCAGATACTGTTCCATAAACCCAATATGTAACAGACAAGACCTACTCCTTGCTCAGTGAACTGGATTCAACACCCCCTGTTCACCGCCCAAGAATATATCTGACTAGTAAGACTCTTAAAACCAATGTATTGATATCTCTCTGTAAGTGAGTCAAGTGGGTGTAAAGCGGCATAAACACAGCAGTGAAAAGCAGCTAAACCCCATTATAAAAATCAATTACTTTTAAAAACCCGTGAAACAAAGACAGTGAAAGAGAGAGAAATTCATACAGAATTCGTTCAGGGGCTGGGATGCCACCTTTATTGACCATCTCTAGACCAACAGCTGTTTGAGACATAAGGGTGGACACTCTTGGGGCTGAGAGGTTTGGTGAGGTTGGGTGAGCAAACGCAGACCCTTTAAAGTAATACTGCGTGGTACCCATCCCATGGGTCCAAAATCTCCAGGTTCAAGGGCATCTTCCTACATCAAAAACATGCATGAGAAACCCAGAAGATGGTACACCGTGTGATCGGGAAAGGTTTCTAAAAGGCACCTCATTTCTCATCTCCTTGTGCTCGGGCTCGCCATTACAGCCGCTTTACTAGCAATCTCCCTCCTTGGAGAATGAGCACCTTTAACCTCCTGTTCTGTACAGGTTGCAAATTTGTCCTGAGGATGAACGGGAAAAGGGGGAAACAATGAGAGACTAGGTCTAAGTGTGGGGACAGGCACAGGTCAATCTATTTTCCCATCAGGAAGAAGAATTAACCACAGGCTCAGCCTGCCGCCCGGAACCACAATAGGGCCTGAAGCAATCCTGCGCTTTTGAGGCCAGCTCCCAAGAAAGCGAGTTGAAAAATGGAGCTCAGGGGCACTGCAATTCACAACCCTGCAGAGTTATAAATGATAACTCTCGTCCACAAATATATTGAGGGAAGGCAACGAAGAGGATTTGAAAGCAAGGCAGAATTGCAGGAAACAGATTTCAGGAGGTAGATTCGAATCGCCTTTAAAGCACAGGAAAAGCGGCAAAACCTCGACCATGATGCCCTTGGCCAAAAAGGGCGTATGCGTTTTTTCCTGAATATATTCAGGAAAAAACGCATACGCTCTTTTTGGCCAACCAAGCAACCTGGAAAGGCAAATCAGCGCTACAAAGAAGTCTCGCTTCCCATCGGTCAAAAGGGCCATGCTGAATAAAGTGTCAAAACCAGAAATGCAGGACAGGCCATGGAGAAATGGGAGCCTTGCTACGCTGATGGGCGGGATGTAAATTGCCAACAGCCACTCTGGAGAAGTGTACAGTGTGTCCTGAAACATCTAAAAAACTCAGCTTAGAGAGCATAGGGCACTTCCACTCATGGGCGTATAAATTGGGAAAACTAAAATTCAGCAAGACACAGGCACCCCAAAGTTTAGGGCTGCTCTGTTGACAAGAACCTCCACTTCGTTAAACCTTAAATATCCCAGGAAAGAGAAAAATGGATAAAGAAGTTGTGGTCCATATGTATAATGGCATATCACTCAGCAATGAAATCAACATCTTAAGGCTAGTAGCAGCATGATGAGAAGATTTAGGTACGAGGATTCTAAGTGAAATAAGTCACACAGAAAAAGGCACTTATCATAAGATATCACTTATAGAGGGAATGTAAAAACCGCTACACTTGAACTGAATTACAAAACAGAACAGCGTCACACGTTTAGAAAACACACTATGGCTGCTTAACGGGAAAGGTGAGGTGGGGTGATGCATAAAACAAGGGTTTCAAATTAGCTCAGATACTGTTCCATAAACCCAATATGTAACGGACAAGACCTACTCCTTGCTCAGTGAACTGGATTCAACACCCCCTGTTCACCGCCCAAGAATATATCTGACTAGTAAGACTCTTAAAACCAATGTATTGATATCTCTCTGTAAGTGAGTCAAGTGGGTGTAAAGCGGCATAAACACAGCAGTGAAAAGCAGCTAAACCCCATTATAAAAATCAATTACTTTTAAAAACCCGTGAAACAAAGACAGTGAAAGAGAGAGAAATTCATACAGAATTCGTTCAGGGGCTGGGATGCCACCTTTATTGACCATCTCTAGACCCACAGCTGATTGAGACATAAGGGTGGACACTCTTGGGGCTGAGAGGTTTGGTGAGGTTGGGTGAGCAAACGCAGACCCTTTAAAGTAATACTGCGTGGTACCCATCCCATGGGTCCAAAATCTCCAGGTTCAAGGGCATCTTCCTACATCGAAAACATGCTTGAGAAACCCAGAAGATGGTACACCGTGTGATCGGGAAAGGTTTCTAAAACGCACCTCATTTCTCATCTCGTTGTGCTCGGGTTGGCCATTACAGCCGCTTTACTAGCAATCTCCCTCCTTGGAGAATGAGCACCTTTAACCTCCTGTTCCGTACAGGTTGCAAATTTGTCCTGAGCATGAACGGGAAGAGGGGGAACCAATGAGAGACTAGGTCGAGGTGTGGGGACAGGCACAGGTCACTCTATTTTCCCATCAGGAAGAAGAATTAACCACAGGCTCAGCCTGCCGCCCGGAACCACAATAGGGCCTGAAGCAATCCTGCGCTTTTGCGGCCAGCTCCCAAGAAAGCGAGTTGAAAATGGAGCTCAGGGGCACTGCAATTCACAAACCTGCAGATTTATAAACGATAACTCTCGTCCACAAATATATTGAGGGAAGGCAACGAAGAGTATTTGAAAGCAAGGCAGAATTGCAGGAAACAGATTTCAGGAGGTAGATTCGAATCGCCTTTAAAGCACAGGAAAAGCGGCAAAACGTCGACCATGATGCCCTTGGCCAAAAAGGGCGTATGCGTTTTTTCCTGAATATATTCAGGAAAAAACGCATACGCCCTTTTTGGCCAACCAAGCAACCTGGAAAGGCAAATCAGCGCTACAAAGAAGTCTCGCTTCCCATCGGTCAAAAGGGCCATGCTGAATAAAGTGTCAAAACCAGAAATGCAGGACAGGCCATGGAGGTACGGGAGCCTTGCTACGCTGATGGGCGGGATGTAAATTGCCAACAGCCACTCTGGAGAAGTGTACGGTGTGTCCTGAAACATCTAAAAAACTCAGCTTAGAGAGCATAGGGCACTTCCACTCATGGGCGTATAAATTGGGAAAACTAAAAATCAGCAAGACACAGGCACCCCAAAGTTTAGGGCTGCTCTGTTGACAAGAACCTCCACTTCATTACACCTTAAATATCCCAGGAAAGAGAAAAATGGATAAAGAAGTTGTGGTCCTTATGTACAATGGAATGTCACTCAGGCATGAAATCAACATCATAAGGCTAGTAGCAGCATGATGAGAAGATTTAGGTACGACGATTCTAAGTGAAATAAGTCACACAGAAAAAGGCACTTATCATAAGATATCACTTATAGAGGGAATGTAAAAACCACTACACTTGAACTGAATTACAAAACAGAACAGCGTCACACGTTTAGAAAACACACTATGGCTGCTTAACGGGAAAGGTGAGGTGGGGTGACGCATAAAACAAGGGTTTCAAATTAGCTCAGATACTGTTCCATAAACCCAATATGTAACAGACAAGACCTACTCCTTGCTCAGTGAACTGGATTCAACACCCCCTGTTCACCGCCCAAGAATATATCTGACTAGTAAGACTCTTAAAACCAATGTATTGATATCTCTCTGTAAGTGAGTCAAGTGGGTGTAAAGCGGCATAAACACAGCAGTGAAAAGCAGCTAAACCCCATTATAAAAATCAATTACTTTTAAAAACCCGTGAAACAAAGACAGTGAAAGAGAGAGAAATTCATACAGAATTCGTTCAGGGGCTGGGATGCCACCTTTATTGACCATCTCTAGACCAACAGCTGTTTGAGACATAAGGGTGGACACTCTTGGGGCTGAGAGGTTTGGTGAGGTTGGGTGAGCAAACGCAGACCCTTTAAAGTAATACTGCGTGGTATCCATCCGATGGGTCCAAAATCTCCAGGTTCAAGGGCATCTTCCTATATCAAAAACATGCATGAGAAACCCAGAAGACGGTACACCGTGTGATCGGGAAAGGTTTCTAAAACGCACCTCATTTCTCATCTCCTTGTGCTCGGGCTCGCCATTACAGCCGCTTTACTAGCAATCTCCCTCCTTGGAGAATGAGCACCTTTAACCTCCTGTTCTGTACAGGTTGCAAATTTGTCCTGAGGATGAACGGGAAAAGGGGGAAACAATGAGAGACTAGGTCTAAGTGTGGGGACAGGCACAGGTCAATCTATTTTCCCATCAGGAAGAAGAATTAACCACAGGCTCAGCCTGCCGCCCGGAACCACAATAGGGCCTGAAGCAATCCTGCGCTTTTGCGGCCAGCTCCCAAGAAAGCGAGTTGAAAAATGGAGCTCAGGGGCACTGCAATTCACAACCCTGCAGAGTTATAAATGATAACTCTCGTCCACAAATATATTGAGGGAAGGCAACGAAGAGGATTTGAAAGCAAGGCAGAATTGCAGGAAACAGATTTCAGGAGGTAGATTCGAATCGCCTTTAAAGCACAGGAAAAGCGGCAAAACCTCGACCATGATGCCCTTGGCCAAAAAGGGCGTATGCGTTTTTTCCTGAATATATTCAGGAAAAAACGCATACGCCCTTTTTGGCCAACCAAGCAACCTGGAAAGGCAAATCAGCGCTACAAAGAAGTCTCGCTTCCCATCGGTCAAAAGGGCCATGCTGAATAAAGTGTCAAAACCAGAAATGCAGGACAGGCCATGGAGAAACGGGAGCCTTGCTACGCTGATGGGCGGGATGTAAATTGCCAACAGCCACTCTGGAGAAGTGTACGGTGTGTCCTGAAACATCTAAAACACTCAGCTTAGAGAGCATAGGGCACTTCCACTCATGGGCGTATAAATTGGGAAAACTAAAAATCAGCAAGACACAGGCACCCCAAAGTTTAGGGCTGCTCTGTTGACAAGAACCTCCACTTCATTACACCTTAAATATCCCAGGAAAGAGAAAAATGGATAAAGAAGTTGTGGTCCTTATGTACAATGGAATGTCACTCAGGCATGAAATCAACATCATAAGGCTAGTAGCAGCATGATGAGAAGATTTAGGTACGAGGATTCTAAGTGAAATAAGTCACACAGAAAAAGGCACTTATCATAAGATATCACTTATAGAGGGAATGTAAAAACCGCTACACTTGAACTGAATTACAAAGCAGAACAGCGTCACACGTTTAGAAAACACACTATGGCTGCTTAACGGGAAAGGTGAGGTGGGGTGATGCATAACACAAGGGTTTCAAATTAGCTCAGATACTGTTCCATAAACCCAATATGTAACAGACAAGACCTACTCCTTGCTCAGTGAACTGGATTCAACACCCCCTGTTCACCGCCCAAGAATATATCTGACTAGTAAGACTCTTAAAACCAATGTATTGATATCTCTCTGTAAGTGAGTCAAGTGGGTCTAAAGCGGCATAAACACAGCAGTGAAAAGCAGCTAAACCCCATTATAAAAATCAATTACTTTTAAAAACCCGTGAAACAAAGACAGTGAAAGAGAGAGAAATTCTTACAAAATTCGTTCAGGGGCTGTGATGCCACCTGGATTGACCATATCTAGACCCACAGCTGATTGAGACATAAGGGTGGACACTCTTGGGGCTGAGAGGTTTGGTGAGGTTGGGTGAGCAAACGCAGACCCTTTAAAGTAATACTGCGTGGTATGCATCCCATGGGTCCCAAATCTCCAGCTTCAAGGGCATCTTCCTACATCAAAAACATGCATGAGAAACCCAGAAGATGGTACACCATGTGATCGGGAAAGATGTCTAAAACGAACCTCATTTCTCATCTCCTTGTGCTCGGGTTCGCCATTCCAGCCGCTTTACTAGCAATCTCCCTCCTTGGAGAATGAGCACCTTTAACCTCCTGTTCCGTACAGGTTGCAATTTGTCCTGAGGATGAACGGGAAGAGGGGGAACCAATGAGAGACTAGGTCTAGGTGTGGGGACAGGCACAGGTCACTCTATTTTCCCATCAGGAAGAAGAATTAACCACAGGCTCAGCCTGCCGCCCGGAACCAGAATAGGGCCTGAAGCAATCCTGCGCTTTTGGGGCCAGCTCCCAAGAAAGCGAGTTGAAAAATTCAGCTCAGGGGCACTGCAATTCACAAACCTGCAGAGTTATAAATGTTAACTCTCGTCCACAAATATATTGAGGGAAGGCAACGAAGAGGATTTGAAAGCAAGGCAGAATTGCAGGAAACAGATTTCAGGAGGTAGATTCGAATCGCCTTTAAAGCACAGGAAAAGCGGCAAAATTTCGACAATGATGCCCTTGGCCAAAAAGGGCGTATGCGTTTTTTCCTGAATATATTCAGGAAAAAACGCATACGCCCTTTTTGGCCAACCAAGCAACCTGGAAAGGCAAATCAGCACTACAAAGAAGTCTCGCTTCCCATCGGTCAAAAGGGCCATGCTGAATAAAGTGTCAAAACCAGAAATGCAGGACAGGCCATGGAGGTACGGGAGCCTTGCTACGCTGATGGGCGGGATGTAAATTGCCAACAGCCACTCTGGAGAAGTGTACGGTGTGTCCTGAAACATCTAAAAAACTCAGCTTAGAGAGCATAGGGCACTTCCACTCATAGGCGTATAAATTGGGAAAACTAAAAATCAGCAAGACACAGGCACCCCAAAGTTTAGGGCTGCTCTGTTGACAAGAACCTCCACTTCGTTACAACTTAAATATCCCAGGAAATAGAAAAATGGATAAAGAAGTTGTGGTCCATATGTATAATGGCATATCACTCAGCAATGAAATCAACATCATAAGGCTAGTAGCAGCATGATGAGAAGATTTAGGTACGACGATTCTAAGTGAAATAAGTCACACAGAAAAAGGCACTTATCATAAGATATCACTTATAGAGGGAATGTAAAAACCGCTACACTTGAACTGAATTACAAAACAGAACAGCGTCACACGTTTAGAAAACACACTATGGCTGCTTAATGGGAAAGGTGAGGTGGGGTGATGCATAAAACAAGGGTTTCAAATTAGCTCAGATACTGTTCCATAAACCCAATATGTAACAGTCAAGACCTACTCCTTGCTCAGTGAACTGGACTCAACACCCCCTGTTCACCGACCAAGAATATATCTGACTAGTAAGACTCTTAAAACCAATGTATTGATATCTCTCTGTAAGTGAGTCAAGTGGGTGTAAAGCGGCATAAACACAGCAGTGAAAAGCAGCTAAACCCCATTATAAAAGTCAATTACTTTTAAAAACCCGTGAAACAAAGACAGTGAAAGAGAGAGAAATTCATACAGAATTCGTTCAGGGGCTGGGATGCCACCTTTATTGACCATCTCTAGACCCACAGCTGATTGAGACATAAGGGTGGACACTCTTGGGGCTGAGAGGTTTGGTGAGGTTGGGTGAGCAAACGCAGACCCTTTAAAGTAATACTGCGTGGTACCCATCCCATGGGTCCAAAATCTCCAGGTTCAAGGGCATCTTCCTACATCGAAAACATGCTTGAGAAACCCAGAAGATGGTACACCGTGTGATCGGGAAAGGTTTCTAAAACGCACCTCATTTCTCATCTCGTTGTGCTCGGGTTGGCCATTACAGCCGCTTTACTAGCAATCTCCCTCCTTGGAGAATGAGCACCTTTAACCTCCTGTTCCGTACAGGTTGCAAATTTGTCCTGAGCATGAACGGGAAGAGGGGGAACCAATGAGAGACTAGGTCGAGGTGTGGGGACAGGCACAGGTCACTCTATTTTCCCATCAGGAAGAAGAATTAACCACAGGCTCAGCCTGCCGCCCGGAACCACAATAGGGCCTGAAGCAATCCTGCGCTTTTGCGGCCAGCTCCCAAGAAAGCGAGTTGAAAATGGAGCTCAGGGGCACTGCAATTCACAAACCTGCAGATTTATAAACGATAACTCTCGTCCACAAATATATTGAGGGAAGGCAACGAAGAGTATTTGAAAGCAAGGCAGAATTGCAGGAAACAGATTTCAGGAGGTAGATTCGAATCGCCTTTAAAGCACAGGAAAAGCGGCAAAACGTCGACCATGATGCCCTTGGCCAAAAAGGGCGTATGCGTTTTTTCCTGAATATATTCAGGAAAAAACGCATACGCCCTTTTTGGCCAACCAAGCAACCTGGAAAGGCAAATCAGCGCTACAAAGAAGTCTCGCTTCCCATCGGTCAAAAGGGCCATGCTGAATAAAGTGTCAAAACCAGAAATGCAGGACAGGCCATGGAGGTACGGGAGCCTTGCTACGCTGATGGGCGGGATGTAAATTGCCAACAGCCACTCTGGAGAAGTGTACGGTGTGTCCTGAAACATCTAAAAAACTCAGCTTAGAGAGCATAGGGCACTTCCACTCATGGGCGTATAAATTGGGAAAACTAAAAATCAGCAAGACACAGGCACCCCAAAGTTTAGGGCTGCTCTGTTGACAAGAACCTCCACTTCATTACACCTTAAATATCCCAGGAAAGAGAAAAATGGATAAAGAAGTTGTGGTCCTTATGTACAATGGAATGTCACTCAGGCATGAAATCAACATCATAAGGCTAGTAGCAGCATGATGAGAAGATTTAGGTACGACGATTCTAAGTGAAATAAGTCACACAGAAAAAGGCACTTATCATAAGATATCACTTATAGAGGGAATGTAAAAACCGCTACACTTGAACTGAATTACAAAGCAGAACAGCGTCACACGTTTAGAAAACACACTATGGCTGCTTAACGGGAAAGGTGAGGTGGGGTGATGCATAACACAAGGGTTTCAAATTAGCTCAGATACTGTTCCATAAACCCAATATGTAACAGACAAGACCTACTCCTTGCTCAGTGAACTGGATTCAACACCCCCTGTTCACCGCCCAAGAATATATCTGACTAGTAAGACTCTTAAAACCAATGTATTGATATCTCTCTGTAAGTGAGTCAAGTGGGTGTAAAGCGGCATAAACACAGCAGTGAAAAGCAGCTAAACCCCATTATAAAAATCAATTACTTTTAAAAACCCGTGAAACAAAGACAGTGAAAGAGAGAGAAATTCATACAGAATTCGTTCAGGGGCTGGGATGCCACCTTTATTGACCATCTCTAGACCCACAGCTGATTGAGACATAAGGGTGGACACTCTTGGGGCTGAGAGGTTTGGTGAGGTTGGGTGAGCAAACGCAGACCCTTTAAAGTAATACTGCGTGGTACCCATCCCATGGGTCCAAAATCTCCAGGTTCAAGGGCATCTTCCTACATCGAAAACATGCTTGAGAAACCCAGAAGATGGTACACCGTGTGATCGGGAAAGGTTTCTAAAACGCACCTCATTTCTCATCTCGTTGTGCTCGGGTTGGCCATTACAGCCGCTTTACTAGCAATCTCCCTCCTTGGAGAATGAGCACCTTTAACCTCCTGTTCCGTACAGGTTGCAAATTTGTCCTGAGCATGAACGGGAAGAGGGGGAACCAATGAGAGACTAGGTCGAGGTGTGGGGACAGGCACAGGTCACTCTATTTTCCCATCAGGAAGAAGAATTAACCACAGGCTCAGCCTGCCGCCCGGAACCACAATAGGGCCTGAAGCAATCCTGCGCTTTTGCGGCCAGCTCCCAAGAAAGCGAGTTGAAAATGGAGCTCAGGGGCACTGCAATTCACAAACCTGCAGATTTATAAACGATAACTCTCGTCCACAAATATATTGAGGGAAGGCAACGAAGAGTATTTGAAAGCAAGGCAGAATTGCAGGAAACAGATTTCAGGAGGTAGATTCGAATCGCCTTTAAAGCACAGGAAAAGCGGCAAAACGTCGACCATGATGCCCTTGGCCAAAAAGGGCGTATGCGTTTTTTCCTGAATATATTCAGGAAAAAACGCATACGCCCTTTTTGGCCAACCAAGCAACCTGGAAAGGCAAATCAGCGCTACAAAGAAGTCTCGCTTCCCATCGGTCAAAAGGGCCATGCTGAATAAAGTGTCAAAACCAGAAATGCAGGACAGGCCATGGAGGTACGGGAGCCTTGCTACGCTGATGGGCGGGATGTAAATTGCCAACAGCCACTCTGGAGAAGTGTACGGTGTGTCCTGAAACATCTAAAAAACTCAGCTTAGAGAGCATAGGGCACTTCCACTCATGGGCGTATAAATTGGGAAAACTAAAAATCAGCAAGACACAGGCACCCCAAAGTTTAGGGCTGCTCTGTTGACAAGAACCTCCACTTCATTACACCTTAAATATCCCAGGAAAGAGAAAAATGGATAAAGAAGTTGTGGTCCTTATGTACAATGGAATGTCACTCAGGCATGAAATCAACATCATAAGGCTAGTAGCAGCATGATGAGAAGATTTAGGTACGACGATTCTAAGTGAAATAAGTCACACAGAAAAAGGCACTTATCATAAGATATCACTTATAGAGGGAATGTAAAAACCACTACACTTGAACTGAATTACAAAACAGAACAGCGTCACACGTTTAGAAAACACACTATGGCTGCTTAACGGGAAAGGTGAGGTGGGGTGACGCATAAAACAAGGGTTTCAAATTAGCTCAGATACTGTTCCATAAACCCAATATGTAACAGACAAGACCTACTCCTTGCTCAGTGAACTGGATTCAACACCCCCTGTTCACCGCCCAAGAATATATCTGACTAGTAAGACTCTTAAAACCAATGTATTGATATCTCTCTGTAAGTGAGTCAAGTGGGTGTAAAGCGGCATAAACACAGCAGTGAAAAGCAGCTAAACCCCATTATAAAAATCAATTACTTTTAAAAACCCGTGAAACAAAGACAGTGAAAGAGAGAGAAATTCATACAGAATTCGTTCAGGGGCTGGGATGCCACCTTTATTGACCATCTCTAGACCAACAGCTGTTTGAGACATAAGGGTGGACACTCTTGGGGCTGAGAGGTTTGGTGAGGTTGGGTGAGCAAACGCAGACCCTTTAAAGTAATACTGCGTGGTATCCATCCCATGGGTCCAAAATCTCCAGGTTCAAGGGCATCTTCCTATATCAAAAACATGCATGAGAAACCCAGAAGACGGTACACCGTGTGATCGGGAAAGGTTTCTAAAACGCACCTCATTTCTCATCTCCTTGTGCTCGGGCTCGCCATTACAGCCGCTTTACTAGCAATCTCCCTCCTTGGAGAATGAGCACCTTTAACCTCCTGTTCTGTACAGGTTGCAAATTTGTCCTGAGGATGAACGGGAAAAGGGGGAAACAATGAGAGACTAGGTCTAAGTGTGGGGACAGGCACAGGTCAATCTATTTTCCCATCAGGAAGAAGAATTAACCACAGGCTCAGCCTGCCGCCCGGAACCACAATAGGGCCTGAAGCAATCCTGCGCTTTTGCGGCCAGCTCCCAAGAAAGCGAGTTGAAAAATGGAGCTCAGGGGCACTGCAATTCACAACCCTGCAGAGTTATAAATGATAACTCTCGTCCACAAATATATTGAGGGAAGGCAACGAAGAGGATTTGAAAGCAAGGCAGAATTGCAGGAAACAGATTTCAGGAGGTAGATTCGAATCGCCTTTAAAGCACAGGAAAAGCGGCAAAACCTCGACCATGATGCCCTTGGCCAAAAAGGGCGTATGCGTTTTTTCCTGAATATATTCAGGAAAAAACGCATACGCCCTTTTTGGCCAACCAAGCAACCTGGAAAGGCAAATCAGCGCTACAAAGAAGTCTCGCTTCCCATCGGTCAAAAGGGCCATGCTGAATAAAGTGTCAAAACCAGAAATGCAGGACAGGCCATGGAGAAACGGGAGCCTTGCTACGCTGATGGGCGGGATGTAAATTGCCAACAGCCACTCTGGAGAAGTGTACGGTGTGTCCTGAAACATCTAAAACACTCAGCTTAGAGAGCATAGGGCACTTCCACTCATGGGCGTATAAATTGGGAAAACTAAAAATCAGCAAGACACAGGCACCCCAAAGTTTAGGGCTGCTCTGTTGACAAGAACCTCCACTTCATTACACCTTAAATATCCCAGGAAAGAGAAAAATGGATAAAGAAGTTGTGGTCCTTATGTACAATGGAATGTCACTCAGGCATGAAATCAACATCATAAGGCTAGTAGCAGCATGATGAGAAGATTTAGGTACGAGGATTCTAAGTGAAATAAGTCACACAGAAAAAGGCACTTATCATAAGATATCACTTATAGAGGGAATGTAAAAACCGCTACACTTGAACTGAATTACAAAGCAGAACAGCGTCACACGTTTAGAAAACACACTATGGCTGCTTAACGGGAAAGGTGAGGTGGGGTGATGCATAACACAAGGGTTTCAAATTAGCTCAGATACTGTTCCATAAACCCAATATGTAACAGACAAGACCTACTCCTTGCTCAGTGAACTGGATTCAACACCCCCTGTTCACCGCCCAAGAATATATCTGACTAGTAAGACTCTTAAAACCAATGTATTGATATCTCTCTGTAAGTGAGTCAAGTGGGTCTAAAGCGGCATAAACACAGCAGTGAAAAGCAGCTAAACCCCATTATAAAAATCAATTACTTTTAAAAACCCGTGAAACAAAGACAGTGAAAGAGAGAGAAATTCTTACAAAATTCGTTCAGGGGCTGTGATGCCACCTGGATTGACCATATCTAGACCCACAGCTGATTGAGACATAAGGGTGGACACTCTTGGGGCTGAGAGGTTTGGTGAGGTTGGGTGAGCAAACGCAGACCCTTTAAAGTAATACTGCGTGGTATGCATCCCATGGGTCCCAAATCTCCAGCTTCAAGGGCATCTTCCTACATCAAAAACATGCATGAGAAACCCAGAAGATGGTACACCATGTGATCGGGAAAGATGTCTAAAACGAACCTCATTTCTCATCTCCTTGTGCTCGGGTTCGCCATTCCAGCCGCTTTACTAGCAATCTCCCTCCTTGGAGAATGAGCACCTTTAACCTCCTGTTCCGTACAGGTTGCAATTTGTCCTGAGGATGAACGGGAAGAGGGGGAACCAATGAGAGACTAGGTCTAGGTGTGGGGACAGGCACAGGTCACTCTATTTTCCCATCAGGAAGAAGAATTAACCACAGGCTCAGCCTGCCGCCCGGAACCAGAATAGGGCCTGAAGCAATCCTGCGCTTTTGGGGCCAGCTCCCAAGAAAGCGAGTTGAAAAATTCAGCTCAGGGGCACTGCAATTCACAAACCTGCAGAGTTATAAATGTTAACTCTCGTCCACAAATATATTGAGGGAAGGCAACGAAGAGGATTTGAAAGCAAGGCAGAATTGCAGGAAACAGATTTCAGGAGGTAGATTCGAATCGCCTTTAAAGCACAGGAAAAGCGGCAAAATTTCGACAATGATGCCCTTGGCCAAAAAGGGCGTATGCGTTTTTTCCTGAATATATTCAGGAAAAAACGCATACGCCCTTTTTGGCCAACCAAGCAACCTGGAAAGGCAAATCAGCACTACAAAGAAGTCTCGCTTCCCATCGGTCAAAAGGGCCATGCTGAATAAAGTGTCAAAACCAGAAATGCAGGACAGGCCATGGAGGTACGGGAGCCTTGCTACGCTGATGGGCGGGATGTAAATTGCCAACAGCCACTCTGGAGAAGTGTACGGTGTGTCCTGAAACATCTAAAAAACTCAGCTTAGAGAGCATAGGGCACTTCCACTCATAGGCGTATAAATTGGGAAAACTAAAAATCAGCAAGACACAGGCACCCCAAAGTTTAGGGCTGCTCTGTTGACAAGAACCTCCACTTCGTTACAACTTAAATATCCCAGGAAATAGAAAAATGGATAAAGAAGTTGTGGTCCATATGTATAATGGCATATCACTCAGCAATGAAATCAACATCATAAGGCTAGTAGCAGCATGATGAGAAGATTTAGGTACGACGATTCTAAGTGAAATAAGTCACACAGAAAAAGGCACTTATCATAAGATATCACTTATAGAGGGAATGTAAAAACCGCTACACTTGAACTGAATTACAAAACAGAACAGCGTCACACGTTTAGAAAACACACTATGGCTGCTTAATGGGAAAGGTGAGGTGGGGTGATGCATAAAACAAGGGTTTCAAATTAGCTCAGATACTGTTCCATAAACCCAATATGTAACAGTCAAGACCTACTCCTTGCTCAGTGAACTGGACTCAACACCCCCTGTTCACCGACCAAGAATATATCTGACTAGTAAGACTCTTAAAACCAATGTATTGATATCTCTCTGTAAGTGAGTCAAGTGGGTGTAAAGCGGCATAAACACAGCAGTGAAAAGCAGCTAAACCCCATTATAAAAGTCAATTACTTTTAAAAACCCGTGAAACAAAGACAGTGAAAGAGAGAGAAATTCATACAGAATTCGTTCAGGGGCTGGGATGCCACCTTTATTGACCATCTCTAGACCCACAGCTGATTGAGACATAAGGGTGGACACTCTTGGGGCTGAGAGGTTTGGTGAGGTTGGGTGAGCAAACGCAGACCCTTTAAAGTAATACTGCGTGGTACCCATCCCATGGGTCCAAAATCTCCAGGTTCAAGGGCATCTTCCTACATCGAAAACATGCTTGAGAAACCCAGAAGATGGTACACCGTGTGATCGGGAAAGGTTTCTAAAACGCACCTCATTTCTCATCTCGTTGTGCTCGGGTTGGCCATTACAGCCGCTTTACTAGCAATCTCCCTCCTTGGAGAATGAGCACCTTTAACCTCCTGTTCCGTACAGGTTGCAAATTTGTCCTGAGCATGAACGGGAAGAGGGGGAACCAATGAGAGACTAGGTCGAGGTGTGGGGACAGGCACAGGTCACTCTATTTTCCCATCAGGAAGAAGAATTAACCACAGGCTCAGCCTGCCGCCCGGAACCACAATAGGGCCTGAAGCAATCCTGCGCTTTTGCGGCCAGCTCCCAAGAAAGCGAGTTGAAAATGGAGCTCAGGGGCACTGCAATTCACAAACCTGCAGATTTATAAACGATAACTCTCGTCCACAAATATATTGAGGGAAGGCAACGAAGAGTATTTGAAAGCAAGGCAGAATTGCAGGAAACAGATTTCAGGAGGTAGATTCGAATCGCCTTTAAAGCACAGGAAAAGCGGCAAAACGTCGACCATGATGCCCTTGGCCAAAAAGGGCGTATGCGTTTTTTCCTGAATATATTCAGGAAAAAACGCATACGCCCTTTTTGGCCAACCAAGCAACCTGGAAAGGCAAATCAGCGCTACAAAGAAGTCTCGCTTCCCATCGGTCAAAAGGGCCATGCTGAATAAAGTGTCAAAACCAGAAATGCAGGACAGGCCATGGAGGTACGGGAGCCTTGCTACGCTGATGGGCGGGATGTAAATTGCCAACAGCCACTCTGGAGAAGTGTACGGTGTGTCCTGAAACATCTAAAAAACTCAGCTTAGAGAGCATAGGGCACTTCCACTCATGGGCGTATAAATTGGGAAAACTAAAAATCAGCAAGACACAGGCACCCCAAAGTTTAGGGCTGCTCTGTTGACAAGAACCTCCACTTCATTACACCTTAAATATCCCAGGAAAGAGAAAAATGGATAAAGAAGTTGTGGTCCTTATGTACAATGGAATGTCACTCAGGCATGAAATCAACATCATAAGGCTAGTAGCAGCATGATGAGAAGATTTAGGTACGACGATTCTAAGTGAAATAAGTCACACAGAAAAAGGCACTTATCATAAGATATCACTTATAGAGGGAATGTAAAAACCACTACACTTGAACTGAATTACAAAACAGAACAGCGTCACACGTTTAGAAAACACACTATGGCTGCTTAACGGGAAAGGTGAGGTGGGGTGACGCATAAAACAAGGGTTTCAAATTAGCTCAGATACTGTTCCATAAACCCAATATGTAACAGACAAGACCTACTCCTTGCTCAGTGAACTGGATTCAACACCCCCTGTTCACCGCCCAAGAATATATCTGACTAGTAAGACTCTTAAAACCAATGTATTGATATCTCTCTGTAAGTGAGTCAAGTGGGTGTAAAGCGGCATAAACACAGCAGTGAAAAGCAGCTAAACCCCATTATAAAAATCAATTACTTTTAAAAACCCGTGAAACAAAGACAGTGAAAGAGAGAGAAATTCATACAGAATTCGTTCAGGGGCTGGGATGCCACCTTTATTGACCATCTCTAGACCAACAGCTGTTTGAGACATAAGGGTGGACACTCTTGGGGCTGAGAGGTTTGGTGAGGTTGGGTGAGCAAACGCAGACCCTTTAAAGTAATACTGCGTGGTATCCATCCCATGGGTCCAAAATCTCCAGGTTCAAGGGCATCTTCCTATATCAAAAACATGCATGAGAAACCCAGAAGACGGTACACCGTGTGATCGGGAAAGGTTTCTAAAACGCACCTCATTTCTCATCTCCTTGTGCTCGGGCTCGCCATTACAGCCGCTTTACTAGCAATCTCCCTCCTTGGAGAATGAGCACCTTTAACCTCCTGTTCTGTACAGGTTGCAAATTTGTCCTGAGGATGAACGGGAAAAGGGGGAAACAATGAGAGACTAGGTCTAAGTGTGGGGACAGGCACAGGTCAATCTATTTTCCCATCAGGAAGAAGAATTAACCACAGGCTCAGCCTGCCGCCCGGAACCACAATAGGGCCTGAAGCAATCCTGCGCTTTTGCGGCCAGCTCCCAAGAAAGCGAGTTGAAAAATGGAGCTCAGGGGCACTGCAATTCACAACCCTGCAGAGTTATAAATGATAACTCTCGTCCACAAATATATTGAGGGAAGGCAACGAAGAGGATTTGAAAGCAAGGCAGAATTGCAGGAAACAGATTTCAGGAGGTAGATTCGAATCGCCTTTAAAGCACAGGAAAAGCGGCAAAACCTCGACCATGATGCCCTTGGCCAAAAAGGGCGTATGCGTTTTTTCCTGAATATATTCAGGAAAAAACGCATACGCCCTTTTTGGCCAACCAAGCAACCTGGAAAGGCAAATCAGCGCTACAAAGAAGTCTCGCTTCCCATCGGTCAAAAGGGCCATGCTGAATAAAGTGTCAAAACCAGAAATGCAGGACAGGCCATGGAGAAACGGGAGCCTTGCTACGCTGATGGGCGGGATGTAAATTGCCAACAGCCACTCTGGAGAAGTGTACGGTGTGTCCTGAAACATCTAAAAAACTCAGCTTAGAGAGCATAGGGCACTTCCACTCATGGGCGTATAAATTGGGAAAACTAAAAATCAGCAAGACACAGGCACCCCAAAGTTTAGGGCTGCTCTGTTGACAAGAACCTCCACTTCATTACACCTTAAATATCCCAGGAAAGAGAAAAATGGATAAAGAAGTTGTGGTCCTTATGTACAATGGAATGTCACTCAGGCATGAAATCAACATCATAAGGCTAGTAGCAGCATGATGAGAAGATTTAGGTACGACGATTCTAAGTGAAATAAGTCACACAGAAAAAGGCACTTATCATAAGATATCACTTATAGAGGGAATGTAAAAACCGCTACACTTGAACTGAATTACAAAGCAGAACAGCGTCACACGTTTAGAAAACACACTATGGCTGCTTAACGGGAAAGGTGAGGTGGGGTGATGCATAACACAAGGGTTTCAAATTAGCTCAGATACTGTTCCATAAACCCAATATGTAACAGACAAGACCTACTCCTTGCTCAGTGAACTGGATTCAACACCCCCTGTTCACCGCCCAAGAATATATCTGACTAGTAAGACTCTTAAAACCAATGTATTGATATCTCTCTGTAAGTGAGTCAAGTGGGTCTAAAGCGGCATAAACACAGCAGTGAAAAGCAGCTAAACCCCATTATAAAAATCAATTACTTTTAAAAACCCGTGAAACAAAGACAGTGAAAGAGAGAGAAATTCTTACAAAATTCGTTCAGGGGCTGTGATGCCACCTGGATTGACCATATCTAGACCCACAGCTGATTGAGACATAAGGGTGGACACTCTTGGGGCTGAGAGGTTTGGTGAGGTTGGGTGAGCAAACGCAGACCCTTTAAAGTAATACTGCGTGGTATGCATCCCATGGGTCCCAAATCTCCAGCTTCAAGGGCATCTTCCTACATCAAAAACATGCATGAGAAACCCAGAAGATGGTACACCATGTGATCGGGAAAGATGTCTAAAACGAACCTCATTTCTCATCTCCTTGTGCTCGGGTTCGCCATTCCAGCCGCTTTACTAGCAATCTCCCTCCTTGGAGAATGAGCACCTTTAACCTCCTGTTCCGTACAGGTTGCAATTTGTCCTGAGGATGAACGGGAAGAGGGGGAACCAATGAGAGACTAGGTCTAGGTGTGGGGACAGGCACAGGTCACTCTATTTTCCCATCAGGAAGAAGAATTAACCACAGGCTCAGCCTGCCGCCCGGAACCAGAATAGGGCCTGAAGCAATCCTGCGCTTTTGGGGCCAGCTCCCAAGAAAGCGAGTTGAAAAATTCAGCTCAGGGGCACTGCAATTCACAAACCTGCAGAGTTATAAATGTTAACTCTCGTCCACAAATATATTGAGGGAAGGCAACGAAGAGGATTTGAAAGCAAGGCAGAATTGCAGGAAACAGATTTCAGGAGGTAGATTCGAATCGCCTTTAAAGCACAGGAAAAGCGGCAAAATTTCGACAATGATGCCCTTGGCCAAAAAGGGCGTATGCGTTTTTTCCTGAATATATTCAGGAAAAAACGCATACGCCCTTTTTGGCCAACCAAGCAACCTGGAAAGGCAAATCAGCACTACAAAGAAGTCTCGCTTCCCATCGGTCAAAAGGGCCATGCTGAATAAAGTGTCAAAACCAGAAATGCAGGACAGGCCATGGAGGTACGGGAGCCTTGCTACGCTGATGGGCGGGATGTAAATTGCCAACAGCCACTCTGGAGAAGTGTACGGTGTGTCCTGAAACATCTAAAAAACTCAGCTTAGAGAGCATAGGGCACTTCCACTCATAGGCGTATAAATTGGGAAAACTAAAAATCAGCAAGACACAGGCACCCCAAAGTTTAGGGCTGCTCTGTTGACAAGAACCTCCACTTCGTTACAACTTAAATATCCCAGGAAATAGAAAAATGGATAAAGAAGTTGTGGTCCATATGTATAATGGCATATCACTCAGCAATGAAATCAACATCATAAGGCTAGTAGCAGCATGATGAGAAGATTTAGGTACGACGATTCTAAGTGAAATAAGTCACACAGAAAAAGGCACTTATCATAAGATATCACTTATAGAGGGAATGTAAAAACCGCTACACTTGAACTGAATTACAAAACAGAACAGCGTCACACGTTTAGAAAACACACTATGGCTGCTTAATGGGAAAGGTGAGGTGGGGTGATGCATAAAACAAGGGTTTCAAATTAGCTCAGATACTGTTCCATAAACCCAATATGTAACAGTCAAGACCTACTCCTTGCTCAGTGAACTGGACTCAACACCCCCTGTTCACCGACCAAGAATATATCTGACTAGTAAGACTCTTAAAACCAATGTATTGATATCTCTCTGTAAGTGAGTCAAGTGGGTGTAAAGCGGCATAAACACAGCAGTGAAAAGCAGCTAAACCCCATTATAAAAGTCAATTACTTTTAAAAACCCGTGAAACAAAGACAGTGAAAGAGAGAGAAATTCATACAGAATTCGTTCAGGGGCTGGGATGCCACCTTTATTGACCATCTCTAGACCCACAGCTGATTGAGACATAAGGGTGGACACTCTTGGGGCTGAGAGGTTTGGTGAGGTTGGGTGAGCAAACGCAGACCCTTTAAAGTAATACTGCGTGGTACCCATCCCATGGGTCCAAAATCTCCAGGTTCAAGGGCATCTTCCTACATCGAAAACATGCATGAGAAACCCAGAAGACGGTACACCGTGTGATCGGGAAAGGTTTCTAAAACGCACCTCATTTCTCATCTCCTTGTGCTCGGGCTCGCCATTACAGCCGCTTTACTAGCAATCTCCCTCCTTGGATAATGAGCACCTTTAACCTCCTGTTCTGAACAGGTTGCAATTTGTCCTGAGGATGAACGGGAAGAGGGGGAACCAATGAGAGACTAGGTCTAGGTGTGGGGACAGGCACAGGTCACTCTATTTTCCCATCAGGAAGAAGAATTAACCACAGGCTCAGCCTGCCGCCCGGAACCACAATAGGGCCTGAAGCAATCCTGCGCTTTTGGGGCCAGCTCCCAAGAAAGCGAGTTGAAAAATGGAGCTCAGGGGCACTGCAATTCACAAACCTGCAGAGTTAGAAATGATAACTCTCGTCCACAAATATATTGAGGGAAGGCAACGAAGAGGATTTGAAAGCAAGGCAGAATTGCAGGAAACAGATTTCAGGAGGTAGATTCGAATCGCCTTTAAAGCACAGGAAAAGCGGCAAAACCTCGACCATGATGCCCTTGGCCAAAAAGGGCGTATGCGTTTTTTCCTGAATATATTCAGGAAAAAACGCATACGCCCTTTTTGGCCAACCAAGCAACCTGGAAAGGCAAATCAGCGCTACAAAGAAGTCTCGCTTCCCATCGGTCAAAAGGGCCATGCTGAATAAAGTGTCAAAACCAGAAATGCAGGACAGGCCATGGAGAAACGGGAGCCTTGCTACGCTAATGGGCGGGATGTAAATTGCCAACAGCCACTCTGGAGAAGTGTACAGTGTGTCCTGAAACATCTAAAAAACTCAGCTTAGAGAGCATAGGGCAGTTCCACTCATGGGCGTATAAATTGGGAAAACTAAAAATCAGCAAGACACAGGCACCCCAAAGTTTAGGGCTGCTCTGTTGACAAGAACCTCCACTTCATTACACCTTAAATATCCCAGGAAAGAGAAAAATGGATAAAGAAGTTGTGGTCCTTATGTACAATGGAATGTCACTCAGGCATGAAATCAACATCATAAGGCTAGTAGCAGCATGATGAGAAGATTTAGGTACGACGATTCTAAGTGCCATAAGTCACACAGAAAAAGGCACTTATCATAAGATATCACTTATAGAGGGAATGTAAAAACCGCTACACTTGAACTGAATTACAAAACAGAACAGCGTCACACGTTTAGGAAACACACTATGGCTGCTTTACGGGAAAGGTGAGGTGGGGTGATGCATAACACAAGGGTTTCAAATTAGCTCAGATACTGTTCCATAAACCCAATATGTAACAGACAAGACCTACTCCTTGCTCAGTGAACTGGATTCAACACCCCCTGTTCACCGCCCAAGAATATATCTGACTAGTAAGACTCTTAAAACCAATGTATTGATATCTCTCTGTAAGTGAGTCAAGTGGGTGTAAAGCGGCATAAACACAGCAGTGAAAAGCAGCTAAACCCCATTATAAAAATCAATTACTTTTAAAAACCCGTGAAACAAAGACAGTGAAAGAGAGAGAAATTCTTACAAAATTCGTTCAGGGGCTGTGATGCCACCTGGATTGACCATATCTAGACCAAAGCTGATTGAGACATAAGGGTGGACACTCTTGGGGCTGAGAGGTTTGGTGAGGTTGGGTGAGCAAACGCAGACCCTTTAAAGTAATACTGCGTGGTATCCATCCCATGGGTCCCAAATCTCCAGCTTCAAGGGCATCTTCCTACATCAAAAACATGCATGAGAAACCCAGAAGATGGTACACCATGTGATCGGGAAAGATGTCTAAAACGCACCTCATTTCTCATCTCCTTGTGCTCGGGTTCGCCATTCCAGCCGCTTTACTAGCAATCTCCCTCCTTGGAGAATGAGCACCTTTAACCTCCTGTTCCGTACAGGTTGCAATTTGTCCTGAGGATGAACGGGAAGAGGGGGAACCAATGAGAGACTAGGTCTAGGTGTGGGGACAGGCACAGGTCACTCTATTTTCCCATCAGGAAGAAGAATTAACCACAGGCTCAGCCTGCCGCCCGGAACCAGAATAGGGCCTGAAGCAATCCTGCGCTTTTGGGGCCAGCTCCCAAGAAAGCGAGTTGAAAAATTCAGCTCAGGGGCACTGCAATTCACAAACCTGCAGAGTTATAAATGTTAACTCTCGTCCACAAATATATTGAGGGAAGGCAACGAAGAGGATTTGAAAGCAAGGCAGAATTGCAGGAAACAGATTTCAGGAGGTAGATTCGAATCGCCTTTAAAGCACAGGAAAAGCGGCAAAATTTCGACAATGATGCCCTTGGCCAAAAAGGGCGTATGCGTTTTTTCCTGAATATATTCAGGAAAAAACGCATACGCCCTTTTTGGCCAACCAAGCAACCTGGAAAGGCAAATCAGCACTACAAAGAAGTCTCGCTTCCCATCGGTCAAAAGGGCCATGCTGAATAAAGTGTCAAAACCAGAAATGCAGGACAGGCCATGGAGGTACGGGAGCCTTGCTACGCTGATGGGCGGGATGTAAATTGCCAACAGCCACTCTGGAGAAGTGTACGGTGTGTCCTGAAACATCTAAAAAACTCAGCTTAGAGAGCATAGGGCACTTCCACTCATAGGCGTATAAATTGGGAAAACTAAAAATCAGCAAGACACAGGCACCCCAAAGTTTAGGGCTGCTCTGTTGACAAGAACCTCCACTTCGTTACAACTTAAATATCCCAGGAAATAGAAAAATGGATAAAGAAGTTGTGGTCCATATGTATAATGGCATATCACTCAGCAATGAAATCAACATCATAAGGCTAGTAGCAGCATGATGAGAAGATTTAGGTACGACGATTCTAAGTGAAATAAGTCACACAGAAAAAGGCACTTATCATAAGATATCACTTATAGAGGGAATGTAAAAACCGCTACACTTGAACTGAATTACAAAACAGAACAGCGTCACACGTTTAGAAAACACACTATGGCTGCTTAATGGGAAAGGTGAGGTGGGGTGATGCATAAAACAAGGGTTTCAAATTAGCTCAGATACTGTTCCATAAACCCAATATGTAACAGTCAAGACCTACTCCTTGCTCAGTGAACTGGACTCAACACCCCCTGTTCACCGACCAAGAATATATCTGACTAGTAAGACTCTTAAAACCAATGTATTGATATCTCTCTGTAAGTGAGTCAAGTGGGTGTAAAGCGGCATAAACACAGCAGTGAAAAGCAGCTAAACCCCATTATAAAAGTCAATTACTTTTAAAAACCCGTGAAACAAAGACAGTGAAAGAGAGAGAAATTCATACAGAATTCGTTCAGGGGCTGGGATGCCACCTTTATTGACCATCTCTAGACCCACAGCTGATTGAGACATAAGGGTGGACACTCTTGGGGCTGAGAGGTTTGGTGAGGTTGGGTGAGCAAACGCAGACCCTTTAAAGTAATACTGCGTGGTACCCATCCCATGGGTCCAAAATCTCCAGGTTCAAGGGCATCTTCCTACATCGAAAACATGCATGAGAAACCCAGAAGACGGTACACCGTGTGATCGGGAAAGGTTTCTAAAACGCACCTCATTTCTCATCTCCTTGTGCTCGGGCTCGCCATTACAGCCGCTTTACTAGCAATCTCCCTCCTTGGATAATGAGCACCTTTAACCTCCTGTTCTGAACAGGTTGCAATTTGTCCTGAGGATGAACGGGAAGAGGGGGAACCAATGAGAGACTAGGTCTAGGTGTGGGGACAGGCACAGGTCACTCTATTTTCCCATCAGGAAGAAGAATTAACCACAGGCTCAGCCTGCCGCCCGGAACCACAATAGGGCCTGAAGCAATCCTGCGCTTTTGGGGCCAGCTCCCAAGAAAGCGAGTTGAAAAATGGAGCTCAGGGGCACTGCAATTCACAAACCTGCAGAGTTAGAAATGATAACTCTCGTCCACAAATATATTGAGGGAAGGCAACGAAGAGGATTTGAAAGCAAGGCAGAATTGCAGGAAACAGATTTCAGGAGGTAGATTCGAATCGCCTTTAAAGCACAGGAAAAGCGGCAAAACCTCGACCATGATGCCCTTGGCCAAAAAGGGCGTATGCGTTTTTTCCTGAATATATTCAGGAAAAAACGCATACGCCCTTTTTGGCCAACCAAGCAACCTGGAAAGGCAAATCAGCGCTACAAAGAAGTCTCGCTTCCCATCGGTCAAAAGGGCCATGCTGAATAAAGTGTCAAAACCAGAAATGCAGGACAGGCCATGGAGAAACGGGAGCCTTGCTACGCTAATGGGCGGGATGTAAATTGCCAACAGCCACTCTGGAGAAGTGTACAGTGTGTCCTGAAACATCTAAAAAACTCAGCTTAGAGAGCATAGGGCAGTTCCACTCATGGGCGTATAAATTGGGAAAACTAAAAATCAGCAAGACACAGGCACCCCAAAGTTTAGGGCTGCTCTGTTGACAAGAACCTCCACTTCATTACACCTTAAATATCCCAGGAAAGAGAAAAATGGATAAAGAAGTTGTGGTCCTTATGTACAATGGAATGTCACTCAGGCATGAAATCAACATCATAAGGCTAGTAGCAGCATGATGAGAAGATTTAGGTACGACGATTCTAAGTGCCATAAGTCACACAGAAAAAGGCACTTATCATAAGATATCACTTATAGAGGGAATGTAAAAACCGCTACACTTGAACTGAATTACAAAACAGAACAGCGTCACACGTTTAGGAAACACACTATGGCTGCTTTACGGGAAAGGTGAGGTGGGGTGATGCATAACACAAGGGTTTCAAATTAGCTCAGATACTGTTCCATAAACCCAATATGTAACAGACAAGACCTACTCCTTGCTCAGTGAACTGGATTCAACACCCCCTGTTCACCGCCCAAGAATATATCTGACTAGTAAGACTCTTAAAACCAATGTATTGATATCTCTCTGTAAGTGAGTCAAGTGGGTGTAAAGCGGCATAAACACAGCAGTGAAAAGCAGCTAAACCCCATTATAAAAATCAATTACTTTTAAAAACCCGTGAAACAAAGACAGTGAAAGAGAGAGAAATTCTTACAAAATTCGTTCAGGGGCTGTGATGCCACCTGGATTGACCATATCTAGACCAAAGCTGATTGAGACATAAGGGTGGACACTCTTGGGGCTGAGAGGTTTGGTGAGGTTGGGTGAGCAAACGCAGACCCTTTAAAGTAATACTGCGTGGTATCCATCCCATGGGTCCCAAATCTCCAGCTTCAAGGGCATCTTCCTACATCAAAAACATGCATGAGAAACCCAGAAGATGGTACACCATGTGATCGGGAAAGATGTCTAAAACGCACCTCATTTCTCATCTCCTTGTGCTCGGGTTCGCCATTCCAGCCGCTTTACTAGCAATCTCCCTCCTTGGAGAATGAGCACCTTTAACCTCCTGTTCCGTACAGGTTGCAATTTGTCCTGAGGATGAACGGGAAGAGGGGGAACCAATGAGAGACTAGGTCTAGGTGTGGGGACAGGCACAGGTCACTCTATTTTCCCATCAGGAAGAAGAATTAACCACAGGCTCAGCCTGCCGCCCGGAACCACAATAGGGCCTGAAGCAATCCTGCGCTTTTGGGGCCAGCTCCCAAGAAAGCGAGTTGAAAAATTCAGCTCAGGGGCACTGCAATTCACAAACCTGCAGAGTTATAAATGTTAACTCTCGTCCACAAATATATTGAGGGAAGGCAACGAAGAGGATTTGAAAGCAAGGCAGAATTGCAGGAAACAGATTTCAGGAGGTAGATTCGAATCGCCTTTAAAGCACAGGAAAAGCGGCAAAATTTCGACAATGATGCCCTTGGCCAAAAAGGGCGTATGCGTTTTTTCCTGAATATATTCAGGAAAAAACGCATACGCCCTTTTTGGCCAACCAAGCAACCTGGAAAGGCAAATCAGCGCTACAAAGAAGTCTCGCTTCCCATCGGTCTAAAGGGCCATGCTGAATAAAGTGTCAAAACCAGAAATGCAGGACAGGCCATGGAGGTACGGGAGCCTTGCTACGCTGATGGGCGGGATGTAAATTGCCAACAGCCACTCTGGAGAAGTGTACGGTGTGTCCTGAAACATCTAAAAAACTCAGCTTAGAGAGCATAGGGCACTTCCACTCATAGGCGTATAAATTGGGAAAACTAAAAATCAGCAAGACACAGGCACCCCAAAGTTTAGGGCTGCTCTGTTGACAAGAACCTCCACTTCGTTACAACTTAAATATCCCAGGAAATAGAAAAATGGATAAAGAAGTTGTGGTCCATATGTATAATGGCATATCACTCAGCAATGAAATCAACATCATAAGGCTAGTAGCAGCATGATGAGAAGATTTAGGTACGACGACTCTAAGTGAAATAAGTCACACAGAAAAAGGCACTTATCATAAGATATCACTTATAGAGGGAATGTAAAAACCGCTACACTTGAACTGAATTACAAAACAGAACAGCGTCACACGTTTAGAAAACACACTATGGCTGCTTAACGGGAAAGGTGAGGTGGGGTGATGCATAAAACAAGGGTTTCAAATTAGCTCAGATACTGTTCCATAAACCCAATATGTAACAGTCAAGACCTACTCCTTGCTCAGTGAACTGGACTCAACACCCCCTGTTCACCGACCAAGAATATATCTGACTAGTAAGACTCTTAAAACCAATGTATTGATATCTCTCTGTAAGTGAGTCAAGTGGGTGTAAAGCGGCATAAACACAGCAGTGAAAAGCAGCTAAACCCCATTATAAAAGTCAATTACTTTTAAAAACCCGTGAAACAAAGACAGTGAAAGAGAGAGAAATACATACAGAATTCGTTCAGGGGCTGGGATGCCACCTTTATTGACCATCTCTAGACCCACAGCTGATTGAGACATAAGGGTGGACACTCTTGGGGCTGAGAGGTTTGGTGAGGTTGGGTGAGCAAACGCAGACCCTTTAAAGTAATACTGCGTGGTACCCATCCCATGGGTCCAAAATCTCCAGGTTCAAGGGCATCTTCCTACATCGAAAACATGCATGAGAAACCCAGAAGATGGTACACCGTGTGATCGGGAAAGGTTTCTAAAACGCACCTCATTTCTCAGCTCCTTGTGCTCGGGCTCGCCATTACAGCTGCTTTACTAGCAATCTCCCTCCTTGGAAAATGAGCACCTTTAACCTCCTGTTCCGAACAGGTTGCAATTTGTCCTGAGGATGAACGGGAAGAGGGGGAACCAATGAGAGACTAGGTCTAGGTGTGGGGACAGGCACAGGTCACTCTATTTTCCCATCAGGAAGAAGAATTAACCACAGGCTCAGCCTGCCGCCCGGAACCACAATAGGGCCTGAAGCAATCCTGCGCTTTTGGGGCCAGCTCCCAAGAAAGCGAGTTGAAAAATGGAGCTCAGGGGCACTGCAATTCACAAACCTGCAGAGTTAGAAATGATAACTCTCGTCCACAAATATATTGAGGGAAGGCAACGAAGAGGATTTGAAAGCAAGGCAGAATTGCAGGAAACAGATTTCAGGAGGTAGATTCGAATCGCCTTTAAAGCACAGGAAAAGCGGCAAAACCTCGACCATGATGCCCTTGGCCAAAAAGGGCGTATGCGTTTTTTCCTGAATATATTCAGGAAAAAACGCATACGCCCTTTTTGGCCAACCAAGCAACCTGGAAAGGCAAATCAGCGCTACAAAGAAGTCTCGCTTCCCATCGGTCAAAAGGGCCATGATGAATAAAGTGTCAAAACCAGAAATGCAGGACAGGCCATGGAGAAACGGGAGCCTTGCTACGCTGATGGGTGGGATGTAAATTGCCAACAGCCACTCTGGAGAAGTGTACAGTGTGTCCTGAAACATCTAAAAAACTCAGCTTAGAGAGCATAGGGCAGTTCCACTCATGGGCGTATAAATTGGGAAAACTAAAAATCAGCAAGACACAGGCACCCCAAAGTTTAGGGCTGCTCTGTTGACAAGAACCTCCACTTCATTACACCTTAAATATCCCAGGAAAGAGAAAAATGGATAAAGAAGTTGTGGTCCTTATGTACAATGGAATGTCACTCAGGCATGAAATCAACATCATAAGGCTAGTAGCAGCATGATGAGAAGATTTAGGTACGACGATTCTAAGTGCCATAAGTCACACAGAAAAAGGCACTTATCATAAGATATCACTTATAGAGGGAATGTAAAAACCGCTACACTTGAACTGAATTACAAAACAGAACAGCGTCACACGTTTAGGAAACACACTATGGCTGCTTAACGGGAAAGGTGAGGTGGGGTGATGCATAACACAAGGGTTTCAAATTAGCTCAGATACTGTTCCATAAACCCAATATGTAACAGACAAGACCTACTCCTTGCTCAGTGAACTGGATTCAACACCCCCTGTTCACCGCCCAAGAATATATCTGACTAGTAAGACTCTTAAAACCAATGTATTGATATCTCTCTGTAAGTGAGTCAAGTGGGTGTAAAGCGGCATAAACACAGCAGTGAAAAGCAGCTAAACCCCATTATAAAAATCAATTACTTTTAAAAACCCGTGAAACAAAGACAGTGAAAGAGAGAGAAATTCATACAGAATTCGTTCAGGGGCTGGGATGCCACCTTTATTGACCATCTCTAGACCCACAGCTGATTGAGACATAAGGGTGGACACTCTTGGGGCTGAGAGGTTTGGTGAGGTTGGGTGAGCAAACGCAGACCCTTTAAAGTAATACTGCGTGGTACCCATCCCATGGGTCCCAAATCTCCAGCTTCAAGGGCATCTTCCTACATCAAAAACATGCATGAGAAACCCAGAAGATGGTACACCATGTGATCGGGAAAGATGTCTAAAACGCACCTCATTTCTCATCTCCTTGTGCTCGGGTTCGCCATTCCAGCCGCTTTACTAGCAATCTCCCTCCTTGGAGAATGAGCACCTTTAACCTCCTGTTCCGTACAGGTTGCAATTTGTCC
Source organism: Balaenoptera borealis (assembly GCF_965194805.1). Taxonomy (NCBI): domain Eukaryota; kingdom Metazoa; phylum Chordata; class Mammalia; order Artiodactyla; family Balaenopteridae; genus Balaenoptera; species Balaenoptera borealis. The sequence goes on from NW_028123419.1 coordinate 66,237, forward strand.
TGAGGATGAACGGGAAGAGGGGGAACCAATGAGAGACTAGGTCTAGGTGTGGGGACAGGCACAGGTCACTCTATTTTCCCATCAGGAAGAAGAATTAACCACAGGCTCAGCCTGCCGCCCGGAACCACAATAGGGCCTGAAGCAATCCTGCGCTTTTGGGGCCAGCTCCCAAGAAAGCGAGTTGAAAAATGGAGCTCAGGGGCACTGCAATTCACAAACCTGCAGAGTTATAAATGTTAACTCTCATCCACAAATATATTGAGGGAAGGCAACGAAGAGGATTTGAAAGCAAGGCAGAATTGCAGGAAACAGATTTCAGGAGGTAGATTCGAATCGCCTTTAAAGCACAGGAAAAGCGGCAAAACCTCGACCATGATGCCCTTGGCCAAAAAGGGCGTATGCGTTTTTTCCTGAATATATTCAGGAAAAAACGCATACGCCCTTTTTGGCCAACCAAGCAACCTGGAAAGGCAAATCAGCGCTACAAAGAAGTCTCGCTTCCCATCGGTCAAAAGGGCCATGCTGAATAAAGTGTCAAAACCAGAAATGCAGGACAGGCCATGGAGGTACGGGAGCCTTGCTACGCTGATGGGCGGGATGTAAATTGCCAACAGCCACTCTGGAGAAGTGTACGGTGTGTCCTGAAACATCTAAAAAACTCAGCTTAGAGAGCATAGGGCACTTCCACTCATAGGCGTATAAATTGGGAAAACTAAAAATCAGCAAGACACAGGCACCCCAAAGTTTAGGGCTGCTCTGATGACAAGAACCTCCACTTCGTTACAACTTAAATATCCCAGGAAATAGAAAAATGGATAAAGAAGTTGTGGTCCATATGTATAATGGCATATCACTCTGCAATGAAATCAACATCATAAGGCTAGTAGCAGCATGATGAGAAGATTTAGGTACGACGACTCTAAGTGAAATAAGTCACACAGAAAAAGGCACTTATCATAAGATATCACTTATAGAGGGAATGTAAAAACCGCTACACTTGAACTGAATTACAAAACAGAACAGCGTCACACGTTTAGAAAACACACTATGGCTGCTTAACGGGAAAGGTGAGGTGGGGTGATGCATAAAACAAGGGTTTCAAATTAGCTCAGATACTGTTCCATAAACCCAATATGTAACAGTCAAGACCTACTCCTTGCTCAGTGAACTGGACTCAACACCCCCTGTTCACCGCCCAAGAATATATGTGACTAGTAAGAATCTTAAAACCAATGTATTGATATCCCTCTGTAACTGAGTCAAGTGGGTGTAAAGCGGCATAAACACAGCAGTGAAAAGCAGCTAAACCCCATTATAAAAATCAATTACTTTTAAAAACCCGTGAAACAAAGACAGTGAAAGAGAGAGAAATTCTTACAAAATTCGTTCAGGGGCTGTGATGCCACCTGGATTGACCATCTCTAGACCCACAGCTGATCGAGACATAAGGGTGGACACTCTTGGGGCTGAGAGGTTTGGTGAGGTTGGGTGAGCAAACGCAGACCCTTTAAAGTAATACTGCGTGGTATCCATCCCATGGGTCCCAAATCTCCAGGTTCAAGGGCATCTTCCTACATCGAAAACATGCATGAGAAACCCAGAAGATGGTACACCGTGTGATCGGGAAAGGTGTCTAAAACGCACCTCATTTCTCATCTCCTTGTGCTCGGGCTTGCCATTACAGCCGCTTTTCTAGCAATCTCCCTCCTTGGAGAATGAGCACCTTTAACCTCCTGTTCTGTACAGGTTGCAAATTTGTCCTGAGGATGAACGGGAAGAGGGGGAACCAATGAGAGACTAGGTCTAGGTGTGGGGACAGGCACAGGTCACTCTATTTTCCCATCAGGAAGAAGAATTAACCACAGGCTCAGCCTGCCGCCCGGAACCACAATAGGGCCTGAAGCAATCCTGCGCTTTTGCGGCCAGCTCCCAAGAAAGCGAGTTGAAAAATGGAGCTCAGGGGCACTGCAATTCACAAACCTGCAGAGTTAGAAATGATAACTCTCGTCCACAAATATATTGAGGGAAGGCAACGAAGAGGATTTGAAAGCAAGGCAGAATTGCAGGAAACAGATTTCAGGAGGTAGATTCGAATCGCCTTTAAAGCACAGGAAAAGCGGCAAAACCTCGACCATGATGCCCTTGGCCAAAAAGGGCGTATGCGTTTTTTCCTGAATATATTCAGGAAAAAACGCATACGCCCTTTTTGGCCAACCAAGCAACCTGGAAAGGCAAATCAGCGCTACAAAGAAGTCTCGCTTCCCATCGGTCAAAAGGGCCATGATGAATAAAGTGTCAAAACCAGAAATGCAGGACAGGCCATGGAGAAACGGGAGCCTTGCTACGCTGATGGGCGGGATGTAAATTGCCAACAGCCACTCTGGAGAAGTGTACAGTGTGTCCTGAAACATCTAAAAAACTCAGCTTAGAGAGCATAGGGCAGTTCCACTCATGGGCGTATAAATTGGGAAAACTAAAAATCAGCAAGACACAGGCACCCCAAAGTTTAGGGCTGCTCTGATGACAAGAACCTCCACTTCATTACACCTTAAATATCCCAGGAAAGAGAAAAATGGATAAAGAAGTTGTGGTCCTTATGTACAATGGAATGTCACTCAGGCATGAAATCAACATCATAAGGCTAGTAGCAGCATGATGAGAAGATTTAGGTACGACGATTCTAAGTGCCATAAGTCACACAGAAAAAGGCACTTATCATAAGATATCACTTATAGAGGGAATGTAAAAACCGCTACACTTGAACTGAATTACAAAACAGAACAGCGTCACACGTTTAGGAAACACACTATGGCTGCTTAACGGGAAAGGTGAGGTGGGGTGATGCATAACACAAGGGTTTCAAATTAGCTCAGATACTGTTCCATAAACCCAATATGTAACAGACAAGACCTACTCCTTGCTCAGTGAACTGGATTCAACACCCCCTGTTCACCGCCCAAGAATATATCTGACTAGTAAGACTCTTAAAACCAATGTATTGATATCTCTCTGTAAGTGAGTCAAGTGGGTGTAAAGCGGCATAAACACAGCAGTGAAAAGCAGCTAAACCCCATTATAAAAATCAATTACTTTTAAAAACCCGTGAAACAAAGACAGTGAAAGAGAGAGAAATTAATAAAGAATTCGTTCAGGGGCTGGGATGCCACCTTTATTGACCATCTCTAGACCCACAGCTGATTGAGACATAAGGGTGGACACTCTTGGGGCTGAGAGGTTTGGTGAGGTTGGGTGAGCAAACGCAGACCCTTTAAAGTAATACTGCGTGGTACCCATCCCATGGGTCCCAAATCTCCAGCTTCAAGGGCATCTTCCTACATCAAAAACATGCATGAGAAACCCAGAAGATGGTACACCATGTGATCGGGAAAGATGTCTAAAACGCACCTCATTTCTCATCTCCTTGTGCTCGGGTTCGCCATTCCAGCCGCTTTACTAGCAATCTCCCTCCTTGGAGAATGAGCACCTTTAACCTCCTGTTCCGTACAGGTTGCAATTTGTCCTGAGGATGAACGGGAAGAGGGGGAACCAATGAGAGACTAGGTCTAGGTGTGGGGACAGGCACAGGTCACTCTATTTTCCCATCAGGAAGAAGAATTAACCACAGGCTCAGCCTGCCGCCCGGAACCACAATAGGGCCTGAAGCAATCCTGCGCTTTTGGGGCCAGCTCCCAAGAAAGCGAGTTGAAAAATGGAGCTCAGGGGCACTGCAATTCACAAACCTGCAGAGTTATAAATGTTAACTCTCATCCACAAATATATTGAGGGAAGGCAACGAAGAGGATTTGAAAGCAAGGCAGAATTGCAGGAAACAGATTTCAGGAGGTAGATTCGAATCGCCTTTAAAGCACAGGAAAAGCGGCAAAACTTCGACAATGATGCCCTTGGCCAAAAAGGGCGTATGCGTTTTTTCCTGAATATATTCAGGAAAAAACGCATACGCCCTTTTTGGCCAACCAAGCAACCTGGAAAGGCAAATCAGCGCTACAAAGAAGTCTCGCTTCCCATCGGTCAAAAGGGCCATGCTGAATAAAGTGTCAAAACCAGAAATGCAGGACAGGCCATGGAGGTACGGGAGCCTTGCTACGCTGATGGGCGGGATGTAAATTGCCAACAGCCACTCTGGAGAAGTGTACGGTGTGTCCTGAAACATCTAAAAAACTCAGCTTAGAGAGCATAGGGCACTTCCACTCATAGGCGTATAAATTGGGAAAACTAAAAATCAGCAAGACACAGGAACCCCAAAGTTTAGGGCTGCTCTGATGACAAGAACCTCCACTTCGTTACAACTTAAATATCCCAGGAAATAGAAAAATGGATAAAGAAGTTTTGGTCCATATGTATAATGGCATATCACTCAGCAATGAAATCAACATCATAAGGCTAGTAGCAGCATGATGAGAAGATTTAGGTACGACGACTCTAAGTGAAATAAGTCACACAGAAAAAGGCACTTATCATAAGATATCACTTATAGAGGGAATGTAAAAACCGCTACACTTGAACTGAATTACAAAACAGAACAGCGTCACACGTTTAGAAAACACACTATGGCTGCTTAACGGGAAAGGTGAGGTGGGGTGATGCATAAAACAAGGGTTTCAAATTAGCTCAGATACTGTTCCATAAACCCAATATGTAACAGTCAAGACCTACTCCTTGCTCAGTGAACTGGACTCAACACCCCCTGTTCACCGCCCAAGAATATATCTGACTAGTAAGAATCTTAAAACCAATGTATTGATATCCCTCTGTAACTGAGTCAAGTGGGTGTAAACCGGCATAAACACAGCAGTGAAAAGCAGCTAAACCCCATTATAAAAATCAATTACTTTTAAAAACCCGTGAAACAAAGACAGTGAAAGAGAGAGAAATTCTTACAAAATTCGTTCAGGGGCTGTGATGCCACCTGGATTGACCATCTCTAGACCCACAGCTGATTGAGACATAAGGGTGGACACTCTTGGGGCTGAGAGGTTTGGTGAGGTTGGGTGAGCAAACGCAGACCCTTTAAAGTAATACTGCGTGGTATCCATCCCATGGGTCCCAAATCTCCAGGTTCAAGGGCATCTTCCTACATCGAAAACATGCATGAGAAACCCAGAAGATGGTACACTGTGTGATCGGGAAAGGTGTCTAAAACGCGCCTCATTTCTCATCTCCTTGTGCTCGGGCTTGCCATTACAGCCACTTTACTAGCAATCTCCCTCCTTGGAGAATGAGCATCTTTAACCTCCTGTTCCGTACAGGTTGCAATTTGTCCTGAGGATGAACGGGAAGAGGGGGAACCAATGAGAGACTAGGTCTAGGTGTGGGGACAGGCACAGGTCACTCTATTTTCCCATCAGGAAGAAGAATTAACCACAGGCTCAGCCTGCCGCCCGGAACCACAATAGGGCCTGAAGCAATCCTGCGCTTTTGGGGCCAGCTCCCAAGAAAGCGAGTTGAAAAATGGAGCTCAGGGGCACTGCAATTCACAAACCTGCAGAGTTATAAATGTTAACTCTCGTCCACAAATATATTGAGGGAAGGCAACGAAGAGGATTTGAAAGCAAGGCAGAATTGCAGGAAACAGATTTCAGGAGGTAGATTCGAATCGCCTTTAAAGCACAGGAAAAGCGGCAAAACTTCGACAATGATGCCCTTGGCCAAAAAGGGCGTATGCGTTTTTTCCTGAATATATTCAGGAAAAAACGCATACGCCCTTTTTGGCCAACCAAGCAACCTGGAAAGGCAAATCAGCGCTACAAAGAAGTCTCGCTTCCCATCGGTCAAAAGGGCCATGCTGAATAAAGTGTCAAAACCAGAAATGCAGGACAGGCCATGGAGGTACGGGAGCCTTGCTACGCTGATGGGCGGGATGTAAATTGCCAACAGCCACTCTGGAGAAGTGTACGGTGTGTCCTGAAACATCTAAAAAACCCAGCTTAGAGAGCATAGGGCACTTCCACTCATAGGCGTATAAATTGGGAAAACTAAAAATCAGCAAGACACAGGCACCCCAAAGTTTAGGGCTGCTCTGATGACAAGAACCTCCACTTCATTACAACTTAAATATCCCAGGAAATAGAAAAATGGATAAAGAAGTTGTGGTCCATATGTATAATGGCATATCACTCAGCAATGAAATCAACATCATAAGGCTAGTAGCAGCATGATGAGAAGATTTAGGTACGACGACTCTAAGTGAAATAAGTCACACAGAAAAAGGCACTTATCATAAGATATCACTTATAGAGGGAATGTAAAAACCGCTACACTTGAACTGAATTACAAAACAGAACAGCGTCACACGTTTAGAAAACACACTATGGCTGCTTAACGGGAAAGGTGAGGTGGGGTGATGCATAAAACAAGGGTTTCAAATTAGCTCAGATACTGTTCCATAAACCCAATATGTAACAGTCAAGACCTACTCCTTGCTCAGTGAACTGGACTCAACACCCCCTGTTCACCGCCCAAGAATATATGTGACTAGTAAGAATCTTAAAACCAATGTATTGATATCCTTCTGTAACTGAGTCAAGTGGGTGTAAACCGGCATAAACACAGCAGTGAAAAGCAGCTAAACCCCATTATAAAAATCAATTACTTTTAAAAACCCGTGAAACAAAGACAGTGAAAGAGAGAGAAATTCTTACAAAATTCGTTCAGGGGCTGTGATGCCACCTGGATTGACCATCTCTAGACCCACAGCTGATTGAGACATAAGGGTGGACACTCTTGGGGCTGAGAGGTTTGGTGAGGTTGGGTGAGCAAACGCAGACCCTTTAAAGTAATACTGCGTGGTATCCATCCCATGGGTCCCAAATCTCCAGGTTCAAGGGCATCTTCCTACATCGAAAACATGCATGAGAAACCCAGAAGATGGTACACCGTGTGATCGGGAAAGGTTTCTAAAACGCACCTCATTTCTCATCTCCTTGTGCTCGGGCTTGCCATTACAGCCGCTTTACTAGCAATCTCCCTCCTTGGAGAATGAGCACCTTTAACCTCCTGTTCTGTACAGGTTGCAAATTTGTCCTGAGGATGAACGGTAAGAGGGGGAACCAATGAGAGACTAGGTCTAGGTGTGGGGACAGGCACAGGTCACTCTATTTTCCCATCAGGAAGAAGAATTAACCACAGGCTCAGCCTGCCGCCCGGAACCAAAATAGGGCCTGAAGCAATCCTGCGCTTTTGCGGCCAGCTCCCAAGAAAGCGAGTTGAAAAATGGAGCTCAGGGACACTGCAATTCACAAACCTGCAGAGTTAGAAATGATAACTCTCGTAGACAAATATATTGAGGGAAGGCAACGAAGAGGATTTGAAAGCAAGGCAGAATTGCAGGAAACAGATTTCAGGAGGTAGATTCGAATCGCCTTTAAAGCACAGGAAAAGCGGCAAAACCTCGACCATGATGCCCTTGGCCAAAAAGGGCGTATGCGTTTTTCCTGAATATATTCAGGAAAAAACGCATACGCCCTTTTTGGCCAACCAAGCAACCTGGAAAGGCAAATCAGCGCTACAAAGAAGTCTCGCTTCCCATCGGTCAAAAGGGCCATGCTGAATAAAGTGTCAAAACCAGAAATGCAGGACAGGCCATGGAGAAACGGGAGCCTTGCTACGCTGATGGGCGGGATGTAAAGTGCCAACAGCCACTCTGGAGAAGTGTACGGTGTGTCCTGAAACATCTAAAAAACTCAGCTTAGAGAGCATAGGGCACTTCCACTCATAGGCGTATAAATTGGGAAAACTAAAAATCAGCAAGACACAGGCACCCCAAAGTTTAGGGCTGCTCTGTTGACAAGAACCTCCACTTCGTTACACCTTAAATATCCCAGGAAAGAGAAAAATGGATAAAGAAGTTGTGGTCCTTATGTACAATGGAATATCACTCAGGCATGAAATCAACATCATAAGGCTAGTAGCAGCATGATGAGAAGATTTAGGTACGACGATTCTAAGTGAAATAAGTCACACAGAAAAAGGCACTTATCATAAGATATCACTTATAGAGGGAATGTAAAAACCGCTACACTTGAACTGAATTACAAAACAGAACAGCGTCACACGTTTAGAAAACACACTATGGCTGCTTAACGGGAAAGGTGAGGTGGGGTGATGCATAACACAAGGGTTGCAAATTAGCTCAGATACTGTTCCATAAACCCAATATGTAACAGACAAGACCTACTCCTTGCTCAGTGAACTGGATTCAACACCCCCTGTTCACCGCCCAAGAATATATCTGACTAGTAAGACTCTTAAAACCAATGTATTGATATCTCTCTGTAAGTGAGTCAAGTGGGTGTAAAGCGGCATAAACACAGCAGTGAAAAGCAGCTAAACCCCATTATAAAAATCAATTACTTTTAAAAACCCGTGAAACAAAGACAGTGAAAGAGAGAGAAATTCATACAGAATTCGTTCAGGGGCTGGGATGCCACCTTTATTGACCATCTCTAGACCCACAGCTGATGGAGACATAAGGGTGGACACTCTTGGGGCTGAGAGGTTTGGTGAGGTTGGGTGAGCAAACGCAGACCCTTTAAAGTAATACTGCGTGGTACCCATCCCATGGGTCCCAAATCTCCAGCTTCAAGGGCATCTTCCTACATCGAAAACATGCATGAGAAACCCAGAAGACGGTACACCGTGTGATCGGGAAAGGTTTCTAAAACGCACCTCATTTCTCATCTCCTTGTGCTCGGGCTCGCCATTACAGCCGCTTTACTAGCAATCTCCCTCCGTGGAGAATGAGCACCTTTAACCTCCTGTTCCGAACAGGTTGCAATTTGTCCTGAGGATGAACGGGAAGAGGGGGAACCAATGAGAGACTAGGTCTAGGTGTGGGGACAGGCACAGGTCACTCTATTTTCCCATCAGGAAGAAGAATTAACCACAGGCTCAGCCTGCCGCCCGGAACCACAATAGGGCCTGAAGCAATCCTGCGCTTTTGGGGCCAGCTCCCAAGAAAGCGAGCTGAAAAATGGAGCTCAGGGGCACTGCAATTCACAAACCTGCAGAGTTAGAAATGATAACTCTCGTCCACAAATATATTGAGGGAAGGCAACGAAGAGGATTTGAAAGCAAGGCAGAATTGCAGGAAACAGATTTCAGGAGGTAGATTCGAATCGCCTTTAAAGCACAGGAAAAGCGGCAAAACCTCGACCATGATGCCCTTGGCCAAAAAGGGCGTATGCGTTTTTTCCTGAATATATTCAGGAAAAAACGCATACGCCCTTTTTGGCCAACCAAGCAACCTGGAAAGGCAAATCAGCGCTACAAAGAAGTCTCGCTTCCCATCGGTCAAAAGGGCCATGCTGAATAAAGTGTCAAAGCCAGAAATGCAGGACAGGCCATGGAGGTACGGGAGCCTTGCTACGCTGATGGGCGGGATGTAAATTGCCAACAGCCACTCTGGAGAAGTGTACGGTGTGTCCTGAAACATCTAAAAAACTCAGCTTAGAGAGCATAGGGCACTTCCACTCATAGGCGTATAAATTGGGAAAACTAAAAATCAGCAAGACACAGGCACCCCAAAGTTTAGGGCTGCTCTGTTGACAAGAACCTCCACTTCGTTACAACTTAAATATCCCAGGAAATAGAAAAATGGATAAAGAAGTTGTGGTCCATATGTATAATGGCTTATCACTCAGCAATGAAATCAACATCATAAGGCTAGTAGCAGCATGATGAGAAGATTTAGGTACGACGACTCTAAGTGAAATAAGTCACACAGAAAAAGGCACATATCATAAGATATCACTTATAGAGGGAATGTAAAAACCGCTACACTTGAACTGAATTACAAAACAGAACAGCGTCACACGTTTAGAAAACACACTATGGCTGCTTAACGGGAAAGGTGAGGTGGGGTGATGCATAAAACAAGGGTTTCAAATTAGCTCAGATACTGTTCCATAAACCCAATATGTAACAGTCAAGACCTACTCCTTGCTCAGTGAACTGGACTCAACACCCCCTGTTCACCGCCCAAGAATATATCTGACTAGTAAGAATCTTAAAACCAATGTATTGATATCCCTCTGTAACTGAGTCAAGTGGGTGTAAACCGGCATAAACACAGCAGTGAAAAGCAGCTAAACCCCATTATAAAAATCAATTACTTTTAAAAACCCGTGAAACAAAGACAGTGAAAGAGAGAGAAATTCTTACAAAATTCGTTCAGGGGCTGTGATGCCACCTGGATTGACCATCTCTAGACCCACAGCTGATTGAGACATAAGGGTGGACACTCTTGGGGCTGAGAGGTTTGGTGAGGTTGGGTGAGCAAACGCAGACCCTTTAAAGTAATACTGCGTGGTATCCATCCCATGCGTCCAAAATCTCCAGGTTCAAGGGCATCTTCCTACATCGAAAACATGCATGAGAAACCCAGAAGATGGTACACCGTGTGATCGGGAAAGGTTTCTAAAACGCATCTCATTTCTCATCTCCTTGTGCTCGGGCTTGCCATTACAGCCGCTTTACTAGCAATCTCCCTCCTTGGAGAATGAGCACCTTTAACCTCCTGTTCTGTACAGGTTGCAAATTTGTCCTGAGGATGAACGGGAAGAGGGGGAACCAATGAGAGACTAGGTCTAGGTGTGGGGACAGGCACAGGTCACTCTATTTTCCCATCAGGAAGAAGAATTAACCACAGGCTCAGCCTGCCGCCCGGAACCACAATAGGGCCTGAAGCAATCCTGCGCTTTTGCGGCCAGCTCCCAAGAAAGCGAGTTGAAAAATGGAGCTCAGGGGCACTGCAATTCACAAACCTGCAGAGTTAGAAATGATAACTCTCGTCCACAAATATATTGAGGGAAGGCAACGAAGAGGATTTGAAAGCAAGGCAGAATTGCAGGAAACAGATTTCAGGAGGTAGATTCGAATCGCCTTTAAAGCACAGGAAAAGCGGCAAAACCTCGACGATGATGCCCTTGGCCAAAAAGGGCGTATGCGTTTTTTCCTGAATATATTCAGGAAAAAACGCATACGCCCTTTTTGGCCAACCAAGCAACCTGGAAAGGCAAATCAGCGCTACAAAGAAGTCTCGCTTCCCATCGGTCAAAAGGGCCATGCTGAATAAAGTGTCAAAACCAGAAATGCAGGACAGGCCATGGAGAAACGGGAGCCTTGCTACGCTGATGGGCGGGATGTAAATTGCCAACAGCCACTCTGGAGAAGTGTACGGTGTGTCCTGAAACATCTAAAAAACTCAGCTTAGAGAGCATAGGGCACTTCCACTCATAGGCGTATAAATTGGGAAAACTAAAAATCAGCAAGACACAGGCACCCCAAAGTTTAGGGCTGCTCTGTTGACAAGAACCTCCACTTCATTACACCTTAAATATCCCAGGAAAGAGAAAAATGGATAAAGAAGTTGTGGTCCTTATGTACAATGGAATATCACTCAGGCATGAAATCAACATCATAAGCCTAGTAGCAGCATGATGAGAAGATTTAGGTACGACGATTCTAAGTGAAATAAGTCACACAGAAAAAGGCACTTATCATAAGATATCACTTATAGAGGGAATGTAAAAACCGCTACACTTGAACTGAATTACAAAACAGAACAGCGTCACACGTTTAGAAAACACACTATGGCTGCTTAACGGGAAAGGTGAGGTGGGGTGATGCATAACACAAGGGTTGCAAATTAGCTCAGATACTGTTCCATAAACCCAATATGTAACAGACAAGACCTACTCCTTGCTCAGTGAACTGGATTCAACACCCCCTGTTCACCGCCCAAGAATATATCTGACTAGTAAGACTCTTAAAACCAATGTATTGATATCTCTCTGTAAGTGAGTCAAGTGGGTGTAAAGCGGCATAAACACAGCAGTGAAAAGCAGCTAAACCCCATTATAAAAATCAATTACTTTTAAAAACCCGTGAAACAAAGACAGTGAAAGAGAGAGAAATTCATACAGAATTCGTTCAGGGGCTGGGATGCCACCTTTATTGACCATCTCTAGACCCACAGCTGATGGAGACATAAGGGTGGACACTCTTGGGGCTGAGAGGTTTGGTGAGGTTGGGTGAGCAAACGCAGACCCTTTAAAGTAATACTGCGTGGTACCCATCCCATGGGTCCAAAATCTCCAGGTTCAAGGGCATCTTCCTACATCGAAAACATGCATGAGAAACCCAGAAGACGGTACACCGTGTGATCGGGAAAGGTTTCTAAAACGCACCTCATTTCTCATCTCCTTGTGCTCGGGCTCGCCATTACAGCCGCTTTACTAGCAATCTCCCTCCTTGGAGAATGAGCACCTTTAACCTCCTGTTCCGTACAGGTTGCAATTTGTCCTGAGGATGAACGGGAAGAGGGGGAACCAATGAGAGACTAGGTCTAGGTGTGGGGACAGGCACAGGTCACTCTATTTTCCCATCAGGAAGAAGAATTAACCACAGGCTCAGCCTGCCGCCCGGAACCACAATAGGGCCTGAAGCAATCCTGCGCTTTTGGGGCCAGCTCCCAAGAAAGCGAGTTGAAAAATGGAGCTCAGGGGCACTGCAATTCACAAACCTGCAGAGTTATAAATGTTAACTCTCGTCCACAAATATATTGAGGGAAGGCAACGAAGAGGATTTGAAAGCAAGGCAGAATTGCAGGAAACAGATTTCAGGAGGTAGATTCGAATCGCCTTTAAAGCACAGGAAAAGCGGCAAAACTTCGACAATGATGCCCTTGGCCAAAAAGGGCGTATGCGTTTTTTCCTGAATATATTCAGGAAAAAACGCATACGCCCTTTTTGGCCAACCAAGCAACCTGGAAAGGCAAATCAGCGCTACAAAGAAGTCTCGCTTCCCATCGGTCAAAAGGGCCATGCTGAATCAAGTGTCAAAACCAGAAATGCAGGACAGGCCATGGAGAAACGGGAGCTTTGCTACGCTGATGGGCGGGATGTAAAGTGCCAACAGCCACTCTGGAGAAGTGTACGGTGTGTCCTGAAACATCTAAAAAACTCAGCTTAGAGAGCATAGGGCACTTCCACTCATGGGCGTATAAATTGGGAAAACTAAAAATCAGCAAGACACAGGCACCCCAAAGTTTAGGGCTGACTGTTGTCAAGAACCTCCACTTCATTACACCTTAAATATCCCAGGAAAGAGAAAAATGGATAAATAAGTTGTGGTCCTTATGTACAATGGAATATCACTCAGGCATGAAATCAACGTCATAATGCTAGTAGCAGCATGATGAGTGGATTTAGGTACGACGATTCTAAGTGAAATAAGTCACACAGAAAGACACTTATCGTAAGATATCACTTATAGAGGGAATGTAAAAACCGCTCCACTTGAACTGAATTACAAAACAGAACAGAGTCCCACGTTTAGAAAACACACTATGGCTGCTTAACGGGAACGGTGAGGTGGGGTGACGCATAAAACAAGGGTTTCAAATTAGCTCAGATAGCGTTCCATAAACCCAATATGTAATAGACAAGACCTACTCCTTGCTCAGTGCACTGGATGCAAAAACCCCCTATTCACCGCCCAAGAATATATCTGACTAGGAAGAATCTTCAAAGCTATGTATTGATATCTCTCTGTAAGTGAGTCAAGTGGGTGTAAAGCAGCATAAACACAGCAGTGAAAAGCAGCTAAACCCCATTATAAAAATCAATTACTTTTAAAAACCCGTGAAACAAAGACAGTGGAAGAGAGAGAAATTCTTACAAAATTCGTTCAGGGGCTGTGATGCCACCTGGATTGACCATATCTAGACCCACAGCTGATTGAGGCATAAGGGTGGACACTCTTGGGGCTGAGAGGTTTGGTGAGGTTGGGTGAGCAAACGCAGACCCTTTAAAGTAATACTGCGTGGTACCCATCCCATAGGTCCCAAATCTCCAGCTTCAAGGGCATCTTCCTACATCGAAAACATGCATGAGAAACCCAGAAGATGGTACACCATGTGATCGGGAAAGGTTTCTAAAACGCACCTCATTTCTCATCTCCTTGTGCTCGGGTTCGCCATTCCAGCCACTTTACTAGAAATCTCCCTCCTTGGAGAATGAGCACCTTTAACCTCCTGTTCCGTACAGGTTGCAATTTGTCCTGAGGATGAACGGGAAGAGGGGGAACCAATGAGAGACTAGGTCTAGGTGTGGGGACAGGCACAGGTCACTCTATTTTCCCATCAGGAAGAAGAATTAACCACAGGCTCAGCCTGCCGCCCGGAACCACAATAGGGCCTGAAGCAATCCTGCGCTTTTGCGGCCAACTCCCAAGAAAGCGAGTTGAAAAATGGAGCTCAGGGGTACTGCAATTCACAAACCTGCAGAGTTATAAATGTTAACTCTCGTCCACAAATATATTGAGGGAAGAAAACGAAGAGGATTTGAAAGCAAGGCAGAATTGCAGGAAACAGATTTCAGGAGGTAGATTTGAAGCGCCTTTAAAGCACAGGAAAAGCGGCAAAACCTCGACCATGATGCCCTTGGCCAAAAAGGGCGTATGAGTTTTTTCCTGAATATATTCAGGAAAAAACGCATACGCCCTTTTTGGCCAACCAAGCAACCTGGAAAGGCAAATCAGCAAAACAAAGAAGTCTCGCTTCCCATCGGTCAAAAGGGCCATGCTGAATAAAGTGTCAAAGCCAGAAATGCAGGACAGGCAATGGAGAAACGGGAGCCTTGTAAGGCTGATGGGCGGGATGTAAAGTGCCAACAGCCACTCTGGAGAAGTGTACGGTGTGTCCTGAAACATCTAAAAAACTCAGGTTAGAGAGCATAGGGCACTTCCACTCATGGGCGTATAAATTGGGAAAACTAAAAATCAGCAAGACACAGGCACCCCAAAGTTTAGGGCTGCTCTGTTGACAAGAACCTCCACTTCGTTACACCTTAAATATCCCAGGAAATAGAAAAATGGATAAAGAAGTTGTGGTCCATATGTATAATGGCATATCACTCAGCAATGAAATCAACATCATAAGGCTAGTAGCAGCATGATGAGAAGATTTAGGTACGACGATTCTAAGTGAAATAAGTCACAAAGGAAAAGGCACTTATCATAAGATATCACTTATAGAGGGAATGTAAAAACCTCTACACTTGAACTGAATTACAAAACAGAACAGCGTCACACGTTTAGAAAACACACTATGGCTGCTTAACGGGAAAGGTGAGGTGGGGTGATGCATAAAACAAGGGTTTCAAATTAGCTCAGATACTGTTCCATAAACCCAATATGTAACAGACAAGACCTACTCCTTGCTCAGTGAACTGGATTCAACACCCCCTGTTCACCGCCCAAGAATATATCTGACTAGTAAGACTCTTAAAACCAATGTATTGATATCTCTCTGTAAGTGAGTCAAGTGGGTGTAAAGCGGCATAAACACAGCAGTGAAAAGAAGCTAAACCCCATTATAAAAATCAATTACTTTTAAAAACCCGTGAAACAAAGACAGTGAAAGAGAGAGAAATTCATACAGAATTCGTTCAGGGGCTGGGATGCCACCTGGATTGACCATCTCTAGACCCACAGCTGATTGAGACATAAGGGTGGACACTCTTGGGGCTGAGAGGTTTGGTCAGGTTGGGTGAGCAAACGCAGACCCTTTAAAGTAATACTGCGTGGTACCCATCCCATGGGTCCAAAATCTGCAGGTTCAAGGGCATCTTCCTACATCGAAAACATGCATGAAAAACCCAGAAGATGGTACACCGTGTGATCGGGAAAGGTTTCTAAAACGCACCTCATTTCTCATCTCCTTGTGCTCGGGCTCGCCATTACAGCCGCTTTACTAGCAATCTCCCTCCTTGGAGAATGAGCACCTTTAACCTCCTGTTCCCTACAGGTTGCAAATTTGTCCTGAGGATGAACGGGAAGAGGGGGAACCAATGAGAGACTAGGTCTAGGTGTGGGGCAGGCACAGGTCACTCTATTTTCCCATCAGGAAGAAGAATTAACCACAGGCTCAGCCTGCCGCCCGGAACCACAATAGGGCCTGAAGCAATCCTGCGCTTTTGCGGCCAGCTCCCAAGAAAGCGAGTTGAAAAATGGAGCTCAGGGGCACTGCAATTCACAAACCTGCAGAGTTAGAAACGATAACTCTCGTCCACAAATATATTGAGGGAAGGCAACGAAGAGGATTTGAAAGCAAGGCAGAATTGCAGGAAACAGATTTCAGGAGGTAGATTCGAATCGCCTTTAAAGCACAGGAAAAGCGGCAAAACCTCGACCATGATGCCCTTGGCCAAAAAGGGCGTATGCGTTTTTTCCTGAATATATTCAGGAAAAAACGCATACGCCCTTTTTGGCCAACCAAGCAACCTGGAAAGGCAAATCAGCGCTACAAAGAAGTCTCGCTTCCCATCGGTCAAAAGGGCCATGCTGAATAAAGTGTCAAAACCAGAAATGCAGGACAGGGCATGGAGAAACGGGAGCCTTGCTACGCTGATGGGCGGGATGTAAAGTGCCAACAGCCACTCTGGAGAAGTGTACGGTGTGTCCTGAAACATCTAAAAAACTCAGCTTAGAGAGCATAGGGCACTTCCACTCATGGGCGTATAAATTGGGAAAACTAAAAATCAGCAAGACACAGGCACCCCAAAGTTTAGGGCTGCTCTGTTGACAAGAACCTCCACTTCGTTACACCTTAAATATCCCAGGAAATAGAAAAATGGATAAAGAAGTTGTGGTCCATATGTATAATGGCATATCACTCAGCAATGAAATCAACATCATAAGGCTAGTAGCAGCATGATGAGAAGATTTAGGTACGACGATTCTAAGTGAAATAAGTCACACAGGAAAAGGCACTTATCATAAGATATCACTTATAGAGGGAATGTAAAAACCTCTACACTTGAACTGAATTACAAAACAGAACAGCGTCACACGTTTAGAAAACACACTATGGCTGCTTAACGGGAAAGGTGAGGTGGGGTGATGCATAAAACAAGGGTTTCAAATTAGCTCAGATACTGTTCCATAAACCCAATATGTAACAGACAAGACCTACTCCTTGCTCAGTGAACTGGATTCAACACCCCCTGTTCACCGCCCAAGAATATATCTGACTAGTAAGACTCTTAAAACCAATGTATTGATATCTCTCTGTAAGTGAGTCAAGTGGGTGTAAAGCGGCATAAACACAGCAGTGAAAAGAAGCTAAACCCCATTATAAAAATCAATTACTTTTAAAAACCCGTGAAACAAAGACAGTGAAAGAGAGAGAAATTCATACAGAATTCGTTCAGGGGCTGGGATGCCACCTTTATTGACCATCTCTAGACCCACAGCTGATTGAGACATAAGGGTGGACACTCTTGGGGCTGAGAGGTTTGGTGAGGTTGGGTGAGCAAACGCAGACCCTTTAAAGTAATACTGCGTGGTACCCATCCCATGGGTCCAAAATCTGCAGGTTCAAGGGCATCTTCCTACATCGAAAACATGCATGAGAAACCCAGAAGATGGTACACCGTGTGATCGGGAAAGGTTTCTAAAACGCACCTCATTTCTCATCTCCTTGTGCTCGGGCTCGCCATTCCAGCCGCTTTACTAGCAATCTCCCTCCTTGGAGAATGAGCACCTTTAACCTCCTGTTCCGTACAGGTTGCAAATTTGTCCTGAGGATGAACGGGAAGAGGGGGAACCAATGAGAGACTAGGTCTAGGTGTGGGGACAGGCACAGGTCACTCTATTTTCCCATCAGGAAGAAGAATTAACCACAGGCTCAGCCTGCCGCCCGGAACCACAATAGGGCCTGAAGCAATCCTGCGCTTTTGCGGCCAACTCCCAAGAAAGCGAGTTGAAAAATGGAGCTCAGGGGCACTGCAATTCACAAACCTGCAGAGTTAGAAACGATAACTCTCGTCCACAAATATATTGAGGGAAGGCAACGAAGAGGATTTGAAAGCAAGGCAGAATTGCAGGAAACAGATTTCAGGAGGTAGATTCGAATCGCCTTTAAAGCACAGGAAAAGCGGCAAAACCTCGACCATGATGCCCTTGGCCAAAAAGGGCGTATGCGTTTTTTCCTGAATATATTCAGGAAAAAACGCATACGCCCTTTTTGGCCAACCAAGCAACCTGGAAAGGCAAATCAGCGCTACAAAGAAGTCTCGCTTCCCATCGGTCAAAAGGGCCATGCTGAATCAAGTGTCAAAACCAGAAATGCAGGACAGGCCATGGAGAAACGGGAGCCTTGCTACGCTGATGGGCGGGATGTAAAGTGCCAACAGCCACTCTGGAGAAGTGTACGGTGTGTCCTGAAACATCTAAAAAACTCAGCTTAGAGAGCATAGGGCACTTCCACTCATGGGCGTATAAATTGGGAAAACTAAAAATCAGCAAGACACAGGCACCCCAAAGTTTAGGGCTGACTGTTGTCAAGAACCTCCACTTCATTACACCTTAAATATCCCAGGAAAGAGAAAAATGGATAAAGAAGTTGTGGTCCTTATGTACAATGGAATATCACTCAGGCATGAAATCAACGTCATAAGGCTAGTAGCAGCATGATGAGTGGATTTAGGTACGACGATTCTAAGTGAAATAAGTCACACAGAAAGACACTTATCGTAAGATATCACTTATAGAGGGAATGTAAAAACCGCTCCACTTGAACTGAATTACAAAACAGAACAGCGTCCCACGTTTAGAAAACACACTATGGCTGCTTAACGGGAACGGTGAGGTGGGGTGACGCATAAAACAAGGGTTTCAAATTAGCTCAGATACTGTTCCATAAACCCAATATGTAACAGACAAGACCTACTCCTTGCTCAGTGAACTGGATTCAACACCCCCTGTTCACCGCCCAAGAATATATCTGACTAGTAAAACTCTTAAAACCAATGTATTGATATCTCTCTGTAAGTGAGTCAAGTGGGTGTAAAGCGGCATAAACACAGCAGTGAAAAGCAGCTAAACCCCATTATAAAAATCAATTACTTTTAAAAACCCGTGAAACAAAGACAGGGAAAGAGAGAGAAATTCATACAGAATTCGTTCAGGGGCTGGGATGCCACCTTTATTGACCATCACTAGACCCACAGCTGATTGAGACATAAGGGTGGACACTCTTGGGGCTGAGAGGTTTGGTGAGGTTGGGTGAGCAAACACAGACCCTTTAAAGTAATACTGCGTGGTACCCATCCCATGGGTCCAAAATCTCCAGGTTCAAGGGCATCTTCCTACATCGAAAACATGCATGAGAAACCCAGAAGATGGTACACCGTGTGATCGGGAAAGGTTTCTAAAACGCACCTCATTTCTCATCTCCTTGTGCTCGGGCTCGCCATTCCAGCCGCTTTACTAGCAATCTCCCTCCTTGGAGAATGAGCACCTTTAACCTCCTGTTCCGTACAGGTTGCAAATTTGTCCTGAGGATGAACGGGAAGAGGGGGAACCAATGAGACACTAGGTCTAGGTGTGGGGACAGGCACAGGTCACTCTATTTTCCCATCAGGAAGAAGAATTAACCACAGGCTCAGCCTGCCGCCCGGAACCACAATAGGGCCTGAAGCAATCCTGCGCTTTTGCGGCCAGCTCCCAAGAAAGCGAGTTGAAAAATGGAGCTCAGGGGCACTGCAATTCACAAACCTGCAGAGTTAGAAACGATAACTCTCGTCCACAAATATATTGAGGGAAGGCAACGAAGAGGATTTGAAAGCAAGGCAGAATTGCAGGAAACAGATTTCAGGAGGTAGATTCGAATCGCCTTTAAAGCACAGGAAAAGCGGCAAAACCTCGACCATGATGCCCTTGGCCAAAAAGGGCGTATGCGTTTTTTCCTGAATATATTCAGGAAAAAACGCATACGCCCTTTTTGGCCAACCAAGCAACCTGGAAAGGCAAATCAGCGCTACAAAGAAGTCTCGCTTCCCATCGGTCAAAAGGGCCATGCTGAATAAAGTGTCAAAACCAGAAATGCAGGACAGGCCATGGAGAAACGGGAGCCTTGCTACGCTGATGGGCGGGATGTAAAGTGCCAACAGCCACTCTGGAGAAGTGTACGGTGTGTCCTGAAACATCTAAAAAACTCAGCTTAGAGAGCATAGGGCACTTCCACTCATGGGCGTATAAATTGGGAAAACTAAAAATCAGCAAGACACAGGCACCCCAAAGATTAGGGCTGACTGTTGTCAAGAACCTCCACTTCATTACACCTTAAATATCCCAGGAAAGAGAAAAATGGATAAATAAGTTGTGGTCCTTATGTACAATGGAATATCACTCAGGCATGAAATCAACGTCATAAGGCTAGTAGCAGCATGATGAGTGGATTTAGGTACGACGATTCTAAGTGAAATAAGTCACACAGAAAGACACTTATCGTAAGATATCACTTATACAGGGAATGTAAAAACCGCTACACTTGAAATGAATTACAAAACAGAACAGAGTCCCACGTTTAGAAAACACACTATGGCTGCTTAACGGGAACGGTGAGGTGGGGTGACGCATAAAACAAGGGTTTCAAATTAGCTCAGATAGCGTTCCATAAACCCAATATGTAATAGACAAGACCTACTCCTTGCTCAGTGAACTGGACGCAAAAACCCCCTATTCACCGCCCAAGAATATATATGACTAGGAAGAATCTTCAAAGCTATGTATTGATATCTCTCTGTAAGTGAGTCAAGTGGGTGTAAAGCACCATAAAAAAAGCAGTGAAAAGCAGCTAAACCCCATTATAAAAATCAATTACTTTTAAAAACCCGTGAAACAAAGACAGTGAAAGAGAGAGAAATTCTTACAAAATTCGTTCAGGGGCTGTGATGCCACCTGGATTGACCATATCTAGACCCACAGCTGATTGAGAGATAAGGGTGGACAATCTTGGGGCTGAGAGGTTTGGTGAGGTTGGGTGAGCAAACGCAGACCCTTTAAAGAAATACTGCGTGGTACCCATCCCATAGGTCCCAAATCTCCAGCTTCAAGGGCATCTTCCTACATCGAAAACATGCATGAGAAACCCAGAAGATGGTACACCATGTGATCGGGAAAGGTTTCTAAAACGCACCTCATTTCTCATCTCCTTGTGCTCGGGTTTGCCATTCCAGCCACTTTACTAGAAATCTCCCTCCTTGGAGAATGAGCACCTTTAACCTCCTGTTCCGTACAGGTTGCAATTTGTCCTGAGGATGAACGGGAAGAGGGGGAACCAATGAGAGACTAGGTCTAGGTGTGGGGACAGGCACAGGTCACTCTATTTTCCCATCAGGAAGAAGAATTAACCACAGGCTCAGCCTGCCGCCCGGAACCACAATAGGGCCTGAAGCAATCCTGCGCTTTTGGGGCCAGCTCCCAAGAAAGCGAGTTGAAAAATGGAGCTCAGGGGCACTGCAATTCACAAACCTGCAGAGTTATAAATGTTAACTCTCGTCCACAAATATATTGAGGGAAGACAACGAAGAGGATTTGAAAGCAAGGCAGAATTGCAGGAAACAGATTTCAGGAGGTAGATTCGAAGCGCCTTTAAAGCACAGGAAAAGCGGCAAAACCTCGACCATGATGCCCTTGGCCAAAAAGGGCGTATGCGTTTTTTCCTGAATATATTCAGGAAAAAACGCATACGCCCTTTTTGGCCAACCAAGCAACCTGGAAAGGCAAATCAGCACTACAAAGAAGTCTCGCTTCCCATCGGTCAAAAGGGCCATGCTGAATAAAGTGTCAAAACCAGAAATGCAGGATAGGGCATGGAGAAACGGGAGCCTTGCTACGCTGATGGGCGGGATGTAAATTGCCAACAGCCACTCTGGAGAAGTGTACGGTGTGTCCTGAAACATCTAAAAAACTCAGCTTAGAGAGCATAGGGCACTTCCACTCATGGGCGTATAAATTGGGAAAACTAAAAATCAGCAAGACACAGGCACCCCAAAGTTGAGGGCTGCTCTGTTGACAAGAACCTCCACTTCGTTACACCTTAAATATCCCAGGAAATACAAAAATGGATAAAGAAGTTGTGGTCCATATGTATAATGGCATATCACTCAGCAATGAAATCAACATCATAAGGCTAGTAGCAGCATGATGAGAAGATTTAGGTACGACGATTCTAAGTGAAATAAGTCACAAAGAAAAAGGCACTTATCATAAGATATCACTTATAGAGGGAATGTAAAAACCTCTACACTTGAACTGAATTACAAAACAGAACAGCGTCACACGTTTAGAAAACACACTATGGCTGCTTAACGGGAAAGGTGAGGTGGGGTGATGCATAAAACAAGGGTTTCAAATTAGCTCAGATACTGTTCCATAAACCCAATATGTAACAGACAAGACCTACTCCTTGCTCAGTGAACTGGATTCAACACCCCCTGTTCACCGCCCAAGAATATATCTGACTAGTAAGACTCTTAAAACCAATGTATTGATATCTCTCTGTAAGTGAGTCAAGTGGGTGTAAAGCGGCATAAACACAGCAGTGAAAAGAAGCTAAACCCCATTATAAAAATCAATTACTTTTAAAAACCCGTGAAACAAAGACAGTGAAAGAGAGAGAAATTCATACAGAATTCGTTCAGGGGCTGGGATGCCACCTTTATTGACCATCTCTAGACCCACAGCTGATTGAGACATAAGGGTGGACACTCTTGGGGCTGAGAGGTTTGGTGAGGTTGGGTGAGCAAACGCAGACCCTTTAAAGTAATACTGCGTGGTACCCATCCCATGGGTCCAAAATCTGCAGGTTCAAGGGCATCTTCCTACATCGAAAACATTCATGAAAAACCCAGAAGATGGTACACCGTGTGATCGGGAAAGGTTTCTAAAACGCACCTCATTTCTCATCTCCTTGTGCTCGGGCTCGCCATTACAGCCGCTTTACTAGCAATCTCTCTCCTTGGAGAATGAGCACCTTTAACCTCCTGTTCCGTACAGGTTGCAAATTTGTCCTGAGGATGAACAGTAAGAGGGGGAACCAATGAGAGACTAGGTCTAGGTGTGGGGCAGGCACAGGTCACTCTATTTTCCCATCAGGAAGAAGAATTAACCACAGGCTCAGCCTGCCGCCCGGAACCACAATAGGGCCTGAAGCAATCCAGCGCTTTTGCGGCCAGCTCCCAAGAAAGCGAGTTGAAAAATGGAGCTCAGGGGCACTGCAATTCACAAACCTGCAGAGTTAGAAATGATAACTCTCGTCCACAAATATATTGAGGGAAGGCAACGAAGAGGATTTGAAAGCAAGGCAGAATTGCAGGAAACAGATTTCAGGAGGTAGATTCGAATCGCCTTTAAAGCACAGGAAAAGCGGCAAAACCTCGACCATGATGCCCTTGGCCAAAAAGGGCGTATGCGTTTTTTCCTGAATATATTCAGGAAAAAACGCATACGCCCTTTTTGGCCAACCAAGCAACCTGGAAAGGCAAATCAGCGCTACAAAGAAGTCTCGCTTCCCATCGGTCAAAAGGGCCATGCTGAATAAAGTGTCAAAACCAGAAATGCAGGACAGGCCATGGAGAAACGGGAGCCTTGCTACGCTGATGGGCGGGATGTAAAGTGCCAACAGCCACTCTGGAGAAGTGTATGGTGTGTCCTGAAACATCTAAAAAACTCAGCTTAGAGAGCATAGGGCACTTCCACTCATGGGCGTATAAATTGGGAAAACTAAAAATCAGCAAGACACAGGCACCCCAAAGTTGAGGGCTGCTCTTTTGACAAGAACCTACACTTCGTTACACCTTAAATCTCCCAGGAAATAGAAAAATGGATAAAGAAGTTGTGGTCCATGTGTATAATGGCATATCACTCAGCAATGAAATCAACATCTTAAGGCTAGTAGCAGCATGATGAGAAGATTTAGGTACGACGATTCTAAGTGAAATAAGTCACACAGAAAAAGACACTTATCATAAGATATCACTTAGAGAGGGAATGTAAAAACCGCTACACTTGAACTGAATTACAAAACAGAACAGCGTCACACGTTTAGAAAACACACTATGGCTGCTTAACGGGAAAGGTGAGGTGGGGTGATGCAGAAAACAAGGGTTTCAAATTAGCTCAGATACTGTTCCATAAACCCAATATGTAACAGACAAGACCTACTCCTTGCTCAGTGAACTGGATTCAACACCCCCTGTTCACCGCCCAAGAATATATCTGACTAGTAAAACTCTTAAAACCAATGTATTGATATCTCTCTGTAAGTGAGTCAAGTGGGTGTAAAGCGGCATAAACACAGCAGTGAAAAGCAGCTAAACCCCATTATAAAAATCAATTACTTTTAAAAACCCGTGAAACAAAGACAGTGAAAGAGAGAGAAATTCATACAGAATTCGTTCAGGGGTTGGGATGCCACCTTTATTGACCATCACTAGACCCACAGCTGATTGAGACATAAGGGTGGACACTCTTGGGGCTGAGAGGTTTGGTGAGGTTGGGTGAGCATACACAGACCCTTTAAAGTAATACTGCGTGGTACCCATCCGATAGGTCCCAAATCTCCAGCTTCAAGGGCATCTTCCTACATCGAAAACATGCATGAGAAACCCAGAAGATGGTACACCTTGTGATCGGGAAAGGTTTCTAAAACGCACCTCATTTCTCATCTCCTTGTGCTCGGGTTCGCCATTCCAGCCGCTTTACTAGCAATCTCCCTCCTTGGAGAATGAGCAACTTTAACCTCCTGTTCCGTACAGGTTGCAATTTGTCCTGAGGATGAACGGGAAGAGGGGGAACCAATGAGAGACTATGTCTAGGTGTGGGGACAGGCACAGGTCACTCTATTTTCCTATCAGGAAGAAGAATTAACCACAGGCTCAGCCTGCCGCCCGGAACCAGAATAGGGCCTGAAGCAATCCTGCGCTTTTGGGGCCAGCTCCCAAGAAAGCGAGTTGAAAAATGGAGCTCAGGGGCACTGCAATTCACAGACCTGCAGAGTTAGAAATGATAACTCTCGTCCACAAATATATTGAGGGAAGGCAACGAAGAGGATTTGAAAGCAAGGCAGAATTGCAGGAAACAGATTTCAGGAGGTAGATTCGAATCGCCTTTAAAGCACAGGAAAAGCGGAAAAACCTCGACCATGATGCCCTTGGCCAAAAAGGGCGTATGTGTTTTTTCCTGAATATATTTAGGAAAAAACGCATACGCCCTTTTTGGCCAACCAAGCAACCTGGAAAGGCAAATCAGCGCTACAAAGAAGGCTCGCATCCCATCGGTCAAAAGGGACATGCTGAATAAAGTGTCAAAACCAGAAATGCAGGACAGGCCATGGAGAAACGGGAGCCTTGCTACGCTGATGGGCGGGATGTAAATTGCCAACAGCCACTCTGGAGAAGTGTACGTTGTGTCCTGAAACATCTAAAAAACTCAGCTTAGAGAGCATAGGGCACTTCTACTCATGGGCGTATAAATTGGGAAAACTAAAAATCAGCAAGACACAGGCACCCCAAAGTTTAGGGCTGCTCTGTTGACAAGAACCTCCACTTCGTTACACCTTAAATATCCCAGGAAATAGAAAAATGGATAAAGAAGTTGTGGTCCATATGTATAATGGCATATCACTCAGCAATGAAATCAACATCATAAGGCTAGTAGCAGCATGATGAGAAGATTTAGGTACGACGATTCTAAGTGAAATAAGTCACAAAGGAAAAGGCACTTATCATAAGATATCACTTATAGAGGGAATGTAAAAACCTCTACACTTGAACTGAATTACAAAACAGAACAGCGTCACACGTTTAGAAAACACACTATGGCTGCTTAACGGGAAAGGTGAGGTGGGGTGATGCAGAAAACAAGGGTTTCAAATTAGCTCAGATACTGTTCCATAAACCCAATATGTAACAGACAAGACCTACTCCTTGCTCAGTGAACTGGATTCAACACCCCCTGTTCACCGCCCAAGAATATATCTGACTAGTAAGACTCTTAAAACCAATGTATTGAT
Organism: Balaenoptera borealis; assembly: GCF_965194805.1. NCBI lineage: Eukaryota > Metazoa > Chordata > Mammalia > Artiodactyla > Balaenopteridae > Balaenoptera > Balaenoptera borealis. The sequence continues at coordinate 92,116 of NW_028123419.1, forward strand.
ATCTCTCTGTAAGTGAGTCAAGTGGGTGTAAAGCAGCATAAACACAGCAGTGAAAAGAAGCTAAACCCCATTATAAAAATCAATTACTTTTAAAAACCCGTGAAACAAAGACAGTGAAAGAGAGAGAAATTCATACAGAATTCGTTCAGGGGCTGGGATGCCACCTGGATTGACCATCTCTAGACCCACAGCTGATTGAGACATAAGGGTGGACACTCTTGGGGCTGAGAGGTTTGGTCAGGTTGGGTGAGCAAACGCAGACCCTTTAAAGTAATACTGCGTGGTACCCATCCCATGGGTCCAAAATCTGCAGGTTCAAGGGCATCTTCCTACATCGAAAACATGCATGAAAAACCCAGAAGATGGTACACCGTGTGATCGGGAAAGGTTTCTAAAACGCACCTCATTTCTCATCTCCTTGTGCTCGGGCTCGCCATTACAGCCGCTTTACTAGCAATCTCCCTCCTTGGAGAATGAGCACCTTTAACCTCCTGTTCCCTACAGGTTGCAAATTTGTCCTGAGGATGAACGGGAAGAGGGGGAACCAATGAGAGACTAGGTCTAGGTGTGGGGCAGGCACAGGTCACTCTATTTTCCCATCAGGAAGAAGAATTAACCACAGGCTCAGCCTGCCGCCCGGAACCACAATAGGGCCTGAAGCAATCCTGCGCTTTTGCGGCCTGCTCCCAAGAAAGCGAGTTGAAAAATGGAGCTCAGGGGCACTGCAATTCACAAACCTGCAGAGTTAGAAACGATAACTCTCGTCCACAAATATATTGAGGGAAGGCAACGAAGAGGATTTGAAAGCAAGGCAGAATTGCAGGAAACAGATTTCAGGAGGTAGATTCGAATCGCCTTTAAAGCACAGGAAAAGCGGCAAAACCTCGACCATGATGCCCTTGGCCAAAAAGGGCGTATGCGTTTTTTCCTGAATATATTCAGGAAAAAACGCATACGCCCTTTTTGGCCAACCAAGCAACCTGGAAAGGCAAATCAGCGCTACAAAGAAGTCTCGCTTCCCATCGGTCAAAAGGGCCATGCTGAATAAAGTGTCAAAACCAGAAATGCAGGACAGGGCATGGAGAAACGGGAGCCTTGCTACGCTGATGGGCGGGATGTAAAGTGCCAACAGCCACTCTGGAGAAGTGTACGGTGTGTCCTGAAACATCTAAAAAACTCAGCTTAGAGAGCATAGGGCACTTCCACTCATGGGCGTATAAATTGGGAAAACTAAAAATCAGCAAGACACAGGCACCCCAAAGTTTAGGGCTGCTCTGTTGACAAGAACCTCCACTTCGTTACACCTTAAATATCCCAGGAAATAGAAAAATGGATAAAGAAGTTGTGGTCCATATGTATAATGGCATATCACTCAGCAATGAAATCAACATCATAAGGCTAGTAGCAGCATGATGAGAAGATTTAGGTACGACGATTCTAAGTGAAATAAGTCACACAGGAAAAGGCACTTATCATAAGATATCACTTATAGAGGGAATGTAAAAACCTCTACACTTGAACTGAATTACAAAACAGAACAGCGTCACACGTTTAGAAAACACACTATGGCTGCTTAACGGGAAAGGTGAGGTGGGGTGATGCATAAAACAAGGGTTTCAAATTAGCTCAGATACTGTTCCATAAACCCAATATGTAACAGACAAGACCTACTCCTTGCTCAGTGAACTGGATTCAACACCCCCTGTTCACCGCCCAAGAATATATCTGACTAGTAAGACTCTTAAAACCAATGTATTGATATCTCTCTGTAAGTGAGTCAAGTGGGTGTAAAGCGGCATAAACACAGCAGTGAAAAGAAGCTAAACCCCATTATAAAAATCAATTACTTTTAAAAACCCGTGAAACAAAGACAGTGAAAGAGAGAGAAATTCATACAGAATTCGTTCAGGGGCTGGGATGCCACCTTTATTGACCATCTCTAGACCCACAGCTGATTGAGACATAAGGGTGGACACTCTTGGGGCTGAGAGGTTTGGTGAGGTTGGGTGAGCAAACGCAGACCCTTTAAAGTAATACTGCGTGGTACCCATCCCATGGGTCCAAAATCTGCAGGTTCAAGGGCATCTTCCTACATCGAAAACATGCATGAGAAACCCAGAAGATGGTACACCGTGTGATCGGGAAAGGTTTCTAAAACGCACCTCATTTCTCATCTCCTTGTGCTCGGGCTCGCCATTCCAGCCGCTTTACTAGCAATCTCCCTCCTTGGAGAATGAGCACCTTTAACCTCCTGTTCCGTACAGGTTGCAAATTTGTCCTGAGGATGAACGGGAAGAGGGGGAACCAATGAGAGACTAGGTCTAGGTGTGGGGACAGGCACAGGTCACTCTATTTTCCCATCAGGAAGAAGAATTAACCACAGGCTCAGCCTGCCGCCCGGAACCACAATAGGGCCTGAAGCAATCCTGCGCTTTTGCGGCCAACTCCCAAGAAAGCGAGTTGAAAAATGGAGCTCAGGGGCACTGCAATTCACAAACCTGCAGAGTTAGAAACGATAACTCTCGTCCACAAATATATTGAGGGAAGGCAACGAAGAGGATTTGAAAGCAAGGCAGAATTGCAGGAAACAGATTTCAGGAGGTAGATTCGAATCGCCTTTAAAGCACAGGAAAAGCGGCAAAACCTCGACCATGATGCCCTTGGCCAAAAAGGGCGTATGCGTTTTTTCCTGAATATATTCAGGAAAAAACGCATACGCCCTTTTTGGCCAACCAAGCAACCTGGAAAGGCAAATCAGCGCTACAAAGAAGTCTCGCTTCCCATCGGTCAAAAGGGCCATGCTGAATCAAGTGTCAAAACCAGAAATGCAGGACAGGCCATGGAGAAACGGGAGCCTTGCTACGCTGATGGGCGGGATGTAAAGTGCCAACAGCCACTCTGGAGAAGTGTACGGTGTGTCCTGAAACATCTAAAAAACTCAGCTTAGAGAGCATAGGGCACTTCCACTCATGGGCGTATAAATTGGGAAAACTAAAAATCAGCAAGACACAGGCACCCCAAAGTTTAGGGCTGACTGTTGTCAAGAACCTCCACTTCATTACACCTTAAATATCCCAGGAAAGAGAAAAATGGATAAAGAAGTTGTGGTCCTTATGTACAATGGAATATCACTCAGGCATGAAATCAACGTCATAAGGCTAGTAGCAGCATGATGAGTGGATTTAGGTACGACGATTCTAAGTGAAATAAGTCACACAGAAAGACACTTATCGTAAGATATCACTTATAGAGGGAATGTAAAAACCGCTCCACTTGAACTGAATTACAAAACAGAACAGCGTCCCACGTTTAGAAAACACACTATGGCTGCTTAACGGGAACGGTGAGGTGGGGTGACGCATAAAACAAGGGTTTCAAATTAGCTCAGATACTGTTCCATAAACCCAATATGTAACAGACAAGACCTACTCCTTGCTCAGTGAACTGGATTCAACACCCCCTGTTCACCGCCCAAGAATATATCTGACTAGTAAAACTCTTAAAACCAATGTATTGATATCTCTCTGTAAGTGAGTCAAGTGGGTGTAAAGCGGCATAAACACAGCAGTGAAAAGCAGCTAAACCCCATTATAAAAATCAATTACTTTTAAAAACCCGTGAAACAAAGACAGGGAAAGAGAGAGAAATTCATACAGAATTCGTTCAGGGGCTGGGATGCCACCTTTATTGACCATCACTAGACCCACAGCTGATTGAGACATAAGGGTGGACACTCTTGGGGCTGAGAGGTTTGGTGAGGTTGGGTGAGCAAACACAGACCCTTTAAAGTAATACTGCGTGGTACCCATCCCATGGGTCCAAAATCTCCAGGTTCAAGGGCATCTTCCTACATCGAAAACATGCATGAGAAACCCAGAAGATGGTACACCGTGTGATCGGGAAAGGTTTCTAAAACGCACCTCATTTCTCATCTCCTTGTGCTCGGGCTCGCCATTCCAGCCGCTTTACTAGCAATCTCCCTCCTTGGAGAATGAGCACCTTTAACCTCCTGTTCCGTACAGGTTGCAAATTTGTCCTGAGGATGAACGGGAAGAGGGGGAACCAATGAGACACTAGGTCTAGGTGTGGGGACAGGCACAGGTCACTCTATTTTCCCATCAGGAAGAAGAATTAACCACAGGCTCAGCCTGCCGCCCGGAACCACAATAGGGCCTGAAGCAATCCTGCGCTTTTGCGGCCAGCTCCCAAGAAAGCGAGTTGAAAAATGGAGCTCAGGGGCACTGCAATTCACAAACCTGCAGAGTTAGAAACGATAACTCTCGTCCACAAATATATTGAGGGAAGGCAACGAAGAGGATTTGAAAGCAAGGCAGAATTGCAGGAAACAGATTTCAGGAGGTAGATTCGAATCGCCTTTAAAGCACAGGAAAAGCGGCAAAACCTCGACCATGATGCCCTTGGCCAAAAAGGGCGTATGCGTTTTTTCCTGAATATATTCAGGAAAAAACGCATACGCCCTTTTTGGCCAACCAAGCAACCTGGAAAGGCAAATCAGCGCTACAAAGAAGTCTCGCTTCCCATCGGTCAAAAGGGCCATGCTGAATAAAGTGTCAAAACCAGAAATGCAGGACAGGCCATGGAGAAACGGGAGCCTTGCTACGCTGATGGGCGGGATGTAAAGTGCCAACAGCCACTCTGGAGAAGTGTACGGTGTGTCCTGAAACATCTAAAAAACTCAGCTTAGAGAGCATAGGGCACTTCCACTCATGGGCGTATAAATTGGGAAAACTAAAAATCAGCAAGACACAGGCACCCCAAAGATTAGGGCTGACTGTTGTCAAGAACCTCCACTTCATTACACCTTAAATATCCCAGGAAAGAGAAAAATGGATAAATAAGTTGTGGTCCTTATGTACAATGGAATATCACTCAGGCATGAAATCAACGTCATAAGGCTAGTAGCAGCATGATGAGTGGATTTAGGTACGACGATTCTAAGTGAAATAAGTCACACAGAAAGACACTTATCGTAAGATATCACTTATACAGGGAATGTAAAAACCGCTACACTTGAAATGAATTACAAAACAGAACAGAGTCCCACGTTTAGAAAACACACTATGGCTGCTTAACGGGAACGGTGAGGTGGGGTGACGCATAAAACAAGGGTTTCAAATTAGCTCAGATAGCGTTCCATAAACCCAATATGTAATAGACAAGACCTACTCCTTGCTCAGTGAACTGGACGCAAAAACCCCCTATTCACCGCCCAAGAATATATATGACTAGGAAGAATCTTCAAAGCTATGTATTGATATCTCTCTGTAAGTGAGTCAAGTGGGTGTAAAGCACCATAAAAAAAGCAGTGAAAAGCAGCTAAACCCCATTATAAAAATCAATTACTTTTAAAAACCCGTGAAACAAAGACAGTGAAAGAGAGAGAAATTCATACAGAATTCGTTCAGGGGCTGGGATGCCACCTTTATTGACAATCTCTAGACCCACAGCTGATTGAGACATAAGGGTGGACACTCTTCGGGCTGAGAGGTTTGGTGAGGTTGGGTGAGCAAACGCAGACCCTTTAAAGTAGTACTTCGTGGTACCCATCCCATGGGTCCAAAATCTCCAGGTTCAAGGGCATCTTCCTACATCGAAAACATGCATGAGAAACCCAGAAGATGGTACACCGTGTGATCGGGAAAGGTTTCTAAAACGCACCTCATTTCTCATCTCCTTGTGCTCGGGCTCGCCATTCCAGCCGCTTTACTAGCAATCTCCCTCCTTGGAGAATGAGCACCTTTAACCTCCTGTTCCGTACAGGTTGCAAATTTGTCCTGAGGATGAACGGGAAGAGGGGGAACCAATGAGAGACTAGGTCTAGGTGTGGGGACAGGCACAGGTCACTCTATTTTCCCATCAGGAAGAAGAATTAACCACAGGCTCAGCCTGCCGCCCGGAACCACAATAGGGCCTGAAGCAATCCTGCGCTTTTGCGGCCAGCTCCCAAGAAAGCGAGTTGAAAAATGGAGCTCAGGGGCACTGCAATTCACAAACCTGCAGAGTTAGAAATGATAACTCTCGTCCACAAATATATTGAGGGAAGGCAACGAAGAGGATTTGAAAGCAAGGCAGAATTGCAGGAAACAGATTTCAGGAGGTAGATTCCAATCGCCTTTAAAGCACAGGAAAAGCGGCAAAACCTCGACCATGATGCCCTTGGCCAAAAAGGGCGTATGCGTTTTTTCCTGAATATATTCAGGAAAAAACGCATACGCCCTTTTTGGCCAACCAAGCAACCTGGAAAGGCAAATCAGCGCTACAAAGAAGTCTCGCTTCCCATCGGTCAAAAGGGCCATGCTGAATAAAGTGTCAAAACCAGAAATGCAGGACAGGCCATGGAGAAACGGGAGCCTTGCTACGCTGATGGGCGGGATGTAAATTGCCAACAGCCACTCTGGAGAAGTGTACGGTGTGTCCTGAAACATCTAAAAAACTCAGCTTAGAGAGCATAGGGCACTTCCACTCATGGGCGTATAAATTGGGAAAACTAAAAATCAGCAAGACACAGGCACCCCAAAGTTTAGGGCTGCTCTGTTGACAAGAACCTCCACTTCGTTACACCTTAAATATCCCAGGAAAGAGAAAAATGGATAAAGAAGTTGTGGTCCATATGTATAATGGCATATCACTCAGCAATGAAATCAACATCATAAGGCTAGTAGCAGCATGATGAGAAGACTTAGGTACGACGATTCTAAGTGAAATAAGTCACACAGAAAAAGGCACTTATCATAAGATATCACTTATAGAGGGAATGTAAAAACCGCTACACTTGAACTGAATTACAAAACAGAACAGCGTCACACGTTTAGAAAACACACTATGGCTGCTTAACGGGAAAGGTGAGGTGGGGTGATACATAAAACAAGGGTTTCAAATTAGCTCAGATACTGTTCCATAAACCCAATATGTAACAGACAAGACCTACTCCTTGCTCAGTGAACTGGATTCAACACCCCCTGTTCACCGCCCAAGAATATATCTGACTAGTAAGACTCTTAAAACCAATGTATTGATATCTCTCTGTAAGTGAGTCAAGTGGGTGTAAAGCGGCATAAACACAGCAGTGAAAAGCAGCTAAACCCCATTATAAAAATCAATTACTTTTAAAAACCCGTGAAACAAAGACAGTGAAAGAGAGAGAAATTCATACAGAATTCGTTCAGGGGCTGGGATGCCACCTTTATTGACAATCTCTAGACCCACAGCTGATTGAGACATAAGGGTGGACACTCTTCGGGCTGAGAGGTTTGGTGAGGTTGGGTGAGCAAACGCAGACCCTTTAAAGTAGTACTTCGTGGTACCCATCCCATGGGTCCAAAATCTCCAGGTTCAAGGGCATCTTCCTACATCGAAAACATGCATGAGAAACCCAGAAGATGGTACACCGTGTGATCGGGAAAGGTTTCTAAAACGCACCTCATTTCTCATCTCCTTGTGCTCGGGCTCGCCATTCCAGCCGCTTTACTAGCAATCTCCCTCCTTGGAGAATGAGCACCTTTAACCTCCTGTTCCGTACAGGTTGCAAATTTGTCCTGAGGATGAACGGGAAGAGGGGGAACCAATGAGAGACTAGGTCTAGGTGTGGGGACAGGCACAGGTCACTCTATTTTCCCATCAGGAAGAAGAATTAACCACAGGCTCAGCCTGCCGCCCGGAACCACAATAGGGCCTGAAGCAATCCTGCGCTTTTGCGGCCAGCTCCCAAGAAAGCGAGTTGAAAAATGGAGCTCAGGGGCACTGCAATTCACAAACCTGCAGAGTTAGAAATGATAACTCTCGTCCACAAATATATTGAGGGAAGGCAACGAAGAGGATTTGAAAGCAAGGCAGAATTGCAGGAAACAGATTTCAGGAGGTAGATTCCAATCGCCTTTAAAGCACAGGAAAAGCGGCAAAACCTCGACCATGATGCCCTTGGCCAAAAAGGGCGTATGCGTTTTTTCCTGAATATATTCAGGAAAAAACGCATACGCCCTTTTTGGCCAACCAAGCAACCTGGAAAGGCAAATCAGCGCTACAAAGAAGTCTCGCTTCCCATCGGTCAAAAGGGCCATGCTGAATAAAGTGTCAAAACCAGAAATGCAGGAGAGGCCATGGAGAAACGGGAGCCTTGCTACGCTGATGGGCGGGATGTAAATTGCCAACAGCCACTCTGGAGAAGTGTACGGTGTGTCCTGAAACATCTAAAAAACTCAGCTTAGAGAGCATAGGGCACTTCCACTCATGGGCGTATAAATTGGGAAAACTAAAAATCAGCAAGACACAGGCACCCCAAAGTTGAGGGCTGCTCTGTTGACAAGAACCTCCACTTCGTTACACCTTAAATATCCCAGGAAAGAGAAAAATGGATAAAGAAGTTGTGGTCCATATGTATAATGGCATATCACTCAGCAATGAAATCAACATCATAAGGCTAGTAGCAGCATGATGAGAAGACTTAGGTACGACGATTCTAAGTGAAATAAGTCACACAGAAAAAGGCACTTATCATAAGATATCACTTATAGAGGGAATGTAAAAACCGCTACACTTGAACTGAATTACAAAACAGAACAGCGTCACACGTTTAGAAAACACACTATGGCTGCTTAACGGGAAAGGTGAGGTGGGGTGATACATAAAACAAGGGTTTCAAATTAGCTCAGATACTGTTCCATAAACCCAATATGTAACAGACAAGACCTACTCCTTGCTCAGTGAACTGGATTCAACACCCCCTGTTCACCGCCCAAGAATATATCTGACTAGTAAGACTCTTAAAACCAATGTATTGATATCTCTCTGTAAGTGAGTCAAGTGGGTGTAAAGCGGCATAAACACAGCAGTGAAAAGCAGCTAAACCCCATTATAAAAATCAATTACTTTTAAAAACCCGTGAAACAAAGACAGTGAAAGAGAGAGAAATTCATACAGAATTCGTTCAGGGGCTGGGATGCCACCTTTATTGACAATCTCTAGACCCACAGCTGATTGAGACATAAGGGTGGACACTCTTCGGGCTGAGAGGTTTGGTGAGGTTGGGTGAGCAAACGCAGACCCTTTAAAGTAGTACTTCGTGGTACCCATCCCATGGGTCCAAAATCTCCAGGTTCAAGGGCATCTTCCTACATCGAAAACATGCATGAGAAACCCAGAAGATGGTACACCGTGTGATCGGGAAAGGTTTCTAAAACGCACCTCATTTCTCATCTCCTTGTGCTCGGGCTCGCCATTCCAGCCGCTTTACTAGCAATCTCCCTCCTTGGAGAATGAGCACCTTTAACCTCCTGTTCCGTACAGGTTGCAAATTTGTCCTGAGGATGAACGGGAAGAGGGGGAACCAATGAGAGACTAGGTCTAGGTGTGGGGACAGGCACAGGTCACTCTATTTTCCCATCAGGAAGAAGAATTAACCACAGGCTCAGCCTGCCGCCCGGAACCACAATAGGGCCTGAAGCAATCCTGCGCTTTTGCGGCCAGCTCCCAAGAAAGCGAGTTGAAAAATGGAGCTCAGGGGCACTGCAATTCACAAACCTGCAGAGTTAGAAATGATAACTCTCGTCCACAAATATATTGAGGGAAGGCAACGAAGAGGATTTGAAAGCAAGGCAGAATTGCAGGAAACAGATTTCAGGAGGTAGATTCCAATCGCCTTTAAAGCACAGGAAAAGCGGCAAAACCTCGACCATGATGCCCTTGGCCAAAAAGGGCGTATGCGTTTTTTCCTGAATATATTCAGGAAAAAACGCATACGCCCTTTTTGGCCAACCAAGCAACCTGGAAAGGCAAATCAGCGCTACAAAGAAGTCTCGCTTCCCATCGGTCAAAAGGGCCATGCTGAATAAAGTGTCAAAACCAGAAATGCAGGACAGGCCATGGAGAAACGGGAGCCTTGCTACGCTGATGGGCGGGATGTAAAGTGCCAACAGCCACTCTGGAGAAGTGTACGGTGTGTCCTGAAACATCTAAAAAACTCAGCTTAGAGAGCATAGGGCACTTCCACTCATGGGCGTATAAATTGGGAAAACTAAAAATCAGCAAGACACAGGCACCCCAAAGTTGAGGGCTGCTCTGTTGACAAGAACCTCCACTTCGTTACACCTTAAATATCCCAGGAAAGAGAAAAATGGATAAAGAAGTTGTGGTCCATATGTATAATGGCATATCACTCAGCAATGAAATCAACATCATAAGGCTAGTAGCAGCATGATGAGAAGACTTAGGTACGACGATTCTAAGTGAAATAAGTCACACAGAAAAAGGCACTTATCATAAGATATCACTTATAGAGGGAATGTAAAAACCGCTACACTTGAACTGAATTACAAAACAGAACAGCGTCACACGTTTAGAAAACACACTATGGCTGCTTAACGGGAAAGGTGAGGTGGGGTGATACATAAAACAAGGGTTTCAAATTAGCTCAGATACTGTTCCATAAACCCAATATGTAACAGACAAGACCTACTCCTTGCTCAGTGAACTGGATTCAACACCCCCTGTTCACCGCCCAAGAATATATCTGACTAGTAAGACTCTTAAAACCAATGTATTGATATCTCTCTGTAAGTGAGTCAAGTGGGTGTAAAGCGGCATAAACACAGCAGTGAAAAGCAGCTAAACCCCATTATAAAAATCAATTACTTTTAAAAACCCGTGAAACAAAGACAGTGAAAGAGAGAGAAATTCATACAAAATTCGTTCAGGGGCTGGGATGCCACCTTTATTGACAATCTCTAGACCCACAGCTGATTGAGACATAAGGGTGGACACTCTTCGGGCTGAGAGGTTTGGTGAGGTTGGGTGAGCAAACGCAGACCCTTTAAAGTAGTACTTCGTGGTACCCATCCCATGGGTCCAAAATCTCCAGGTTCAAGGGCATCTTCCTACATCGAAAACATGCATGAGAAACCCAGAAGATGGTACACCGTGTGATCGGGAAAGGTTTCTAAAACGCACCTCATTTCTCATCTCCTTGTGCTCGGGCTCGCCATTCCAGCCGCTTTACTAGCAATCTCCCTCCTTGGAGAATGAGCACCTTTAACCTCCTGTTCCGTACAGGTTGCAAATTTGTCCTGAGGATGAACGGGAAGAGGGGGAACCAATGAGAGACTAGGTCTAGGTGTGGGGACAGGCACAGGTCACTCTATTTTCCCATCAGGAAGAAGAATTAACCACAGGCTCAGCCTGCCGCCCGGAACCACAATAGGGCCTGAAGCAATCCTGCGCTTTTGCGGCCAGCTCCCAAGAAAGCGAGTTGAAAAATGGAGCTCAGGGGCACTGCAATTCACAAACCTGCAGAGTTAGAAATGATAACTCTCGTCCACAAATATATTGAGGGAAGGCAACGAAGAGGATTTGAAAGCAAGGCAGAATTGCAGGAAACAGATTTCAGGAGGTAGATTCCAATCGCCTTTAAAGCACAGGAAAAGCGGCAAAACCTCGACCATGATGCCCTTGGCCAAAAAGGGCGTATGCGTTTTTTCCTGAATATATTCAGGAAAAAACGCATACGCCCTTTTTGGCCAACCAAGCAACCTGGAAAGGCAAATCAGCGCTACAAAGAAGTCTCGCTTCCCATCGGTCAAAAGGGCCATGCTGAATAAAGTGTCAAAACCAGAAATGCAGGAGAGGCCATGGAGAAACGGGAGCCTTGCTACGCTGATGGGCGGGATGTAAAGTGCCAACAGCCACTCTGGAGAAGTGTACGGTGTGTCCTGAAACATCTAAAAAACTCAGCTTAGAGAGCATAGGGCACTTCCACTCATGGGCGTATAAATTGGGAAAACTAAAAATCAGCAAGACACAGGCACCCCAAAGTTGAGGGCTGCTCTGTTGACAAGAACCTCCACTTCGTTACACCTTAAATATCCCAGGAAAGAGAAAAATGGATAAAGAAGTTGTGGTCCATATGTATAATGGCATATCACTCAGCAATGAAATCAACATCATAAGGCTAGTAGCAGCATGATGAGAAGACTTAGGTACGACGATTCTAAGTGAAATAAGTCACACAGAAAAAGGCACTTATCATAAGATATCACTTATAGAGGGAATGTAAAAACCGCTACACTTGAACTGAATTACAAAACAGAACAGCGTCACACGTTTAGAAAACACACTATGGCTGCTTAACGGGAAAGGTGAGGTGGGGTGATACATAAAACAAGGGTTTCAAATTAGCTCAGATACTGTTCCATAAACCCAATATGTAACAGACAAGACCTACTCCTTGCTCAGTGAACTGGATTCAACACCCCCTGTTCACCGCCCAAGAATATATCTGACTAGTAAGACTCTTAAAACCAATGTATTGATATCTCTCTGTAAGTGAGTCAAGTGGGTGTAAAGCGGCATAAACACAGCAGTGAAAAGCAGCTAAACCCCATTATAAAAATCAATTACTTTTAAAAACCCGTGAAACAAAGACAGTGAAAGAGAGAGAAATTCATACAGAATTCGTTCAGGGGCTGGGATGCCACCTTTATTGACAATCTCTAGACCCACAGCTGATTGAGACATAAGGGTGGACACTCTTCGGGCTGAGAGGTTTGGTGAGGTTGGGTGAGCAAACGCAGACCCTTTAAAGTAGTACTTCGTGGTACCCATCCCATGGGTCCAAAATCTCCAGGTTCAAGGGCATCTTCCTACATCGAAAACATGCATGAGAAACCCAGAAGATGGTACACCGTGTGATCGGGAAAGGTTTCTAAAACGCACCTCATTTCTCATCTCCTTGTGCTCGGGCTCGCCATTCCAGCCGCTTTACTAGCAATCTCCCTCCTTGGAGAATGAGCACCTTTAACCTCCTGTTCCGTACAGGTTGCAAATTTGTCCTGAGGATGAACGGGAAGAGGGGGAACCAATGAGAGACTAGGTCTAGGTGTGGGGACAGGCACAGGTCACTCTATTTTCCCATCAGGAAGAAGAATTAACCACAGGCTCAGCCTGCCGCCCGGAACCACAATAGGGCCTGAAGCAATCCTGCGCTTTTGCGGCCAGCTCCCAAGAAAGCGAGTTGAAAAATGGAGCTCAGGGGCACTGCAATTCACAAACCTGCAGAGTTAGAAATGATAACTCTCGTCCACAAATATATTGAGGGAAGGCAACGAAGAGGATTTGAAAGCAAGGCAGAATTGCAGGAAACAGATTTCAGGAGGTAGATTCCAATCGCCTTTAAAGCACAGGAAAAGCGGCAAAACCTCGACCATGATGCCCTTGGCCAAAAAGGGCGTATGCGTTTTTTCCTGAATATATTCAGGAAAAAACGCATACGCCCTTTTTGGCCAACCAAGCAACCTGGAAAGGCAAATCAGCGCTACAAAGAAGTCTCGCTTCCCATCGGTCAAAAGGGCCATGCTGAATAAAGTGTCAAAACCAGAAATGCAGGAGAGGCCATGGAGAAACGGGAGCCTTGCTACGCTGATGGGCGGGATGTAAATTGCCAACAGCCACTCTGGAGAAGTGTACGGTGTGTCCTGAAACATCTAAAAAACTCAGCTTAGAGAGCATAGGGCACTTCCACTCATGGGCGTATAAATTGGGAAAACTAAAAATCAGCAAGACACAGGCACCCCAAAGTTTAGGGCTGCTCTGTTGACAAGAACCTCCACTTCGTTACACCTTAAATATCCCAGGAAAGAGAAAAATGGATAAAGAAGTTGTGGTCCATATGTATAATGGCATATCACTCAGCAATGAAATCAACATCATAAGGCTAGTAGCAGCATGATGAGAAGACTTAGGTACGACGATTCTAAGTGAAATAAGTCACACAGAAAAAGGCACTTATCATAAGATATCACTTATAGAGGGAATGTAAAAACCGCTACACTTGAACTGAATTACAAAACAGAACAGCGTCACACGTTTAGAAAACACACTATGGCTGCTTAACGGGAAAGGTGAGGTGGGGTGATACATAAAACAAGGGTTTCAAATTAGCTCAGATACTGTTCCATAAACCCAATATGTAACAGACAAGACCTACTCCTTGCTCAGTGAACTGGATTCAACACCCCCTGTTCACCACCCAAGAATATATCTGACTAGTAAGACTCTTAAAACCAATGTATTGATATCTCTCTGTAAGTGAGTCAAGTGGGTGTAAAGCGGCATAAACACAGCAGTGAAAAGCAGCTAAACCCCATTATAAAAATCAATTACTTTTAAAAACCCGTGAAACAAAGACAGTGAAAGAGAGAGAAATTCATACAGAATTCGTTCAGGGGCTGGGATGCCACCTTTATTGACAATCTCTAGACCCACAGCTGATTGAGACATAAGGGTGGACACTCTTCGGGCTGAGAGGTTTGGTGAGGTTGGGTGAGCAAACGCAGACCCTTTAAAGTAGTACTTCGTGGTACCCATCCCATGGGTCCAAAATCTCCAGGTTCAAGGGCATCTTCCTACATCGAAAACATGCATGAGAAACCCAGAAGATGGTACACCGTGTGATCGGGAAAGGTTTCTAAAACGCACCTCATTTCTCATCTCCTTGTGCTCGGGCTCGCCATTCCAGCCGCTTTACTAGCAATCTCCCTCCTTGGAGAATGAGCACCTTTAACCTCCTGTTCCGTACAGGTTGCAAATTTGTCCTGAGGATGAACGGGAAGAGGGGGAACCAATGAGAGACTAGGTCTAGGTGTGGGGACAGGCACAGGTCACTCTATTTTCCCATCAGGAAGAAGAATTAACCACAGGCTCAGCCTGCCGCCCGGAACCACAATAGGGCCTGAAGCAATCCTGCGCTTTTGCGGCCAGCTCCCAAGAAAGCGAGTTGAAAAATGGAGCTCAGGGGCACTGCAATTCACAAACCTGCAGAGTTAGAAATGATAACTCTCGTCCACAAATATATTGAGGGAAGGCAACGAAGAGGATTTGAAAGCAAGGCAGAATTGCAGGAAACAGATTTCAGGAGGTAGATTCCAATCGCCTTTAAAGCACAGGAAAAGCGGCAAAACCTCGACCATGATGCCCTTGGCCAAAAAGGGCGTATGCGTTTTTTCCTGAATATATTCAGGAAAAAACGCATACGCCCTTTTTGGCCAACCAAGCAACCTGGAAAGGCAAATCAGCGCTACAAAGAAGTCTCGCTTCCCATCGGTCAAAAGGGCCATGCTGAATAAAGTGTCAAAACCAGAAATGCAGGACAGGCCATGGAGAAACGGGAGCCTTGCTACGCTGATGGGCGGGATGTAAATTGCCAACAGCCACTCTGGAGAAGTGTACGGTGTGTCCTGAAACATCTAAAAAACTCAGCTTAGAGAGCATAGGGCACTTCCACTCATGGGCGTATAAATTGGGAAAACTAAAAATCAGCAAGACACAGGCACCCCAAAGTTGAGGGCTGCTCTGTTGACAAGAACCTCCACTTCGTTACACCTTAAATATCCCAGGAAAGAGAAAAATGGATAAAGAAGTTGTGGTCCATATGTATAATGGCATATCACTCAGCAATGAAATCAACATCATAAGGCTAGTAGCAGCATGATGAGAAGACTTAGGTACGACGATTCTAAGTGAAATAAGTCACACAGAAAAAGGCACTTATCATAAGATATCACTTATAGAGGGAATGTAAAAACCGCTACACTTGAACTGAATTACAAAACAGAACAGCGTCACACGTTTAGAAAACACACTATGGCTGCTTAACGGGAAAGGTGAGGTGGGGTGATACATAAAACAAGGGTTTCAAATTAGCTCAGATACTGTTCCATAAACCCAATATGTAACAGACAAGACCTACTCCTTGCTCAGTGAACTGGATTCAACACCCCCTGTTCACCGCCCAAGAATATATCTGACTAGTAAGACTCTTAAAACCAATGTATTGATATCTCTCTGTAAGTGAGTCAAGTGGGTGTAAAGCGGCATAAACACAGCAGTGAAAAGCAGCTAAACCCCATTATAAAAATCAATTACTTTTAAAAACCCGTGAAACAAAGACAGTGAAAGAGAGAGAAATTCATACAGAATTCGTTCAGGGGCTGGGATGCCACCTTTATTGACAATCTCTAGACCCACAGCTGATTGAGACATAAGGGTGGACACTCTTCGGGCTGAGAGGTTTGGTGAGGTTGGGTGAGCAAACGCAGACCCTTTAAAGTAGTACTTCGTGGTACCCATCCCATGGGTCCAAAATCTCCAGGTTCAAGGGCATCTTCCTACATCGAAAACATGCATGAGAAACCCAGAAGATGGTACACCGTGTGATCGGGAAAGGTTTCTAAAACGCACCTCATTTCTCATCTCCTTGTGCTCGGGCTCGCCATTCCAGCCGCTTTACTAGCAATCTCCCTCCTTGGAGAATGAGCACCTTTAACCTCCTGTTCCGTACAGGTTGCAAATTTGTCCTGAGGATGAACGGGAAGAGGGGGAACCAATGAGAGACTAGGTCTAGGTGTGGGGACAGGCACAGGTCACTCTATTTTCCCATCAGGAAGAAGAATTAACCACAGGCTCAGCCTGCCGCCCGGAACCACAATAGGGCCTGAAGCAATCCTGCGCTTTTGCGGCCAGCTCCCAAGAAAGCGAGTTGAAAAATGGAGCTCAGGGGCACTGCAATTCACAAACCTGCAGAGTTAGAAATGATAACTCTCGTCCACAAATATATTGAGGGAAGGCAACGAAGAGGATTTGAAAGCAAGGCAGAATTGCAGGAAACAGATTTCAGGAGGTAGATTCCAATCGCCTTTAAAGCACAGGAAAAGCGGCAAAACCTCGACCATGATGCCCTTGGCCAAAAAGGGCGTATGCGTTTTTTCCTGAATATATTCAGGAAAAAACGCATACGCCCTTTTTGGCCAACCAAGCAACCTGGAAAGGCAAATCAGCGCTACAAAGAAGTCTCGCTTCCCATCGGTCAAAAGGGCCATGCTGAATAAAGTGTCAAAACCAGAAATGCAGGACAGGCCATGGAGAAACGGGAGCCTTGCTACGCTGATGGGCGGGATGTAAAGTGCCAACAGCCACTCTGGAGAAGTGTACGGTGTGTCCTGAAACATCTAAAAAACTCAGCTTAGAGAGCATAGGGCACTTCCACTCATGGGCGTATAAATTGGGAAAACTAAAAATCAGCAAGACACAGGCACCCCAAAGTTGAGGGCTGCTCTGTTGACAAGAACCTCCACTTCGTTACACCTTAAATATCCCAGGAAAGAGAAAAATGGATAAAGAAGTTGTGGTCCATATGTATAATGGCATATCACTCAGCAATGAAATCAACATCATAAGGCTAGTAGCAGCATGATGAGAAGACTTAGGTACGACGATTCTAAGTGAAATAAGTCACACAGAAAAAGGCACTTATCATAAGATATCACTTATAGAGGGAATGTAAAAACCGCTACACTTGAACTGAATTACAAAACAGAACAGCGTCACACGTTTAGAAAACACACTATGGCTGCTTAACGGGAAAGGTGAGGTGGGGTGATACATAAAACAAGGGTTTCAAATTAGCTCAGATACTGTTCCATAAACCCAATATGTAACAGACAAGACCTACTCCTTGCTCAGTGAACTGGATTCAACACCCCCTGTTCACCGCCCAAGAATATATCTGACTAGTAAGACTCTTAAAACCAATGTATTGATATCTCTCTGTAAGTGAGTCAAGTGGGTGTAAAGCGGCATAAACACAGCAGTGAAAAGCAGCTAAACCCCATTATAAAAATCAATTACTTTTAAAAACCCGTGAAACAAAGACAGTGAAAGAGAGAGAAATTCATACAGAATTCGTTCAGGGGCTGGGATGCCACCTTTATTGACAATCTCTAGACCCACAGCTGATTGAGACATAAGGGTGGACACTCTTCGGGCTGAGAGGTTTGGTGAGGTTGGGTGAGCAAACGCAGACCCTTTAAAGTAGTACTTCGTGGTACCCATCCCATGGGTCCAAAATCTCCAGGTTCAAGGGCATCTTCCTACATCGAAAACATGCATGAGAAACCCAGAAGATGGTACACCGTGTGATCGGGAAAGGTTTCTAAAACGCACCTCATTTCTCATCTCCTTGTGCTCGGGCTCGCCATTCCAGCCGCTTTACTAGCAATCTCCCTCCTTGGAGAATGAGCACCTTTAACCTCCTGTTCCGTACAGGTTGCAAATTTGTCCTGAGGATGAACGGGAAGAGGGGGAACCAATGAGAGACTAGGTCTAGGTGTGGGGACAGGCACAGGTCACTCTATTTTCCCATCAGGAAGAAGAATTAACCACAGGCTCAGCCTGCCGCCCGGAACCACAATAGGGCCTGAAGCAATCCTGCGCTTTTGCGGCCAGCTCCCAAGAAAGCGAGTTGAAAAATGGAGCTCAGGGGCACTGCAATTCACAAACCTGCAGAGTTAGAAATGATAACTCTCGTCCACAAATATATTGAGGGAAGGCAACGAAGAGGATTTGAAAGCAAGGCAGAATTGCAGGAAACAGATTTCAGGAGGTAGATTCCAATCGCCTTTAAAGCACAGGAAAAGCGGCAAAACCTCGACCATGATGCCCTTGGCCAAAAAGGGCGTATGCGTTTTTTCCTGAATATATTCAGGAAAAAACGCATACGCCCTTTTTGGCCAACCAAGCAACCTGGAAAGGCAAATCAGCGCTACAAAGAAGTCTCGCTTCCCATCGGTCAAAAGGGCCATGCTGAATAAAGTGTCAAAACCAGAAATGCAGGAGAGGCCATGGAGAAACGGGAGCCTTGCTACGCTGATGGGCGGGATGTAAATTGCCAACAGCCACTCTGGAGAAGTGTACGGTGTGTCCTGAAACATCTAAAAAACTCAGCTTAGAGAGCATAGGGCACTTCCACTCATGGGCGTATAAATTGGGAAAACTAAAAATCAGCAAGACACAGGCACCCCAAAGTTTAGGGCTGCTCTGTTGACAAGAACCTCCACTTCGTTACACCTTAAATATCCCAGGAAAGAGAAAAATGGATAAAGAAGTTGTGGTCCATATGTATAATGGCATATCACTCAGCAATGAAATCAACATCATAAGGCTAGTAGCAGCATGATGAGAAGACTTAGGTACGACGATTCTAAGTGAAATAAGTCACACAGAAAAAGGCACTTATCATAAGATATCACTTATAGAGGGAATGTAAAAACCGCTACACTTGAACTGAATTACAAAACAGAACAGCGTCACACGTTTAGAAAACACACTATGGCTGCTTAACGGGAAAGGTGAGGTGGGGTGATACATAAAACAAGGGTTTCAAATTAGCTCAGATACTGTTCCATAAACCCAATATGTAACAGACAAGACCTACTCCTTGCTCAGTGAACTGGATTCAACACCCCCTGTTCACCGCCCAAGAATATATCTGACTAGTAAGACTCTTAAAACCAATGTATTGATATCTCTCTGTAAGTGAGTCAAGTGGGTGTAAAGCGGCATAAACACAGCAGTGAAAAGCAGCTAAACCCCATTATAAAAATCAATTACTTTTAAAAACCCGTGAAACAAAGACAGTGAAAGAGAGAGAAATTCATACAGAATTCGTTCAGGGGCTGGGATGCCACCTTTATTGACAATCTCTAGACCCACAGCTGATTGAGACATAAGGGTGGACACTCTTCGGGCTGAGAGGTTTGGTGAGGTTGGGTGAGCAAACGCAGACCCTTTAAAGTAGTACTTCGTGGTACCCATCCCATGGGTCCAAAATCTCCAGGTTCAAGGGCATCTTCCTACATCGAAAACATGCATGAGAAACCCAGAAGATGGTACACCGTGTGATCGGGAAAGGTTTCTAAAACGCACCTCATTTCTCATCTCCTTGTGCTCGGGCTCGCCATTCCAGCCGCTTTACTAGCAATCTCCCTCCTTGGAGAATGAGCACCTTTAACCTCCTGTTCCGTACAGGTTGCAAATTTGTCCTGAGGATGAACGGGAAGAGGGGGAACCAATGAGAGACTAGGTCTAGGTGTGGGGACAGGCACAGGTCACTCTATTTTCCCATCAGGAAGAAGAATTAACCACAGGCTCGACCTGCCGCCCGGAACCACAATAGGGCCTGAAGCAATCCTGCGCTTTTGCGGCCAGCTCCCAAGAAAGCGAGTTGAAAAATGGAGCTCAGGGGCACTGCAATTCACAAACCTGCAGAGTTAGAAATGATAACTCTCGTCCACAAATATATTGAGGGAAGGCAACGAAGAGGATTTGAAAGCAAGGCAGAATTGCAGGAAACAGATTTCAGGAGGTAGATTCCAATCGCCTTTAAAGCACAGGAAAAGCGGCAAAACCTCGACCATGATGCCCTTGGCCAAAAAGGGCGTATGCGTTTTTTCCTGAATATATTCAGGAAAAAACGCATACGCCCTTTTTGGCCAACCAAGCAACCTGGAAAGGCAAATCAGCGCTACAAAGAAGTCTCGCTTCCCATCGGTCAAAAGGGCCATGCTGAATAAAGTGTCAAAACCAGAAATGCAGGAGAGGCCATGGAGAAACGGGAGCCTTGCTACGCTGATGGGCGGGATGTAAAGTGCCAACAGCCACTCTGGAGAAGTGTACGGTGTGTCCTGAAACATCTAAAAAACTCAGCTTAGAGAGCATAGGGCACTTCCACTCATGGGCGTATAAATTGGGAAAACTAAAAATCAGCAAGACACAGGCACCCCAAAGTTGAGGGCTGCTCTGTTGACAAGAACCTCCACTTCGTTACACCTTAAATATCCCAGGAAAGAGAAAAATGGATAAAGAAGTTGTGGTCCATATGTATAATGGCATATCACTCAGCAATGAAATCAACATCATAAGGCTAGTAGCAGCATGATGAGAAGACTTAGGTACGACGATTCTAAGTGAAATAAGTCACACAGAAAAAGGCACTTATCATAAGATATCACTTATAGAGGGAATGTAAAAACCGCTACACTTGAACTGAATTACAAAACAGAACAGCGTCACACGTTTAGAAAACACACTATGGCTGCTTAACGGGAAAGGTGAGGTGGGGTGATACATAAAACAAGGGTTTCAAATTAGCTCAGATACTGTTCCATAAACCCAATATGTAACAGACAAGACCTACTCCTTGCTCAGTGAACTGGATTCAACACCCCCTGTTCACCGCCCAAGAATATATCTGACTAGTAAGACTCTTAAAACCAATGTATTGATATCTCTCTGTAAGTGAGTCAAGTGGGTGTAAAGCGGCATAAACACAGCAGTGAAAAGCAGCTAAACCCCATTATAAAAATCAATTACTTTTAAAAACCCGTGAAACAAAGACAGTGAAAGAGAGAGAAATTCATACAAAATTCGTTCAGGGGCTGGGATGCCACCTTTATTGACAATCTCTAGACCCACAGCTGATTGAGACATAAGGGTGGACACTCTTCGGGCTGAGAGGTTTGGTGAGGTTGGGTGAGCAAACGCAGACCCTTTAAAGTAGTACTTCGTGGTACCCATCCCATGGGTCCAAAATCTCCAGGTTCAAGGGCATCTTCCTACATCGAAAACATGCATGAGAAACCCAGAAGATGGTACACCGTGTGATCGGGAAAGGTTTCTAAAACGCACCTCATTTCTCATCTCCTTGTGCTCGGGCTCGCCATTCCAGCCGCTTTACTAGCAATCTCCCTCCTTGGAGAATGAGCACCTTTAACCTCCTGTTCCGTACAGGTTGCAAATTTGTCCTGAGGATGAACGGGAAGAGGGGGAACCAATGAGAGACTAGGTCTAGGTGTGGGGACAGGCACAGGTCACTCTATTTTCCCATCAGGAAGAAGAATTAACCACAGGCTCAGCCTGCCGCCCGGAACCACAATAGGGCCTGAAGCAATCCTGCGCTTTTGCGGCCAGCTCCCAAGAAAGCGAGTTGAAAAATGGAGCTCAGGGGCACTGCAATTCACAAACCTGCAGAGTTAGAAATGATAACTCTCGTCCACAAATATATTGAGGGAAGGCAACGAAGAGGATTTGAAAGCAAGGCAGAATTGCAGGAAACAGATTTCAGGAGGTAGATTCCAATCGCCTTTAAAGCACAGGAAAAGCGGCAAAACCTCGACCATGATGCCCTTGGCCAAAAAGGGCGTATGCGTTTTTTCCTGAATATATTCAGGAAAAAACGCATACGCCCTTTTTGGCCAACCAAGCAACCTGGAAAGGCAAATCAGCGCTACAAAGAAGTCTCGCTTCCCATCGGTCAAAAGGGCCATGCTGAATAAAGTGTCAAAACCAGAAATGCAGGACAGGCCATGGAGAAACGGGAGCCTTGCTACGCTGATGGGCGGGATGTAAATTGCCAACAGCCACTCTGGAGAAGTGTACGGTGTGTCCTGAAACATCTAAAAAACTCAGCTTAGAGAGCATAGGGCACTTCCACTCATGGGCGTATAAATTGGGAAAACTAAAAATCAGCAAGACACAGGCACCCCAAAGTTTAGGGCTGCTCTGTTGACAAGAACCTCCACTTCGTTACACCTTAAATATCCCAGGAAAGAGAAAAATGGATAAAGAAGTTGTGGTCCATATGTATAATGGCATATCACTCAGCAATGAAATCAACATCATAAGGCTAGTAGCAGCATGATGAGAAGACTTAGGTACGACGATTCTAAGTGAAATAAGTCACACAGAAAAAGGCACTTATCATAAGATATCACTTATAGAGGGAATGTAAAAACCGCTACACTTGAACTGAATTACAAAACAGAACAGCGTCACACGTTTAGAAAACACACTATGGCTGCTTAACGGGAAAGGTGAGGTGGGGTGATACATAAAACAAGGGTTTCAAATTAGCTCAGATACTGTTCCATAAACCCAATATGTAACAGACAAGACCTACTCCTTGCTCAGTGAACTGGATTCAACACCCCCTGTTCACCGCCCAAGAATATATCTGACTAGTAAGACTCTTAAAACCAATGTATTGATATCTCTCTGTAAGTGAGTCAAGTGGGTGTAAAGCGGCATAAACACAGCAGTGAAAAGCAGCTAAACCCCATTATAAAAATCAATTACTTTTAAAAACCCGTGAAACAAAGACAGTGAAAGAGAGAGAAATTCATACAGAATTCGTTCAGGGGCTGGGATGCCACCTTTATTGACAATCTCTAGACCCACAGCTGATTGAGACATAAGGGTGGACACTCTTCGGGCTGAGAGGTTTGGTGAGGTTGGGTGAGCAAACGCAGACCCTTTAAAGTAGTACTTCGTGGTACCCATCCCATGGGTCCAAAATCTCCAGGTTCAAGGGCATCTTCCTACATCGAAAACATGCATGAGAAACCCAGAAGATGGTACACCGTGTGATCGGGAAAGGTTTCTAAAACGCACCTCATTTCTCATCTCCTTGTGCTCGGGCTCGCCATTCCAGCCGCTTTACTAGCAATCTCCCTCCTTGGAGAATGAGCACCTTTAACCTCCTGTTCCGTACAGGTTGCAAATTTGTCCTGAGGATGAACGGGAAGAGGGGGAACCAATGAGAGACTAGGTCTAGGTGTGGGGACAGGCACAGGTCACTCTATTTTCCCATCAGGAAGAAGAATTAACCACAGGCTCAGCCTGCCGCCCGGAACCACAATAGGGCCTGAAGCAATCCTGCGCTTTTGCGGCCAGCTCCCAAGAAAGCGAGTTGAAAAATGGAGCTCAGGGGCACTGCAATTCACAAACCTGCAGAGTTAGAAATGATAACTCTCGTCCACAAATATATTGAGGGAAGGCAACGAAGAGGATTTGAAAGCAAGGCAGAATTGCAGGAAACAGATTTCAGGAGGTAGATTCCAATCGCCTTTAAAGCACAGGAAAAGCGGCAAAACCTCGACCATGATGCCCTTGGCCAAAAAGGGCGTATGCGTTTTTTCCTGAATATATTCAGGAAAAAACGCATACGCCCTTTTTGGCCAACCAAGCAACCTGGAAAGGCAAATCAGCGCTACAAAGAAGTCTCGCTTCCCATCGGTCAAAAGGGCCATGCTGAATAAAGTGTCAAAACCAGAAATGCAGGAGAGGCCATGGAGAAACGGGAGCCTTGCTACGCTGATGGGCGGGATGTAAATTGCCAACAGCCACTCTGGAGAAGTGTACGGTGTGTCCTGAAACATCTAAAAAACTCAGCTTAGAGAGCATAGGGCACTTCCACTCATGGGCGTATAAATTGGGAAAACTAAAAATCAGCAAGACACAGGCACCCCAAAGTTGAGGGCTGCTCTGTTGACAAGAACCTCCACTTCGTTACACCTTAAATATCCCAGGAAAGAGAAAAATGGATAAAGAAGTTGTGGTCCATATGTATAATGGCATATCACTCAGCAATGAAATCAACATCATAAGGCTAGTAGCAGCATGATGAGAAGACTTAGGTACGACGATTCTAAGTGAAATAAGTCACACAGAAAAAGGCACTTATCATAAGATATCACTTATAGAGGGAATGTAAAAACCGCTACACTTGAACTGAATTACAAAACAGAACAGCGTCACACGTTTAGAAAACACACTATGGCTGCTTAACGGGAAAGGTGAGGTGGGGTGATACATAAAACAAGGGTTTCAAATTAGCTCAGATACTGTTCCATAAACCCAATATGTAACAGACAAGACCTACTCCTTGCTCAGTGAACTGGATTCAACACCCCCTGTTCACCGCCCAAGAATATATCTGACTAGTAAGACTCTTAAAACCAATGTATTGATATCTCTCTGTAAGTGAGTCAAGTGGGTGTAAAGCGGCATAAACACAGCAGTGAAAAGCAGCTAAACCCCATTATAAAAATCAATTACTTTTAAAAACCCGTGAAACAAAGACAGTGAAAGAGAGAGAAATTCATACAGAATTCGTTCAGGGGCTGGGATGCCACCTTTATTGACAATCTCTAGACCCACAGCTGATTGAGACATAAGGGTGGACACTCTTCGGGCTGAGAGGTTTGGTGAGGTTGGGTGAGCAAACGCAGACCCTTTAAAGTAGTACTTCGTGGTACCCATCCCATGGGTCCAAAATCTCCAGGTTCAAGGGCATCTTCCTACATCGAAAACATGCATGAGAAACCCAGAAGATGGTACACCGTGTGATCGGGAAAGGTTTCTAAAACGCACCTCATTTCTCATCTCCTTGTGCTCGGGCTCGCCATTCCAGCCGCTTTACTAGCAATCTCCCTCCTTGGAGAATGAGCACCTTTAACCTCCTGTTCCGTACAGGTTGCAAATTTGTCCTGAGGATGAACGGGAAGAGGGGGAACCAATGAGAGACTAGGTCTAGGTGTGGGGACAGGCACAGGTCACTCTATTTTCCCATCAGGAAGAAGAATTAACCACAGGCTCAGCCTGCCGCCCGGAACCACAATAGGGCCTGAAGCAATCCTGCGCTTTTGCGGCCAGCTCCCAAGAAAGCGAGTTGAAAAATGGAGCTCAGGGGCACTGCAATTCACAAACCTGCAGAGTTAGAAATGATAACTCTCGTCCACAAATATATTGAGGGAAGGCAACGAAGAGGATTTGAAAGCAAGGCAGAATTGCAGGAAACAGATTTCAGGAGGTAGATTCCAATCGCCTTTAAAGCACAGGAAAAGCGGCAAAACCTCGACCATGATGCCCTTGGCCAAAAAGGGCGTATGCGTTTTTTCCTGAATATATTCAGGAAAAAACGCATACGCCCTTTTTGGCCAACCAAGCAACCTGGAAAGGCAAATCAGCGCTACAAAGAAGTCTCGCTTCCCATCGGTCAAAAGGGCCATGCTGAATAAAGTGTCAAAACCAGAAATGCAGGACAGGCCATGGAGAAACGGGAGCCTTGCTACGCTGATGGGCGGGATGTAAAGTGCCAACAGCCACTCTGGAGAAGTGTACGGTGTGTCCTGAAACATCTAAAAAACTCAGCTTAGAGAGCATAGGGCACTTCAACTCATGGGCGTATAAATTGGGAAAACTAAAAATCAGCAAGACACAGGCACCCCAAAGTTGAGGGCTGCTCTGTTGACAAGAACCTCCACTTCGTTACACCTTAAATATCCCAGGAAAGAGAAAAATGGATAAAGAAGTTGTGGTCCATATGTATAATGGCATATCACTCAGCAATGAAATCAACATCATAAGGCTAGTAGCAGCATGATGAGAAGACTTAGGTACGACGATTCTAAGTGAAATAAGTCACACAGAAAAAGGCACTTATCATAAGATATCACTTATAGAGGGAATGTAAAAACCGCTACACTTGAACTGAATTACAAAACAGAACAGCGTCACACGTTTAGAAAACACACTATGGCTGCTTAACGGGAAAGGTGAGGTGGGGTGATACATAAAACAAGGGTTTCAAATTAGCTCAGATACTGTTCCATAAACCCAATATGTAACAGACAAGACCTACTCCTTGCTCAGTGAACTGGATTCAACACCCCCTGTTCACCGCCCAAGAATATATCTGACTAGTAAGACTCTTAAAACCAATGTATTGATATCTCTCTGTAAGTGAGTCAAGTGGGTGTAAAGCGGCATAAACACAGCAGTGAAAAGCAGCTAAACCCCATTATAAAAATCAATTACTTTTAAAAACCCGTGAAACAAAGACAGTGAAAGAGAGAGAAATTCATACAAAATTCGTTCAGGGGCTGGGATGCCACCTTTATTGACAATCTCTAGACCCACAGCTGATTGAGACATAAGGGTGGACACTCTTCGGGCTGAGAGGTTTGGTGAGGTTGGGTGAGCAAACGCAGACCCTTTAAAGTAGTACTTCGTGGTACCCATCCCATGGGTCCAAAATCTCCAGGTTCAAGGGCATCTTCCTACATCGAAAACATGCATGAGAAACCCAGAAGATGGTACACCGTGTGATCGGGAAAGGTTTCTAAAACGCACCTCATTTCTCATCTCCTTGTGCTCGGGCTCGCCATTCCAGCCGCTTTACTAGCAATCTCCCTCCTTGGAGAATGAGCACCTTTAACCTCCTGTTCCGTACAGGTTGCAAATTTGTCCTGAGGATGAACGGGAAGAGGGGGAACCAATGAGAGACTAGGTCTAGGTGTGGGGACAGGCACAGGTCACTCTATTTTCCCATCAGGAAGAAGAATTAACCACAGGCTCAGCCTGCCGCCCGGAACCACAATAGGGCCTGAAGCAATCCTGCGCTTTTGCGGCCAGCTCCCAAGAAAGCGAGTTGAAAAATGGAGCTCAGGGGCACTGCAATTCACAAACCTGCAGAGTTAGAAATGATAACTCTCGTCCACAAATATATTGAGGGAAGGCAACGAAGAGGATTTGAAAGCAAGGCAGAATTGCAGGAAACAGATTTCAGGAGGTAGATTCCAATCGCCTTTAAAGCACAGGAAAAGCGGCAAAACCTCGACCATGATGCCCTTGGCCAAAAAGGGCGTATGCGTTTTTTCCTGAATATATTCAGGAAAAAACGCATACGCCCTTTTTGGCCAACCAAGCAACCTGGAAAGGCAAATCAGCGCTACAAAGAAGTCTCGCTTCCCATCGGTCAAAAGGGCCATGCTGAATAAAGTGTCAAAACCAGAAATGCAGGAGAGGCCATGGAGAAACGGGAGCCTTGCTACGCTGATGGGCGGGATGTAAAGTGCCAACAGCCACTCTGGAGAAGTGTACGGTGTGTCCTGAAACATCTAAAAAACTCAGCTTAGAGAGCATAGGGCACTTCCACTCATGGGCGTATAAATTGGGAAAACTAAAAATCAGCAAGACACAGGCACCCCAAAGTTGAGGGCTGCTCTGTTGACAAGAACCTCCACTTCGTTACACCTTAAATATCCCAGGAAAGAGAAAAATGGATAAAGAAGTTGTGGTCCATATGTATAATGGCATATCACTCAGCAATGAAATCAACATCATAAGGCTAGTAGCAGCATGATGAGAAGACTTAGGTACGACGATTCTAAGTGAAATAAGTCACACAGAAAAAGGCACTTATCATAAGATATCACTTATAGAGGGAATGTAAAAACCGCTACACTTGAACTGAATTACAAAACAGAACAGCGTCACACGTTTAGAAAACACACTATGGCTGCTTAACGGGAAAGGTGAGGTGGGGTGATACATAAAACAAGGGTTTCAAATTAGCTCAGATACTGTTCCATAAACCCAATATGTAACAGACAAGACCTACTCCTTGCTCAGTGAACTGGATTCAACACCCCCTGTTCACCGCCCAAGAATATATCTGACTAGTAAGACTCTTAAAACCAATGTATTGATATCTCTCTGTAAGTGAGTCAAGTGGGTGTAAAGCGGCATAAACACAGCAGTGAAAAGCAGCTAAACCCCATTATAAAAATCAATTACTTTTAAAAACCCGTGAAACAAAGACAGTGAAAGAGAGAGAAATTCATACAGAATTCGTTCAGGGGCTGGGATGCCACCTTTATTGACAATCTCTAGACCCACAGCTGATTGAGACATAAGGGTGGACACTCTTCGGGCTGAGAGGTTTGGTGAGGTTGGGTGAGCAAACGCAGACCCTTTAAAGTAGTACTTCGTGGTACCCATCCCATGGGTCCAAAATCTCCAGGTTCAAGGGCATCTTCCTACATCGAAAACATGCATGAGAAACCCAGAAGATGGTACACCGTGTGATCGGGAAAGGTTTCTAAAACGCACCTCATTTCTCATCTCCTTGTGCTCGGGCTCGCCATTCCAGCCGCTTTACTAGCAATCTCCCTCCTTGGAGAATGAGCACCTTTAACCTCCTGTTCCGTACAGGTTGCAAATTTGTCCTGAGGATGAACGGGAAGAGGGGGAACCAATGAGAGACTAGGTCTAGGTGTGGGGACAGGCACAGGTCACTCTATTTTCCCATCAGGAAGAAGAATTAACCACAGGCTCAGCCTGCCGCCCGGAACCACAATAGGGCCTGAAGCAATCCTGCGCTTTTGCGGCCAGCTCCCAAGAAAGCGAGTTGAAAAATGGAGCTCAGGGGCACTGCAATTCACAAACCTGCAGAGTTAGAAATGATAACTCTCGTCCACAAATATATTGAGGGAAGGCAACGAAGAGGATTTGAAAGCAAGGCAGAATTGCAGGAAACAGATTTCAGGAGGTAGATTCCAATCGCCTTTAAAGCACAGGAAAAGCGGCAAAACCTCGACCATGATGCCCTTGGCCAAAAAGGGCGTATGCGTTTTTTCCTGAATATATTCAGGAAAAAACGCATACGCCCTTTTTGGCCAACCAAGCAACCTGGAAAGGCAAATCAGCGCTACAAAGAAGTCTCGCTTCCCATCGGTCAAAAGGGCCATGCTGAATAAAGTGTCAAAACCAGAAATGCAGGAGAGGCCATGGAGAAACGGGAGCCTTGCTACGCTGATGGGCGGGATGTAAATTGCCAACAGCCACTCTGGAGAAGTGTACGGTGTGTCCTGAAACATCTAAAAAACTCAGCTTAGAGAGCATAGGGCACTTCCACTCATGGGCGTATAAATTGGGAAAACTAAAAATCAGCAAGACACAGGCACCCCAAAGTTTAGGGCTGCTCTGTTGACAAGAACCTCCACTTCGTTACACCTTAAATATCCCAGGAAAGAGAAAAATGGATAAAGAAGTTGTGGTCCATATGTATAATGGCATATCACTCAGCAATGAAATCAACATCATAAGGCTAGTAGCAGCATGATGAGAAGACTTAGGTACGACGATTCTAAGTGAAATAAGTCACACAGAAAAAGGCACTTATCATAAGATATCACTTATAGAGGGAATGTAAAAACCGCTACACTTGAACTGAATTACAAAACAGAACAGCGTCACACGTTTAGAAAACACACTATGGCTGCTTAACGGGAAAGGTGAGGTGGGGTGATACATAAAACAAGGGTTTCAAATTAGCTCAGATACTGTTCCATAAACCCAATATGTAACAGACAAGACCTACTCCTTGCTCAGTGAACTGGATTCAACACCCCCTGTTCACCGCCCAAGAATATATCTGACTAGTAAGACTCTTAAAACCAATGTATTGATATCTCTCTGTAAGTGAGTCAAGTGGGTGTAAAGCGGCATAAACACAGCAGTGAAAAGCAGCTAAACCCCATTATAAAAATCAATTACTTTTAAAAACCCGTGAAACAAAGACAGTGAAAGAGAGAGAAATTCATACAGAATTCGTTCAGGGGCTGGGATGCCACCTTTATTGACAATCTCTAGACCCACAGCTGATTGAGACATAAGGGTGGACACTCTTCGGGCTGAGAGGTTTGGTGAGGTTGGGTGAGCAAACGCAGACCCTTTAAAGTAGTACTTCGTGGTACCCATCCCATGGGTCCAAAATCTCCAGGTTCAAGGGCATCTTCCTACATCGAAAACATGCATGAGAAACCCAGAAGATGGTACACCGTGTGATCGGGAAAGGTTTCTAAAACGCACCTCATTTCTCATCTCCTTGTGCTCGGGCTCGCCATTCCAGCCGCTTTACTAGCAATCTCCCTCCTTGGAGAATGAGCACCTTTAACCTCCTGTTCCGTACAGGTTGCAAATTTGTCCTGAGGATGAACGGGAAGAGGGGGAACCAATGAGAGACTAGGTCTAGGTGTGGGGACAGGCACAGGTCACTCTATTTTCCCATCAGGAAGAAGAATTAACCACAGGCTCAGCCTGCCGCCCGGAACCACAATAGGGCCTGAAGCAATCCTGCGCTTTTGCGGCCAGCTCCCAAGAAAGCGAGTTGAAAAATGGAGCTCAGGGGCACTGCAATTCACAAACCTGCAGAGTTAGAAATGATAACTCTCGTCCACAAATATATTGAGGGAAGGCAACGAAGAGGATTTGAAAGCAAGGCAGAATTGCAGGAAACAGATTTCAGGAGGTAGATTCCAATCGCCTTTAAAGCACAGGAAAAGCGGCAAAACCTCGACCATGATGCCCTTGGCCAAAAAGGGCGTATGCGTTTTTTCCTGAATATATTCAGGAAAAAACGCATACGCCCTTTTTGGCCAACCAAGCAACCTGGAAAGGCAAATCAGCGCTACAAAGAAGTCTCGCTTCCCATCGGTCAAAAGGGCCATGCTGAATAAAGTGTCAAAACCAGAAATGCAGGACAGGCCATGGAGAAACGGGAGCCTTGCTACGCTGATGGGCGGGATGTAAATTGCCAACAGCCACTCTGGAGAAGTGTACGGTGTGTCCTGAAACATCTAAAAAACTCAGCTTAGAGAGCATAGGGCACTTCCACTCATGGGCGTATAAATTGGGAAAACTAAAAATCAGCAAGACACAGGCACCCCAAAGTTGAGGGCTGCTCTGTTGACAAGAACCTCCACTTCGTTACACCTTAAATATCCCAGGAAAGAGAAAAATGGATAAAGAAGTTGTGGTCCATATGTATAATGGCATATCACTCAGCAATGAAATCAACATCATAAGGCTAGTAGCAGCATGATGAGAAGACTTAGGTACGACGATTCTAAGTGAAATAAGTCACACAGAAAAAGGCACTTATCATAAGATATCACTTATAGAGGGAATGTAAAAACCGCTACACTTGAACTGAATTACAAAACAGAACAGCGTCACACGTTTAGAAAACACACTATGGCTGCTTAACGGGAAAGGTGAGGTGGGGTGATACATAAAACAAGGGTTTCAAATTAGCTCAGATACTGTTCCATAAACCCAATATGTAACAGACAAGACCTACTCCTTGCTCAGTGAACTGGATTCAACACCCCCTGTTCACCGCCCAAGAATATATCTGACTAGTAAGACTCTTAAAACCAATGTATTGATATCTCTCTGTAAGTGAGTCAAGTGGGTGTAAAGCGGCATAAACACAGCAGTGAAAAGCAGCTAAACCCCATTATAAAAATCAATTACTTTTAAAAACCCGTGAAACAAAGACAGTGAAAGAGAGAGAAATTCATACAGAATTCGTTCAGGGGCTGGGATGCCACCTTTATTGACAATCTCTAGACCCACAGCTGATTGAGACATAAGGGTGGACACTCTTCGGGCTGAGAGGTTTGGTGAGGTTGGGTGAGCAAACGCAGACCCTTTAAAGTAGTACTTCGTGGTACCCATCCCATGGGTCCAAAATCTCCAGGTTCAAGGGCATCTTCCTACATCGAAAACATGCATGAGAAACCCAGAAGATGGTACACCGTGTGATCGGGAAAGGTTTCTAAAACGCACCTCATTTCTCATCTCCTTGTGCTCGGGCTCGCCATTCCAGCCGCTTTACTAGCAATCTCCCTCCTTGGAGAATGAGCACCTTTAACCTCCTGTTCCGTACAGGTTGCAAATTTGTCCTGAGGATGAACGGGAAGAGGGGGAACCAATGAGAGACTAGGTCTAGGTGTGGGAACAGGCACAGGTCACTCTATTTTCCCATCAGGAAGAAGAATTAACCACAGGCTCAGCCTGCCGCCCGGAACCACAATAGGGCCTGAAGCAATCCTGCGCTTTTGCGGCCAGCTCCCAAGAAAGCGAGTTGAAAAATGGAGCTCAGGGGCACTGCAATTCACAAACCTGCAGAGTTAGAAATGATAACTCTCGTCCACAAATATATTGAGGGAAGGCAACGAAGAGGATTTGAAAGCAAGGCAGAATTGCAGGAAACAGATTTCAGGAGGTAGATTCCAATCGCCTTTAAAGCACAGGAAAAGCGGCAAAACCTCGACCATGATGCCCTTGGCCAAAAAGGGCGTATGCGTTTTTTCCTGAATATATTCAGGAAAAAACGCATACGCCCTTTTTGGCCAACCAAGCAACCTGGAAAGGCAAATCAGCGCTACAAAGAAGTCTCGCTTCCCATCGGTCAAAAGGGCCATGCTGAATAAAGTGTCAAAACCAGAAATGCAGGACAGGCCATGGAGAAACGGGAGCCTTGCTACGCTGATGGGCGGGATGTAAAGTGCCAACAGCCACTCTGGAGAAGTGTACGGTGTGTCCTGAAACATCTAAAAAACTCAGCTTAGAGAGCATAGGGCACTTCCACTCATGGGCGTATAAATTGGGAAAACTAAAAATCAGCAAGACACAGGCACCCCAAAGTTGAGGGCTGCTCTGTTGACAAGAACCTCCACTTCGTTACACCTTAAATATCCCAGGAAAGAGAAAAATGGATAAAGAAGTTGTGGTCCATATGTATAATGGCATATCACTCAGCAATGAAATCAACATCATAAGGCTAGTAGCAGCATGATGAGAAGACTTAGGTACGACGATTCTAAGTGAAATAAGTCACACAGAAAAAGGCACTTATCATAAGATATCACTTATAGAGGGAATGTAAAAACCGCTACACTTGAACTGAATTACAAAACAGAACAGCGTCACACGTTTAGAAAACACACTATGGCTGCTTAACGGGAAAGGTGAGGTGGGGTGATACATAAAACAAGGGTTTCAAATTAGCTCAGATACTGTTCCATAAACCCAATATGTAACAGACAAGACCTACTCCTTGCTCAGTGAACTGGATTCAACACCCCCTGTTCACCGCCCAAGAATATATCTGACTAGTAAGACTCTTAAAACCAATGTATTGATATCTCTCTGTAAGTGAGTCAAGTGGGTGTAAAGCGGCATAAACACAGCAGTGAAAAGCAGCTAAACCCCATTATAAAAATCAATTACTTTTAAAAACCCGTGAAACAAAGACAGTGAAAGAGAGAGAAATTCATACAGAATTCGTTCAGGGGCTGGGATGCCACCTTTATTGACAATCTCTAGACCCACAGCTGATTGAGACATAAGGGTGGACACTCTTCGGGCTGAGAGGTTTGGTGAGGTTGGGTGAGCAAACGCAGACCCTTTAAAGTAGTACTTCGTGGTACCCATCCCATGGGTCCAAAATCTCCAGGTTCAAGGGCATCTTCCTACATCGAAAACATGCATGAGAAACCCAGAAGATGGTACACCGTGTGATCGGGAAAGGTTTCTAAAACGCACCTCATTTCTCATCTCCTTGTGCTCGGGCTCGCCATTCCAGCCGCTTTACTAGCAATCTCCCTCCTTGGAGAATGAGCACCTTTAACCTCCTGTTCCGTACAGGTTGCAAATTTGTCCTGAGGATGAACGGGAAGAGGGGGAACCAATGAGAGACTAGGTCTAGGTGTGGGGACAGGCACAGGTCACTCTATTTTCCCATCAGGAAGAAGAATTAACCACAGGCTCAGCCTGCCGCCCGGAACCACAATAGGGCCTGAAGCAATCCTGCGCTTTTGCGGCCAGCTCCCAAGAAAGCGAGTTGAAAAATGGAGCTCAGGGGCACTGCAATTCACAAACCTGCAGAGTTAGAAATGATAACTCTCGTCCACAAATATATTGAGGGAAGGCAACGAAGAGGATTTGAAAGCAAGGCAGAATTGCAGGAAACAGATTTCAGGAGGTAGATTCCAATCGCCTTTAAAGCACAGGAAAAGCGGCAAAACCTCGACCATGATGCCCTTGGCCAAAAAGGGCGTATGCGTTTTTTCCTGAATATATTCAGGAAAAAACGCATACGCCCTTTTTGGCCAACCAAGCAACCTGGAAAGGCAAATCAGCGCTACAAAGAAGTCTCGCTTCCCATCGGTCAAAAGGGCCATGCTGAATAAAGTGTCAAAACCAGAAATGCAGGAGAGGCCATGGAGAAACGGGAGCCTTGCTACGCTGATGGGCGGGATGTAAATTGCCAACAGCCACTCTGGAGAAGTGTACGGTGTGTCCTGAAACATCTAAAAAACTCAGCTTAGAGAGCATAGGGCACTTCCACTCATGGGCGTATAAATTGGGAAAACTAAAAATCAGCAAGACACAGGCACCCCAAAGTTTAGGGCTGCTCTGTTGACAAGAACCTCCACTTCGTTACACCTTAAATATCCCAGGAAAGAGAAAAATGGATAAAGAAGTTGTGGTCCATATGTATAATGGCATATCACTCAGCAATGAAATCAACATCATAAGGCTAGTAGCAGCATGATGAGAAGACTTAGGTACGACGATTCTAAGTGAAATAAGTCACACAGAAAAAGGCACTTATCATAAGATATCACTTATAGAGGGAATGTAAAAACCGCTACACTTGAACTGAATTACAAAACAGAACAGCGTCACACGTTTAGAAAACACACTATGGCTGCTTAACGGGAAAGGTGAGGTGGGGTGATACATAAAACAAGGGTTTCAAATTAGCTCAGATACTGTTCCATAAACCCAATATGTAACAGACAAGACCTACTCCTTGCTCAGTGAACTGGATTCAACACCCCCTGTTCACCGCCCAAGAATATATCTGACTAGTAAGACTCTTAAAACCAATGTATTGATATCTCTCTGTAAGTGAGTCAAGTGGGTGTAAAGCGGCATAAACACAGCAGTGAAAAGCAGCTAAACCCCATTATAAAAATCAATTACTTTTAAAAACCCGTGAAACAAAGACAGTGAAAGAGAGAGAAATTCATACAGAATTCGTTCAGGGGCTGGGATGCCACCTTTATTGACAATCTCTAGACCCACAGCTGATTGAGACATAAGGGTGGACACTCTTCGGGCTGAGAGGTTTGGTGAGGTTGGGTGAGCAAACGCAGACCCTTTAAAGTAGTACTTCGTGGTACCCATCCCATGGGTCCAAAATCTCCAGGTTCAAGGGCATCTTCCTACATCGAAAACATGCATGAGAAACCCAGAAGATGGTACACCGTGTGATCGGGAAAGGTTTCTAAAACGCACCTCATTTCTCATCTCCTTGTGCTCGGGCTCGCCATTCCAGCCGCTTTACTAGCAATCTCCCTCCTTGGAGAATGAGCACCTTTAACCTCCTGTTCCGTACAGGTTGCAAATTTGTCCTGAGGATGAACGGGAAGAGGGGGAACCAATGAGAGACTAGGTCTAGGTGTGGGGACAGGCACAGGTCACTCTATTTTCCCATCAGGAAGAAGAATTAACCACAGGCTCGACCTGCCGTCCGGAACCACAATAGGGCCTGAAGCAATCCTGCGCTTTTGCGGCCAGCTCCCAAGAAAGCGAGTTGAAAAATGGAGCTCAGGGGCACTGCAATTCACAAACCTGCAGAGTTAGAAATGATAACTCTCGTCCACAAATATATTGAGGGAAGGCAACGAAGAGGATTTGAAAGCAAGGCAGAATTGCAGGAAACAGATTTCAGGAGGTAGATTCCAATCGCCTTTAAAGCACAGGAAAAGCGGCAAAACCTCGACCATGATGCCCTTGGCCAAAAAGGGCGTATGCGTTTTTTCCTGAATATATTCAGGAAAAAACGCATACGCCCTTTTTGGCCAACCAAGCAACCTGGAAAGGCAAATCAGCGCTACAAAGAAGTCTCGCTTCCCATCGGTCAAAAGGGCCATGCTGAATAAAGTGTCAAAACCAGAAATGCAGGAGAGGCCATGGAGAAACGGGAGCCTTGCTACGCTGATGGGCGGGATGTAAAGTGCCAACAGCCACTCTGGAGAAGTGTACGGTGTGTCCTGAAACATCTAAAAAACTCAGCTTAGAGAGCATAGGGCACTTCCACTCATGGGCGTATAAATTGGGAAAACTAAAAATCAGCAAGACACAGGCACCCCAAAGTTGAGGGCTGCTCTGTTGACAAGAACCTCCACTTCGTTACACCTTAAATATCCCAGGAAAGAGAAAAATGGATAAAGAAGTTGTGGTCCATATGTATAATGGCATATCACTCAGCAATGAAATCAACATCATAAGGCTAGTAGCAGCATGATGAGAAGACTTAGGTACGACGATTCTAAGTGAAATAAGTCACACAGAAAAAGGCACTTATCATAAGATATCACTTATAGAGGGAATGTAAAAACCGCTACACTTGAACTGAATTACAAAACAGAACAGCGTCACACGTTTAGAAAACACACTATGGCTGCTTAACGGGAAAGGTGAGGTGGGGTGATACATAAAACAAGGGTTTCAAATTAGCTCAGATACTGTTCCATAAACCCAATATGTAACAGACAAGACCTACTCCTTGCTCAGTGAACTGGATTCAACACCCCCTGTTCACCGCCCAAGAATATATCTGACTAGTAAGACTCTTAAAACCAATGTATTGATATCTCTCTGTAAGTGAGTCAAGTGGGTGTAAAGCGGCATAAACACAGCAGTGAAAAGCAGCTAAACCCCATTATAAAAATCAATTACTTTTAAAAACCCGTGAAACAAAGACAGTGAAAGAGAGAGAAATTCATACAAAATTCGTTCAGGGGCTGGGATGCCACCTTTATTGACAATCTCTAGACCCACAGCTGATTGAGACATAAGGGTGGACACTCTTCGGGCTGAGAGGTTTGGTGAGGTTGGGTGAGCAAACGCAGACCCTTTAAAGTAGTACTTCGTGGTACCCATCCCATGGGTCCAAAATCTCCAGGTTCAAGGGCATCTTCCTACATCGAAAACATGCATGAGAAACCCAGAAGATGGTACACCGTGTGATCGGGAAAGGTTTCTAAAACGCACCTCATTTCTCATCTCCTTGTGCTCGGGCTCGCCATTCCAGCCGCTTTACTAGCAATCTCCCTCCTTGGAGAATGAGCACCTTTAACCTCCTGTTCCGTACAGGTTGCAAATTTGTCCTGAGGATGAACGGGAAGAGGGGGAACCAATGAGAGACTAGGTCTAGGTGTGGGGACAGGCACAGGTCACTCTATTTTCCCATCAGGAAGAAGAATTAACCACAGGCTCAGCCTGCCGCCCGGAACCACAATAGGGCCTGAAGCAATCCTGCGCTTTTGCGGCCAGCTCCCAAGAAAGCGAGTTGAAAAATGGAGCTCAGGGGCACTGCAATTCACAAACCTGCAGAGTTAGAAATGATAACTCTCGTCCACAAATATATTGAGGGAAGGCAACGAAGAGGATTTGAAAGCAAGGCAGAATTGCAGGAAACAGATTTCAGGAGGTAGATTCCAATCGCCTTTAAAGCACAGGAAAAGCGGCAAAACCTCGACCATGATGCCCTTGGCCAAAAAGGGCGTATGCGTTTTTTCCTGAATATATTCAGGAAAAAACGCATACGCCCTTTTTGGCCAACCAAGCAACCTGGAAAGGCAAATCAGCGCTACAAAGAAGTCTCGCTTCCCATCGGTCAAAAGGGCCATGCTGAATAAAGTGTCAAAACCAGAAATGCAGGACAGGCCATGGAGAAACGGGAGCCTTGCTACGCTGATGGGCGGGATGTAAAGTGCCAACAGCCACTCTGGAGAAGTGTACGGTGTGTCCTGAAACATCTAAAAAACTCAGCTTAGAGAGCATAGGGCACTTCAACTCATGGGCGTATAAATTGGGAAAACTAAAAATCAGCAAGACACAGGCACCCCAAAGTTTAGGGCTGCTCTGTTGACAAGAACCTCCACTTCGTTACACCTTAAATATCCCAGGAAAGAGAAAAATGGATAAAGAAGTTGTGGTCCATATGTATAATGGCATATCACTCAGCAATGAAATCAACATCATAAGGCTAGTAGCAGCATGATGAGAAGACTTAGGTACGACGATTCTAAGTGAAATAAGTCACACAGAAAAAGGCACTTATCATAAGATATCACTTATAGAGGGAATGTAAAAACCGCTACACTTGAACTGAATTACAAAACAGAACAGCGTCACACGTTTAGAAAACACACTATGGCTGCTTAACGGGAAAGGTGAGGTGGGGTGATACATAAAACAAGGGTTTCAAATTAGCTCAGATACTGTTCCATAAACCCAATATGTAACAGACAAGACCTACTCCTTGCTCAGTGAACTGGATTCAACACCCCCTGTTCACCGCCCAAGAATATATCTGACTAGTAAGACTCTTAAAACCAATGTATTGATATCTCTCTGTAAGTGAGTCAAGTGGGTGTAAAGCGGCATAAACACAGCAGTGAAAAGCAGCTAAACCCCATTATAAAAATCAATTACTTTTAAAAACCCGTGAAACAAAGACAGTGAAAGAGAGAGAAATTCATACAGAATTCGTTCAGGGGCTGGGATGCCACCTTTATTGACAATCTCTAGACCCACAGCTGATTGAGACATAAGGGTGGACACTCTTCGGGCTGAGAGGTTTGGTGAGGTTGGGTGAGCAAACGCAGACCCTTTAAAGTAGTACTTCGTGGTACCCATCCCATGGGTCCAAAATCTCCAGGTTCAAGGGCATCTTCCTACATCGAAAACATGCATGAGAAACCCAGAAGATGGTACACCGTGTGATCGGGAAAGGTTTCTAAAACGCACCTCATTTCTCATCTCCTTGTGCTCGGGCTCGCCATTCCAGCCGCTTTACTAGCAATCTCCCTCCTTGGAGAATGAGCACCTTTAACCTCCTGTTCCGTACAGGTTGCAAATTTGTCCTGAGGATGAACGGGAAGAGGGGGAACCAATGAGAGACTAGGTCTAGGTGTGGGGACAGGCACAGGTCACTCTATTTTCCCATCAGGAAGAAGAATTAACCACAGGCTCAGCCTGCCGCCCGGAACCACAATAGGGCCTGAAGCAATCCTGCGCTTTTGCGGCCAGCTCCCAAGAAAGCGAGTTGAAAAATGGAGCTCAGGGGCACTGCAATTCACAAACCTGCAGAGTTAGAAATGATAACTCTCGTCCACAAATATATTGAGGGAAGGCAACGAAGAGGATTTGAAAGCAAGGCAGAATTGCAGGAAACAGATTTCAGGAGGTAGATTCCAATCGCCTTTAAAGCACAGGAAAAGCGGCAAAACCTCGACCATGATGCCCTTGGCCAAAAAGGGCGTATGCGTTTTTTCCTGAATATATTCAGGAAAAAACGCATACGCCCTTTTTGGCCAACCAAGCAACCTGGAAAGGCAAATCAGCGCTACAAAGAAGTCTCGCTTCCCATCGGTCAAAAGGGCCATGCTGAATAAAGTGTCAAAACCAGAAATGCAGGACAGGCCATGGAGAAACGGGAGCCTTGCTACGCTGATGGGCGGGATGTAAAGTGCCAACAGCCACTCTGGAGAAGTGTACGGTGTGTCCTGAAACATCTAAAAAACTCAGCTTAGAGAGCATAGGGCACTTCCACTCATGGGCGTATAAATTGGGAAAACTAAAAATCAGCAAGACACAGGCACCCCAAAGTTGAGGGCTGCTCTGTTGACAAGAACCTCCACTTCGTTACACCTTAAATATCCCAGGAAAGAGAAAAATGGATAAAGAAGTTGTGGTCCATATGTATAATGGCATATCACTCAGCAATGAAATCAACATCATAAGGCTAGTAGCAGCATGATGAGAAGACTTAGGTACGACGATTCTAAGTGAAATAAGTCACACAGAAAAAGGCACTTATCATAAGATATCACTTATAGAGGGAATGTAAAAACCGCTACACTTGAACTGAATTACAAAACAGAACAGCGTCACACGTTTAGAAAACACACTATGGCTGCTTAACGGGAAAGGTGAGGTGGGGTGATACATAAAACAAGGGTTTCAAATTAGCTCAGATACTGTTCCATAAACCCAATATGTAACAGACAAGACCTACTCCTTGCTCAGTGAACTGGATTCAACACCCCCTGTTCACCGCCCAAGAATATATCTGACTAGTAAGACTCTTAAAACCAATGTATTGATATCTCTCTGTAAGTGAGTCAAGTGGGTGTAAAGCGGCATAAACACAGCAGTGAAAAGCAGCTAAACCCCATTATAAAAATCAATTACTTTTAAAAACCCGTGAAACAAAGACAGTGAAAGAGAGAGAAATTCATACAAAATTCGTTCAGGGGCTGGGATGCCACCTTTATTGACAATCTCTAGACCCACAGCTGATTGAGACATAAGGGTGGACACTCTTCGGGCTGAGAGGTTTGGTGAGGTTGGGTGAGCAAACGCAGACCCTTTAAAGTAGTACTTCGTGGTACCCATCCCATGGGTCCAAAATCTCCAGGTTCAAGGGCATCTTCCTACATCGAAAACATGCATGAGAAACCCAGAAGATGGTACACCGTGTGATCGGGAAAGGTTTCTAAAACGCACCTCATTTCTCATCTCCTTGTGCTCGGGCTCGCCATTCCAGCCGCTTTACTAGCAATCTCCCTCCTTGGAGAATGAGCACCTTTAACCTCCTGTTCCGTACAGGTTGCAAATTTGTCCTGAGGATGAACGGGAAGAGGGGGAACCAATGAGAGACTAGGTCTAGGTGTGGGGACAGGCACAGGTCACTCTATTTTCCCATCAGGAAGAAGAATTAACCACAGGCTCAGCCTGCCGCCCGGAACCACAATAGGGCCTGAAGCAATCCTGCGCTTTTGCGGCCAGCTCCCAAGAAAGCGAGTTGAAAAATGGAGCTCAGGGGCACTGCAATTCACAAACCTGCAGAGTTAGAAATGATAACTCTCGTCCACAAATATATTGAGGGAAGGCAACGAAGAGGATTTCAAAGCAAGGCAGAATTGCAGGAAACAGATTTCAGGAGGTAGATTCCAATCGCCTTTAAAGCACAGGAAAAGCGGCAAAACCTCGACCATGATGCCCTTGGCCAAAAAGGGCGTATGCGTTTTTTCCTGAATATATTCAGGAAAAAACGCATACGCCCTTTTTGGCCAACCAAGCAACCTGGAAAGGCAAATCAGCGCTACAAAGAAGTCTCGCTTCCCATCGGTCAAAAGGGCCATGCTGAATAAAGTGTCAAAACCAGAAATGCAGGACAGGCCATGGAGAAACGGGAGCCTTGCTACGCTGATGGGCGGGATGTAAAGTGCCAACAGCCACTCTGGAGAAGTGTACGGTGTGTCCTGAAACATCTAAAAAACTCAGCTTAGAGAGCATAGGGCACTTCAACTCATGGGCGTATAAATTGGGAAAACTAAAAATCAGCAAGACACAGGCACCCCAAAGTTGAGGGCTGCTCTGTTGACAAGAACCTCCACTTCGTTACACCTTAAATATCCCAGGAAAGAGAAAAATGGATAAAGAAGTTGTGGTCCATATGTATAATGGCATATCACTCAGCAATGAAATCAACATCATAAGGCTAGTAGCAGCATGATGAGAAGACTTAGGTACGACGATTCTAAGTGAAATAAGTCACACAGAAAAAGGCACTTATCATAAGATATCACTTATAGAGGGAATGTAAAAACCGCTACACTTGAACTGAATTACAAAACAGAACAGCGTCACACGTTTAGAAAACACACTATGGCTGCTTAACGGGAAAGGTGAGGTGGGGTGATACATAAAACAAGGGTTTCAAATTAGCTCAGATACTGTTCCATAAACCCAATATGTAACAGACAAGACCTACTCCTTGCTCAGTGAACTGGATTCAACACCCCCTGTTCACCGCCCAAGAATATATCTGACTAGTAAGACTCTTAAAACCAATGTATTGATATCTCTCTGTAAGTGAGTCAAGTGGGTGTAAAGCGGCATAAACACAGCAGTGAAAAGCAGCTAAACCCCATTATAAAAATCAATTACTTTTAAAAACCCGTGAAACAAAGACAGTGAAAGAGAGAGAAATTCATACAAAATTCGTTCAGGGGCTGGGATGCCACCTTTATTGACAATCTCTAGACCCACAGCTGATTGAGACATAAGGGTGGACACTCTTCGGGCTGAGAGGTTTGGTGAGGTTGGGTGAGCAAACGCAGACCCTTTAAAGTAGTACTTCGTGGTACCCATCCCATGGGTCCAAAATCTCCAGGTTCAAGGGCATCTTCCTACATCGAAAACATGCATGAGAAACCCAGAAGATGGTACACCGTGTGATCGGGAAAGGTTTCTAAAACGCACCTCATTTCTCATCTCCTTGTGCTCGGGCTCGCCATTCCAGCCGCTTTACTAGCAATCTCCCTCCTTGGAGAATGAGCACCTTTAACCTCCTGTTCCGTACAGGTTGCAAATTTGTCCTGAGGATGAACGGGAAGAGGGGGAACCAATGAGAGACTAGGTCTAGGTGTGGGGACAGGCACAGGTCACTCTATTTTCCCATCAGGAAGAAGAATTAACCACAGGCTCAGCCTGCCGCCCGGAACCACAATAGGGCCTGAAGCAATCCTGCGCTTTTGCGGCCAGCTCCCAAGAAAGCGAGTTGAAAAATGGAGCTCAGGGGCACTGCAATTCACAAACCTGCAGAGTTAGAAATGATAACTCTCGTCCACAAATATATTGAGGGAAGGCAACGAAGAGGATTTGAAAGCAAGGCAGAATTGCAGGAAACAGATTTCAGGAGGTAGATTCCAATCGCCTTTAAAGCACAGGAAAAGCGGCAAAACCTCGACCATGATGCCCTTGGCCAAAAAGGGCGTATGCGTTTTTTCCTGAATATATTCAGGAAAAAACGCATACGCCCTTTTTGGCCAACCAAGCAACCTGGAAAGGCAAATCAGCGCTACAAAGAAGTCTCGCTTCCCATCGGTCAAAAGGGCCATGCTGAATAAAGTGTCAAAACCAGAAATGCAGGAGAGGCCATGGAGAAACGGGAGCCTTGCTACGCTGATGGGCGGGATGTAAATTGCCAACAGCCACTCTGGAGAAGTGTACGGTGTGTCCTGAAACATCTAAAAAACTCAGCTTAGAGAGCATAGGGCACTTCCACTCATGGGCGTATAAATTGGGAAAACTAAAAATCAGCAAGACACAGGCACCCCAAAGTTTAGGGCTGCTCTGTTGACAAGAACCTCCACTTCGTTACACCTTAAATATCCCAGGAAAGAGAAAAATGGATAAAGAAGTTGTGGTCCATATGTATAATGGCATATCACTCAGCAATGAAATCAACATCATAAGGCTAGTAGCAGCATGATGAGAAGACTTAGGTACGACGATTCTAAGTGAAATAAGTCACACAGAAAAAGGCACTTATCATAAGATATCACTTATAGAGGGAATGTAAAAACCGCTACACTTGAACTGAATTACAAAACAGAACAGAGTCCCACGTTTAGAAAACACACTATGGCTGCTTAACGGGAACGGTGAGGTGGGGTGACGCATAACACAAGGGTTTCAAATTAGCTCAGATAGCTTTCCATAAACCCAATATGTAATAGACAAGACCTACTCCTTGCTCAGTGAACTGGACGCAAAAACACCCTATTCACCGCCCAAGAATATATCTGACTAGGAAGAATCTTCAAAGCTATGTATTGATATCTCTCTGTAAGTGAGTCACATGGGTGTAAAGCACCATAAAAACAGCAGTGAAAAGCAGCTAAACCCCATTATAAAAATCAATTACTTTTAAAAACCCGTGAAACAAAGACAGTGAAAGAGAGAGAAATTCTTACAAAATTCGTTCAGGGGCTGTGATGCCACCTGGATTGACCATATCTAGACCCACAGCTCATTGAGACATAAGGGTGGACACTCTTGGGGCTGAGAGGTTTGGTGAGGTTGGGTGAGCAAACGCAGACCCTTTAAAGTAATACTGCGTGGTACCCATCCCATAGGTCCCAAATCTCCAGCTTCAAGGGCATCTTCCTACATCGAAAACATGCATGAGAAACCCAGAAGATGGTACACCATGTGATCGGGAAAGATTTCTAAAATGCACCTCATTTCTCATCTCCTTGTGCTCGGGTTCGCCATTCCAGCCGCTTTACTAGCAATCTCCCTCCTTGGAGAATGAGCCCTTTTAACCTCCTGTTCCGAACAGGTTGCAATTTGTCCTGAGGATGAACGGGAAGAGGGGGAACCAATGAGAGACTAGGTCTAGGTGTGGGGACAGGCACAGGTC
Organism: Balaenoptera borealis; assembly: GCF_965194805.1. Lineage (NCBI taxonomy): Eukaryota > Metazoa > Chordata > Mammalia > Artiodactyla > Balaenopteridae > Balaenoptera > Balaenoptera borealis. The sequence continues at coordinate 136,721 of NW_028123419.1, forward strand.
ACTCTATTTTCCCATCAGAAAGAAGAATTAACCACAGGCTCAGCCTGCCGCCCGGAACCACAATAGGGCCTGAAGCAATCCTGCGCTTTTGGGGCCAGCTCCCAAGAAAGCGAGTTGAAAAATGGAGCTCAGGGGCACTGCAATTCACAAACCTGCAGAGTTATAAATGATAACTCTCGTCCACAAATATATTGAGGGAAGGCAACGAAGAGGATTTGAAAGCAAGGCAGAATTGCAGGAAACAGATTTCAGGAGGTAGATTCGAATCGCCTTTAAAGCACAGGAAAAGCGGCAAAACCTCGACCATGATGCCCTTGGCCAAAAAGGGCGTATGCGTTTTTTCCTGAATATATTCAGGAAAAAACGCATACGCCCTTTTTGGCCAACCAAGCAACCTGGAAAGGCAAATCAGCGCTACAAAGAAGTCTCGCTTCCCATCGGTCAAAAGGGCCATGCTGAATAAAGTGTCAAAACCAGAAATGCAGGACAGGCCATGGAGAAACGGGAGCCTTGCTACGCTGATGGGCGGGATGTAAATTGCCAACAGCCACTCTGGAGAAGTGTACGGTGTGTCCTGAAACATCTAAAAAACTCAGCTTAGAGAGCATAGGGCACTTCCACTCATGGGCGTATAAATTGGGAAACCTAAAAATCAGCAAGACACAGGCACCGCAAAGTTTAGGGCTGCTCTGTTGACAAGAACCTCCACTTCGTTACACCTTAAATATCCCAGGAAAGAGAAAAATGGATAAAGAAGTTGTGGTCCATATGTATAATGGCATATCACTCAGCTATGAAATCAACATCATAAGGCTAGTAGCAGCATGATGAGAAGACTTAGGTACGACGATTCTAAGTGAAATAAGTCACACAGAAAAAGGCACTTATCATAAGATATCACTTATAGAGGGAATGTAAAAACCGCTACACTTGAACTGAATTACAAAACAGAACAGCGTCACACGTTTAGAAAACACACTATGGCTGCTTAACGGGAAAGGTGAGGTGGGGTGATACATAAAACAAGGGTATCAAATTAGCTCAGATACTGTTCAATAAACCCAATATGTAACAGACAAGACCTACTCCTTGCTCAGTGAACTGGATTCAACACCCCCTGTTCACCGCCCAATAATATATCTGACTAGTAAGACTCTTAAAACCAATGTATTGATATCTCTCTGTAAGTGAGTCAAGTGGGTGTAAAGCGGCATAAACACAGCAGTGAAAAGCAGCTAAACCCCTTTATAAAAATCAATTACTTTTAAATACCCGTGAAACAAAGACAGGGAAAGAGAGAGAAATTCATACAGAATTCGTTCAGGGGCTGGGATGCCACCTTTATTGACAATCTCTAGACCCACAGCTGATTGAGACATAAGGGTGGACACTCTTCGGGCTGAGAGGTTTGGTGAGGTTGGGTGAGCAAACACAGACCCTTTAAAGTAGTACTTCGTGGTACCCATCCCATGGGTCCAAAATCTCCAGGTTCAAGGGCATCTTCCTACATCGAAAACATGCATGAGAAACCCAGAAGATGGTACACCGTGTGATCGGGAAAGGTTTCTAAAACGCACCTCATTTCTCATCTTGTGCTCGGGCTCGCCATTCCAGCCGCTTTACTAGCAATCTCCCTCCTTGGAGAATGAGCACCTTTAACCTCCTGTTCCGTACAGGTTGCAAATTTGTCCTGAGGATGAACGGGAAGAGGGGGAACCAATGAGAGACTAGGTCTAGGTGTGGGGACAGGCACAGGTCACTCTATTTTCCCATCAGGAAGAAGAATTAACCACAGGCTCAGCCTGCCGCCCGGAACCACAATAGGGCCTGAAGCAATCCTGCGCTTTTGCGGCCAGCTCCCAAGAAAGCGAGTTGAAAAATGGAGCTCAGGGGCACTGCAATTCACAAACCTGCAGAGTTAGAAATGATAATTCTCGTCCACAAATATATTGAGGGAAGGCAACGAAGAGGATTTGAAAGCAAGGCAGAATTGCAGGAAACAGATTTCAGGAGGTAGATTCCAATCGCCTTTAAAGCACAGGAAAAGCGGCAAAACCTCGACCATGATGCCCTTGGCCAAAAAGGGCGTATGCGTTTTTTCCTGAATATATTCAGGAAAAAACGCATACGCCCTTTTTGGCCAACCAAGCAACCTGGAAAGGCAAATCAGCGCTACAAAGAAGTCTCGCTTCCCATCGGTCAAAAGGGCCATGCTGAATAAAGTGTCAAAACCAGAAATGCAGGACAGGCCATGGAGAAACGGGAGCCTTGCTACGCTGATGGGCGGGATGTAAAGTGCCAACAGCCACTCTGGAGAAGTGTACGGTGTGTCCTGAAACATCTAAAAAACTCAGCTTAGAGAGCATAGGGCACTTCCACTCATGGGCGTATAAATTGGGAAAACTAAAAATCAGCAAGACACAGGCACCCCAAAGTTTAGGGCTGCTCTGTTGACAAGAACCTCCACTTCATTACACCTTAAATATCCCAGGAAATAGAAAAATGGATAAAGAAGTTGTACTCCTTATGCACAATGGAATATCACTCAGGCATGAAATCAACGTCATAAGGCTAGTAGCAGCATGATGAGTGGATTTAGGTACGACGATTCTAAGTGAAATAAGTCACACAGAAAGACACTTATCATAAGATATCACTTATAGAGGGAATGTAAAAACCGCTACACTTGAACTGAATTACAAAACAGAACAGAGTCCCACGTTTAGAAAACACACTATGGCTGCTTAACGGGAACGGTGAGGTGGGGTGACGCATAACACAAGGGTTTCAAATTAGCTCAGATAGCTTTCCATAAACCCAATATGTAATAGACAAGACCTACTCCTTGCTCAGTGAACTGGACGCAAAAACACCCTATTCACCGCCCAAGAATATATCTGACTAGGAAGAATCTTCAAAGCTATGTATTGATATCTCTCTGTAAGTGAGTCACGTGGGTGTAAAGCACCATAAAAACAGCAGTGAAAAGCAGCTAAACCCCATTATAAAAATCAATTACTTTTAAAAACCCGTGAAACAAAGACAGTGAAAGAGAGAGAAATTCTTACAAAATTCGTTCAGGGGCTGTGATGCCACCTGGATTGACCATATCTAGACCCACAGCTCATTGAGACATAAGGGTGGACACTCTTGGGGCTGAGAGGTTTGGTGAGGTTGGGTGAGCAAACGCAGACCCTTTAAAGTAATACTGCGTGGTACCCATCCCATAGGTCCCAAATCTCCAGCTTCAAGGGCATCTTCCTACATCGAAAACATGCATGAGAAACCCAGAAGATGGTACACCATGTGATCGGGAAAGATTTCTAAAATGCACCTCATTTCTCATCTCCTTCTGCTCGGGTTCGCCATTCCAGCCGCTTTACTAGCAATCTCCCTCCTTGGAGAATGAGCCCTTTTAACCTCCTGTTCCGAACAGGTTGCAATTTGTCCTGAGGATGAACGGGAAGAGGGGGAACCAATGAGAGACTAGGTCTAGGTGTGGGGACAGGCACAGGTCACTCTATTTTCCCATCAGGAAGAAGAATTAACCACAGGCTCAGCCTGCCGCCCGGAACCACAATAGGGCCTGAAGCAATCCTGCGCTTTTGGGGCCAGCTCCCAAGAAAGCGAGTTGAAAAATGGAGCTCAGGGGCACTGCAATTCACAAACCTGCAGAGTTAGAAATGATAACTCTCGTCCACAAATATATTGAGGGAAGGCAACGAAGAGGATTTGAAAGCAAGGCAGAATTGCAGGAAACAGATTTCAGGAGGTAGATTCGAATCGCCTTTAAAGCACAGGAAAAGCGGCAAAACCTCGACCATGATGCCCTTGGCCAAAAAGGGCGTATGCGTTTTTTCCTGAATATATTCAGGAAAAAACGCATACGCCCTTTTTGGCCAACCAAGCAACCTGGAAAGGCAAATCAGCGCTACAAAGAAGTCTCGCTTCCCATCGGTCAAAAGGGCCATGCTGAATAAAGTGTCAAAACCAGAAATGCAGGACAGGCCATGGAGAAACGGGAGCCTTGCTACGCTGATGGGCGGGATGTAAATTGCCAACAGCCACTCTGGAGAAGTGTACGGTGTGTCCTGAAACATCTAAAAAACTCAGCTTAGAGAGCATAGGGCACTTCCACTCATGGGCGTATAAATTGGGAAACCTAAAAATCAGCAAGACACAGGCACCGCAAAGTTTAGGGCTGCTCTGTTGACAAGAACCTCCACTTCGTTACACCTTAAATATCCCAGGAAAGAGAAAAATGGATAAAGAAGTTGTGGTCCATATGTATAATGGCATATCACTCAGCAATGAAATCAACATCATAAGGCTAGTAGCAGCATGATGAGAAGACTTAGGTACGACGATTCTAAGTGAAATAAGTCACACAGAAAAAGGCACTTATCATAAGATATCACTTATAGAGGGAATGTAAAAACCGCTACACTTGAACTGAATTACAAAACAGAACAGAGTCCCACGTTTAGAAAACACACTATGGCTGCTTAACGGGAACGGTGAGGTGGGGTGACGCATAACACAAGGGTTTCAAATTAGCTCAGATAGCTTTCCATAAACCCAATATGTAATAGACAAGACCTACTCCTTGCTCAGTGAACTGGACGCAAAAACACCCTATTCACCGCCCAAGAATATATCTGACTAGGAAGAATCTTCAAAGCTATGTATTGATATCTCTCTGTAAGTGAGTCACATGGGTGTAAAGCACCATAAAAACAGCAGTGAAAAGCAGCTAAACCCCATTATAAAAATCAATTACTTTTAAAAACCCGTGAAACAAAGACAGTGAAAGAGAGAGAAATTCTTACAAAATTCGTTCAGGGGCTGTGATGCCACCTGGATTGACCATATCTAGACCCACAGCTCATTGAGACATAAGGGTGGACACTCTTGGGGCTGAGAGGTTTGGTGAGGTTGGGTGAGCAAACGCAGACCCTTTAAAGTAATACTGCGTGGTACCCATCCCATAGGTCCCAAATCTCCAGCTTCAAGGGCATCTTCCTACATCGAAAACATGCATGAGAAACCCAGAAGATGGTACACCATGTGATCGGGAAAGATTTCTAAAATGCACCTCATTTCTCATCTCCTTGTGCTCGGGTTCGCCATTCCAGCCGCTTTACTAGCAATCTCCCTCCTTGGAGAATGAGCCCTTTTAACCTCCTGTTCCGAACAGGTTGCAATTTGTCCTGAGGATGAACGGGAAGAGGGGGAACCAATGAGAGACTAGGTCTAGGTGTGGGGACAGGCACAGGTCACTCTATTTTCCCATCAGAAAGAAGAATTAACCACAGGCTCAGCCTGCCGCCCGGAACCACAATAGGGCCTGAAGCAATCCTGCGCTTTTGGGGCCAGCTCCCAAGAAAGCGAGTTGAAAAATGGAGCTCAGGGGCACTGCAATTCACAAACCTGCAGAGTTATAAATGATAACTCTCGTCCACAAATATATTGAGGGAAGGCAACGAAGAGGATTTGAAAGCAAGGCAGAATTGCAGGAAACAGATTTCAGGAGGTAGATTCGAATCGCCTTTAAAGCACAGGAAAAGCGGCAAAACCTCGACCATGATGCCCTTGGCCAAAAAGGGCGTATGCGTTTTTTCCTGAATATATTCAGGAAAAAACGCATACGCCCTTTTTGGCCAACCAAGCAACCTGGAAAGGCAAATCAGCGCTACAAAGAAGTCTCGCTTCCCATCGGTCAAAAGGGCCATGCTGAATAAAGTGTCAAAACCAGAAATGCAGGACAGGCCATGGAGAAACGGGAGCCTTGCTACGCTGATGGGCGGGATGTAAATTGCCAACAGCCACTCTGGAGAAGTGTACGGTGTGTCCTGAAACATCTAAAAAACTCAGCTTAGAGAGCATAGGGCACTTCCACTCATGGGCGTATAAATTGGGAAACCTAAAAATCAGCAAGACACAGGCACCGCAAAGTTTAGGGCTGCTCTGTTGACAAGAACCTCCACTTCGTTACACCTTAAATATCCCAGGAAAGAGAAAAATGGATAAAGAAGTTGTGGTCCATATGTATAATGGCATATCACTCAGCTATGAAATCAACATCATAAGGCTAGTAGCAGCATGATGAGAAGACTTAGGTACGACGATTCTAAGTGAAATAAGTCACACAGAAAAAGGCACTTATCATAAGATATCACTTATAGAGGGAATGTAAAAACCGCTACACTTGAACTGAATTACAAAACAGAACAGCGTCACACGTTTAGAAAACACACTATGGCTGCTTAACGGGAAAGGTGAGGTGGGGTGATACATAAAACAAGGGTATCAAATTAGCTCAGATACTGTTCAATAAACCCAATATGTAACAGACAAGACCTACTCCTTGCTCAGTGAACTGGATTCAACACCCCCTGTTCACCGCCCAATAATATATCTGACTAGTAAGACTCTTAAAACCAATGTATTGATATCTCTCTGTAAGTGAGTCAAGTGGGTGTAAAGCGGCATAAACACAGCAGTGAAAAGCAGCTAAACCCCTTTATAAAAATCAATTACTTTTAAATACCCGTGAAACAAAGACAGGGAAAGAGAGAGAAATTCATACAGAATTCGTTCAGGGGCTGGGATGCCACCTTTATTGACAATCTCTAGACCCACAGCTGATTGAGACATAAGGGTGGACACTCTTCGGGCTGAGAGGTTTGGTGAGGTTGGGTGAGCAAACACAGACCCTTTAAAGTAGTACTTCATGGTACCCATCCCATGGGTCCAAAATCTCCAGGTTCAAGGGCATCTTCCTACATCGAAAACATGCATGAGAAACCCAGAAGATGGTACACCGTGTGATCGGGAAAGGTTTCTAAAACGCACCTCATTTCTCATCTTGTGCTCGGGCTCGCCATTCCAGCCGCTTTACTAGCAATCTCCCTCCTTGGAGAATGAGCACCTTTAACCTCCTGTTCCGTACAGGTTGCAAATTTGTCCTGAGGATGAACGGGAAGAGGGGGAACCAATGAGAGACTAGGTCTAGGTGTGGGGACAGGCACAGGTCACTCTATTTTCCCATCAGGAAGAAGAATTAACCACAGGCTCAGCCTGCCGCCCGGAACCACAATAGGGCCTGAAGCAATCCTGCGCTTTTGCGGCCAGCTCCCAAGAAAGCGAGTTGAAAAATGGAGCTCAGGGGCACTGCAATTCACAAACCTGCAGAGTTAGAAATGATAATTCTCGTCCACAAATATATTGAGGGAAGGCAACGAAGAGGATTTGAAAGCAAGGCAGAATTGCAGGAAACAGATTTCAGGAGGTAGATTCCAATCGCCTTTAAAGCACAGGAAAAGCGGCAAAACCTCGACCATGATGCCCTTGGCCAAAAAGGGCGTATGCGTTTTTTCCTGAATATATTCAGGAAAAAACGCATACGCCCTTTTTGGCCAACCAAGCAACCTGGAAAGGCAAATCAGCGCTACAAAGAAGTCTCGCTTCCCATCGGTCAAAAGGGCCATGCTGAATAAAGTGTCAAAACCAGAAATGCAGGACAGGCCATGGAGAAACGGGAGCCTTGCTACGCTGATGGGCGGGATGTAAAGTGCCAACAGCCACTCTGGAGAAGTGTACGGTGTGTCCTGAAACATCTAAAAAACTCAGCTTAGAGAGCATAGGGCACTTCCACTCATGGGCGTATAAATTGGGAAAACTAAAAATCAGCAAGACACAGGCACCCCAAAGTTTAGGGCTGCTCTGTTGACAAGAACCTCCACTTCATTACACCTTAAATATCCCAGGAAATAGAAAAATGGATAAAGAAGTTGTACTCCTTATGCACAATGGAATATCACTCAGGCATGAAATCAACGTCATAAGGCTAGTAGCAGCATGATGAGTGGATTTAGGTACGACGATTCTAAGTGAAATAAGTCACACAGAAAGACACTTATCATAAGATATCACTTATAGAGGGAATGTAAAAACCGCTACACTTGAACTGAATTACAAAACAGAACAGAGTCCCACGTTTAGAAAACACACTATGGCTGCTTAACGGGAACGGTGAGGTGGGGTGACGCATAACACAAGGGTTTCAAATTAGCTCAGATAGCTTTCCATAAACCCAATATGTAATAGACAAGACCTACTCCTTGCTCAGTGAACTGGACGCAAAAACACCCTATTCACCGCCCAAGAATATATCTGACTAGGAAGAATCTTCAAAGCTATGTATTGATATCTCTCTGTAAGTGAGTCACGTGGGTGTAAAGCACCATAAAAACAGCAGTGAAAAGCAGCTAAACCCCATTATAAAAATCAATTACTTTTAAAAACCCGTGAAACAAAGACAGTGAAAGAGAGAGAAATTCTTACAAAATTCGTTCAGGGGCTGTGATGCCACCTGGATTGACCATATCTAGACCCACAGCTCATTGAGACATAAGGGTGGACACTCTTGGGGCTGAGAGGTTTGGTGAGGTTGGGTGAGCAAACGCAGACCCTTTAAAGTAATACTGCGTGGTACCCATCCCATAGGTCCCAAATCTCCAGCTTCAAGGGCATCTTCCTACATCGAAAACATGCATGAGAAACCCAGAAGATGGTACACCATGTGATCGGGAAAGATTTCTAAAATGCACCTCATTTCTCATCTCCTTCTGCTCGGGTTCGCCATTCCAGCCGCTTTACTAGCAATCTCCCTCCTTGGAGAATGAGCCCTTTTAACCTCCTGTTCCGAACAGGTTGCAATTTGTCCTGAGGATGAACGGGAAGAGGGGGAACCAATGAGAGACTAGGTCTAGGTGTGGGGACAGGCACAGGTCACTCTATTTTCCCATCAGGAAGAAGAATTAACCACAGGCTCAGCCTGCCGCCCGGAACCACAATAGGGCCTGAAGCAATCCTGCGCTTTTGGGGCCAGCTCCCAAGAAAGCGAGTTGAAAAATGGAGCTCAGGGGCACTGCAATTCACAAACCTGCAGAGTTATAAATGATAACTCTCGTCCACAAATATATTGAGGGAAGGCAACGAAGAGGATTTGAAAGCAAGGCAGAATTGCAGGAAACAGATTTCAGGAGGTAGATTCGAATCGCCTTTAAAGCACAGGAAAAGCGGCAAAACCTCGACCATGATGCCCTTGGCCAAAAAGGGCGTATGCGTTTTTTCCTGAATATATTCAGGAAAAAACGCATACGCCCTTTTTGGCCAACCAAGCAACCTGGAAAGGCAAATCAGCGCTACAAAGAAGTCTCGCTTCCCATCGGTCAAAAGGGCCATGCTGAATAAAGTGTCAAAACCAGAAATGCAGGACAGGCCATGGAGAAACGGGAGCCTTGCTACGCTGATGGGCGGGATGTAAATTGCCAACAGCCACTCTGGAGAAGTGTACGGTGTGTCCTGAAACATCTAAAAAACTCAGCTTAGAGAGCATAGGGCACTTCCACTCATGGGCGTATAAATTGGGAAACCTAAAAATCAGCAAGACACAGGCACCGCAAAGTTTAGGGCTGCTCTGTTGACAAGAACCTCCACTTCGTTACACCTTAAATATCCCAGGAAAGAGAAAAATGGATAAAGAAGTTGTGGTCCATATGTATAATGGCATATCACTCAGCAATGAAATCAACATCATAAGGCTAGTAGCAGCATGATGAGAAGACTTAGGTACGACGATTCTAAGTGAAATAAGTCACACAGAAAAAGGCACTTATCATAAGATATCACTTATAGAGGGAATGTAAAAACCGCTACACTTGAACTGAATTACAAAACAGAACAGCGTCACACGTTTAGAAAACACACTATGGCTGCTTAACGGGAAAGGTGAGGTGGGGTGATACATAAAACAAGGGTATCAAATTAGCTCAGATACTGTTCAATAAACCCAATATGTAACAGACAAGACCTACTCCTTGCTCAGTGAACTGGATTCAACACCCCCTGTTCACCGCCCAATAATATATCTGACTAGTAAGACTCTTAAAACCAATGTATTGATATCTCTCTGTAAGTGAGTCAAGTGGGTGTAAAGCGGCATAAACACAGCAGTGAAAAGCAGCTAAACCCCATTATAAAAATCAATTACTTTTAAATACCCGTGAAACAAAGACAGGGAAAGAGAGAGAAATTCATACAGAATTCGTTCAGGGGCTGGGATGCCACCTTTATTGACAATCTCTAGACCCACAGCTGATTGAGACATAAGGGTGGACACTCTTCGGGCTGAGAGGTTTGGTGAGGTTGGGTGAGCAAACACAGACCCTTTAAAGTAGTACTTCGTGGTACCCATCCCATGGGTCCAAAATCTCCAGGTTCAAGGGCATCTTCCTACATCGAAAACATGCATGAGAAACCCAGAAGATGGTACACCGTGTGATCGGGAAAGGTTTCTAAAACGCACCTCATTTCTCATCTCCTTGTGCTCGGGCTCGCCATTCCAGCCGCTTTACTAGCAATCTCCCTCCTTGGAGAATGAGCACCTTTAACCTCCTGTTCCGTACAGGTTGCAAATTTGTCCTGAGGATGAACGGGAAGAGGGGGAACCAATGAGAGACTAGGTCTAGGTGTGGGGACAGGCACAGGTCACTCTATTTTCCCATCAGGAAGAAGAATTAACCACAGGCTCAGCCTGCCGCCCGGAACCACAATAGGGCCTGAAGCAATCCTGCGCTTTTGCGGCCAGCTCCCAAGAAAGCGAGTTGAAAAATGGAGCTCAGGGGCACTGCAATTCACAAACCTGCAGAGTTAGAAATGATAACTCTCGTCCACAAATATATTGAGGGAAGGCAACGAAGAGGATTTGAAAGCAAGGCAGAATTGCAGGAAACAGATTTCAGGAGGTAGATTCCAATCGCCTTTAAAGCACAGGAAAAGCGGCAAAACCTCGACCATGATGCCCTTGGCCAAAAAGGGCGTATGCGTTTTTTCCTGAATATATTCAGGAAAAAACGCATACGCCCTTTTTGGCCAACCAAGCAACCTGGAAAGGCAAATCAGCGCTACAAAGAAGTCTCGCTTCCCATCGGTCAAAAGGGCCATGCTGAATAAAGTGTCAAAACCAGAAATGCAGGACAGGCCATGGAGAAACGGGAGCCTTGCTACGCTGATGGGCGGGATGTAAAGTGCCAACAGCCACTCTGGAGAAGTGTACGGTGTGTCCTGAAACATCTAAAAAACTCAGCTTAGAGAGCATAGGGCACTTCCACTCATGGGCGTATAAATTGGGAAAACTAAAAATCAGCAAGACACAGGCACCCCAAAGTTTAGGGCTGCTCTGTTGACAAGAACCTCCACTTCATTACACCTTAAATATCCCAGGAAATAGAAAAATGGATAAAGAAGTTGTACTCCTTATGCACAATGGAATATCACTCAGGCATGAAATCAACGTCATAAGGCTAGTAGCAGCATGATGAGTGGATTTAGGTACGACGATTCTAAGTGAAATAAGTCACACAGAAAGACACTTATCGTAAGATATCACTTATAGAGGGAATGTAAAAACCGCTACACTTGAACTGAATTACAAAACAGAACAGAGTCCCACGTTTAGAAAACACACTATGGCTGCTTAACGGGAACGGTGAGGTGGGGTGACGCATAACACAAGGGTTTCAAATTAGCTCAGATAGCTTTCCATAAACCCAATATGTAATAGACAAGACCTACTCCTTGCTCAGTGAACTGGACGCAAAAACACCCTATTCACCGCCCAAGAATATATCTGACTAGGAAGAATCTTCAAAGCTATGTATTGATATCTCTCTGTAAGTGAGTCACGTGGGTGTAAAGCACCATAAAAACAGCAGTGAAAAGCAGCTAAACCCCATTATAAAAATCAATTACTTTTAAAAACCCGTGAAACAAAGACAGTGAAACAGAGAGAAATTCTTACAAAATTCGTTCAGGGGCTGTGATGCCACCTGGATTGACCATATCTAGACCCACAGCTCATTGAGACATAAGGGTGGACACTCTTGGGGCTGAGAGGTTTGGTGAGGTTGGGTGAGCAAACGCAGACCCTTTAAAGTAATACTGCGTGGTACCCATCCCATAGGTCCCAAATCTCCAGCTTCAAGGGCATCTTCCTACATCAAAAACATGCATGAGAAACCCAGAAGATGGTACACCATGTGATCGGGAAAGATTTCTAAAACGCACCTCATTTCTCATCTCCTTGTGCTCGGGTTCGCCATTCCAGCTGCTTTACTAGCAATCTCCCTCCTTGGAGAATGAGCCCTTTTAACCTCCTGTTCCGAACAGGTTGCAATTTGTCCTGAGGATGAACGGGAAGAGGGGGAACCAATGAGAGACTAGGTCTAGGTGTGGGGACAGGCACAGGTCACTCTATTTTCCCATCAGGAAGAAGAATTAACCACAGGCTCAGCCTGCCGCCCGGAACCACAATAGGGCCTGAAGCAATCCTGCGCTTTTGGGGCCAGCTCCCAAGAAAGCAAGTTGAAAAATGGAGCTCAGGGGCACTGCAATTCACAAACCTGCAGAGTTAGAAATGATAACTCTCGTCCACAAATATATTGAGGGAAGGCAACGAAGAGGATTTGAAAGCAAGGCAGAATTGCAGGAAACAGATTTCAGGAGGTAGATTCGAATCGCCTTTGAAGCACAGGAAAAGCGGCAAAACCTCGACCATGATGCCCTTGGCCAAAAAGGGCGTATGCGTTTTTTCCTGAATATATTCAGGAAAAAACGCATACGCCCTTTTTGGCCAACCAAGCAACCTGGAAAGGCAAATCAGCGCTACAAAGAAGTCTCGCTTCCCATCGGTCAAAAGGGCCATGCTGAATAAAGTGTCAAAACCAGAAATGCAGGACAGGCCATGGAGAAACGGGAGCCTTTCTACGCTGATGGGCGGGATGTAAATTGCCAACAGCCACTCTGGAGAAGTGTACGGTGTGTCCTGAAACATCTAAAAAACTCAGCTTAGAGAGCATAGGGCACTTCCACTCATGGGCGTATAAATTGGGAAAACTAAAAATCAGCAAGACACAGGCACCCCAAAGTTTAGGGCTGCTCTGTTGACAAGAACCTCCACTTCGTTACACCTTAAATATCCCAGGAAAGAGAAAAATGGATAAGGAAGTTGTGGTCCTTATGTACAATGGCATATCACTCAGCCTTGAAATTAACGTCATAAGGCTAGTAGCAGCATGATGAGAAGACTTAGGTACGACGATTCTAAGTGAAATAAGTCACACAGAAAAAGGCACTTATCATAAGATATCACTTATAGAGGGAATGTAAAAACCGCTACACTTGAACTGAATTACAAAACAGAACAGCGTCACACGTTTAGGAAACACACTATGGCTGCTTAACGGGAAAGGTGAGGTGGGGTGATGCATAACACAAGGGTTTCAAATTAGCTCAGATACTGTTCCATAAACCCAATATGTAACAGACAAGACCTACTCCTTGCTCAGTGAACTGGATTCAACACCCCCTGTTCACCTCCCAAGAATATATCTGACTAGTAAGACTCTTAAAACCAATGTATTGATATCTCTCTGTAAGTGAGTCAAGTGGGTGTAAAGCGGCATAAACACAGCAGTGAAAAGCAGCTAAACCCCATTATAAAAATCAATTACTTTTAAAAACCCGTGAAACAAAGACAGTGAAAGAGAGAGAAATTCATACAGAATTCGTTCAGGGGCTGGGATGCCACCTTTATTGACCATCTCTAGACCCACAGCTGATTGAGACATAAGGGTGGACACTCTTCGGGCTGAGAGGTTTGGTGAGGTTGGGTGAGCAAACGCAGACCCTTTAAAGTAATACTGCGTGGTACCCATCCCATGGGTCCAAAATCTCCAGGTTCAAGGGCATCTTCCTACATCGAAAACATGCATGAGAAACCCAGAAGATGGTACACCGTGTGATCGGGAAAGGTTTCTAAAACGCACCTCATTTCTCATCTCCTTGTGCTCGGGCTCGCCATTCCAGCCGCTTTACTAGCAATCTCCCTCCTTGGAGAATGAGCACCTTTAACCTCCTGTTCCGTACAGGTTGCAAATTTGTCCTGAGGATGAACGGGAAGAGGGGGAACCAATGAGAGACTAGGTCTAGGTGTGGGGACAGGCACAGGTCACTCTATTTTCCCATCAGGAAGAAGAATTAACCACAGGCTCAGCCTGCCGCCCGGAACCACAATAGGGCCTGAAGCAATCCTGCGCTTTTGCGGCCAGCTCCCAAGAAAGCGAGTTGAAAAATGGAGCTCAGGGGCACTGCAATTCACAAACCTGCAGAGTTAGAAATGATAATTCTCGTCCACAAATATATTGAGGGAAGGCAACGAAGAGGATTTGAAAGCAAGGCAGAATTGCAGGAAACAGATTTCAGGAGGTAGATTCGAATCGCCTTTAAAGCACAGGAAAAGCGGCAAAACCTCGACCATGATGCCCTTGGCCAAAAAGGGCGTATGCGTTTTTTCCTGAATATATTCAGGAAAAAACGCATACGCCCTTTTTGGCCAACCAAGCAACCTGGAAAGGCAAATCAGCGCTACAAAGAAGTCTCGCTTCCCATCGGTCAAAAGGGCCATGCTGAATAAAGTGTCAAAACCAGAAATGCAGGACAGGCCATGGAGAAACGGGAGCCTTGCTACGCTGATGGGCGGGATGTAAATTGCCAACAGCCACTCTGGAGAAGTGTACGGTGTGTCCTGAAACATCTAAAAAACTCAGCTTAGAGAGCATAGGGCACTTCCACTCATGGGCGTATAAATTGGGAAACCTAAAAATCAGCAAGACACAGGCACCGCAAAGTTTAGGGCTGCTCTGTTGACAAGAACCTCCACTTCGTTACACCTTAAATATCCCAGGAAAGAGAAAAATGGATAAAGAAGTTGTGGTCCATATGTATAATGGCATATCACTCAGCAATGAAATCAACATCATAAGGCTAGTAGCAGCATGATGAGAAGACTTAGGTACGACGATTCTAAGTGAAATAAGTCACACAGAAAAAGGCACTTATCATAAGATATCACTTATAGAGGGAATGTAAAAACCGCTACACTTGAACTGAATTACAAAACAGAACAGCGTCACACGTTTAGAAAACACACTATGGCTGCTTAACGGGAAAGGTGAGGTGGGGTGATACATAAAACAAGGGTATCAAATTAGCTCAGATACTGTTCAATAAACCCAATATGTAACAGACAAGACCTACTCCTTGCTCAGTGAACTGGATTCAACACCCCCTGTTCACCGCCCAATAATATATCTGACTAGTAAGACTCTTAAAACCAATGTATTGATATCTCTCTGTAAGTGAGTCAAGTGGGTGTAAAGCGGCATAAACACAGCAGTGAAAAGCAGCTAAACCCCATTATAAAAATCAATTACTTTTAAATACCCGTGAAACAAAGACAGGGAAAGAGAGAGAAATTCATACAGAATTCGTTCAGGGGCTGGGATGCCACCTTTATTGACAATCTCTAGACCCACAGCTGATTGAGACATAAGGGTGGACACTCTTCGGGCTGAGAGGTTTGGTGAGGTTGGGTGAGCAAACACAGACCCTTTAAAGTAGTACTTCGTGGTACCCATCCCATGGGTCCAAAATCTCCAGGTTCAAGGGCATCTTCCTACATCGAAAACATGCATGAGAAACCCAGAAGATGGTACACCGTGTGATCGGGAAAGGTTTCTAAAACGCACCTCATTTCTCATCTCCTTGTGCTCGGGCTCGCCATTCCAGCCGCTTTACTAGCAATCTCCCTCCTTGGAGAATGAGCACCTTTAACCTCCTGTTCCGTACAGGTTGCAAATTTGTCCTGAGGATGAACGGGAAGAGGGGGAACCAATGAGAGACTAGGTCTAGGTGTGGGGACAGGCACAGGTCACTCTATTTTCCCATCAGGAAGAAGAATTAACCACAGGCTCAGCCTGCCGCCCGGAACCACAATAGGGCCTGAAGCAATCCTGCGCTTTTGCGGCCAGCTCCCAAGAAAGCGAGTTGAAAAATGGAGCTCAGGGGCACTGCAATTCACAAACCTGCAGAGTTAGAAATGATAACTCTCGTCCACAAATATATTGAGGGAAGGCAACGAAGAGGATTTGAAAGCAAGGCAGAATTGCAGGAAACAGATTTCAGGAGGTAGATTCCAATCGCCTTTAAAGCACAGGAAAAGCGGCAAAACCTCGACCATGATGCCCTTGGCCAAAAAGGGCGTATGCGTTTTTTCCTGAATATATTCAGGAAAAAACGCATACGCCCTTTTTGGCCAACCAAGCAACCTGGAAAGGCAAATCAGCGCTACAAAGAAGTCTCGCTTCCCATCGGTCAAAAGGGCCATGCTGAATAAAGTGTCAAAACCAGAAATGCAGGACAGGCCATGGAGAAACGGGAGCCTTGCTACGCTGATGGGCGGGATGTAAAGTGCCAACAGCCACTCTGGAGAAGTGTACGGTGTGTCCTGAAACATCTAAAAAACTCAGCTTAGAGAGCATAGGGCACTTGCACTCATGGGCGTATAAATTGGGAAAACTAAAAATCAGCAAGACACAGGCACCCCAAAGTTTAGGGCTGCTCTGTTGACAAGAACCTCCACTTCATTACACCTTAAATATCCCAGGAAATAGAAAAATGGATAAAGAAGTTGTACTCCTTATGCACAATGGAATATCACTCAGGCATGAAATCAACGTCATAAGGCTAGTAGCAGCATGATGAGTGGATTTAGGTACGACGATTCTAAGTGAAATAAGTCACACAGAAAGACACTTATCGTAAGATATCACTTATAGAGGGAATGTAAAAACCGCTACACTTGAACTGAATTACAAAACAGAACAGAGTCCCACGTTTAGAAAACACACTATGGCTGCTTAACGGGAACAGTGAGGTGGGGTGACGCATAAAACAAGGGTTTCAAATTAGCTCAGATAGCTTTCCATAAACCCAATATGTAATAGACAAGACCTACTCCTTGCTCAGTGAACTGGACGCAAAAACACCCTATACACCGCCCAAGAATATATCTGACTAGGAAGAATCTTCAAAGCTATGTATTGATATCTCTCTGTAAGTGAGTCACGTGGGTGTAAAGCACCATAAAAACAGCAGTGAAAAGCAGCTAAACCCCATTATAAAAATCAATTACTTTTAAAAACCCATGAAACAAAGACAGTGAAAGAGAGAGAAATCCTTACAAAATTCGTTCAGGGGCTGTGATGCCACCTGGATTGACCATATCTAGACCAAAGCTCATTGAGACATAAGGGTGGACACTCTTGGGGCTGAGAGTTTCGGTGAGGTTGGGTGAGCAAACGCAGACCCTTTAAAGTAATACTGCGTGGTACCCATCCCATAGGTCCCAAATCTCCAGCTTCAAGGGCATCTTCCTACATCGAAAACATGCATGAGAAACCCAGAAGATGGTACACCATGTGATCGGGAAAGATTTCTAAAACGCACCTCATTTCTCATCTCCTTGTGCTCGGGTTCGCCATTCCAGCCGCTTTACTAGCAATCTCCCTCCTTGGAGAATGAGCCCTTTTAACCTCCTGTTCCGAACAGGTTGCAATTTGTCCTGAGGATGAACGGGAAGAGGGGGAACCAATGAGAGACTAGGTCTAGGTGTGGGGACAGGCACAGGTCACTCTATTTTCCCATCAGGAAGAAGAATTAACCACAGGCTCAGCCTGCCGCCCGGAACCACAATAGGGCCTGAAGCAATCCTGCGCTTTTGGGGCCAGCTCCCAAGAAAGCGAGTTGAAAAATGGAGCTCAGGGGCACTGCAATTCACAAACCTGCAGAGTTAGAAATGATAACTCTCGTCCACAAATATATTGAGGGAAGGCAACGAAGAGGATTTGAAAGCAAGGCAGAATTGCAGGAAACAGATTTCAGGAGGTAGATTCGAATCGCCTTTAAAGCACAGGAAAAGCGGCAAAACCTCGACCATGATGCCCTTGGCCAAAAAGGGCGTATGCGTTTTTTCCTGAATATATTCAGGAAAAAACGCATACGCCCTTTTTGGCCAACCAAGCAACCTGGAAAGGCAAATCAGCGCTACAAAGAAGTCTCGCTTCCCATCGGTCAAAAGGGCCATGCTGAATAAAGTGTCAAAACCAGAAATGCAGGACAGGCCATGGAGAAACGGGAGCCTTGCTACGCTGATGGGCGGGATGTAAATTGCCAACAGCCACTCTGGAGAAGTGTACGGTGTGTCCTGAAACATCTAAAAAACTCAGCTTAGAGAGCATAGGGCACTTCCACTCATGGGCGTATAAATTGGGAAACCTAAAAATCAGCAAGACACAGGCACCGCAAAGTTTAGGGCTGCTCTGTTGACAAGAACCTCCACTTCGTTACACCTTAAATATCCCAGGAAAGAGAAAAATGGATAAAGAAGTTGTGGTCCATATGTATAATGGCATATCACTCAGCAATGAAATCAACATCATAAGGCTAGTAGCAGCATGATGAGAAGACTTAGGTACGACGATTCTAAGTGAAATAAGTCACACAGAAAAAGGCACTTATCATAAGATATCACTTATAGAGGGAATGTAAAAACCGCTACACTTGAACTGAATTACAAAACAGAACAGCGTCACACGTTTAGAAAACACACTATGGCTGCTTAACGGGAAAGGTGAGGTGGGGTGATACATAAAACAAGGGTATCAAATTAGCTCAGATACTGTTCAATAAACCCAATATGTAACAGACAAGACCTACTCCTTGCTCAGTGAACTGGATTCAACACCCCCTGTTCACCGCCCAAGAATATATCTGACTAGTAAGACTCTTAAAACCAATGTATTGATATCTCTCTGTAAGTGAGTCAAGTGGGTGTAAAGCGGCATAAACACAGCAGTGAAAAGAAGCTAAACCCCATTATAAAAATCAATTACTTTTAAAAACCCGTGAAACAAAGACAGTGAAAGAGAGAGAAATTCTTACAAAATTCGTTCAGGGGCTGTGATGCCACCTGGATTGACCATATCTAGACCCACAGCTCATTGAGACATAAGGGTGGACACTCTTGGGGCTGAGAGGTTTGGTGAGGTTGGGTGAGCAAACGCAGACCCTTTAAAGTAATACTGCGTGGTACCCATCCCATAGGTCCCAAATCTCCAGCTTCAAGGGCATCTTCCTACATCGAAAACATGCATGAGAAACCCAGAAGATGGTACACCATGTGATCGGGAAAGATTTCTAAAATGCACCTCATTTCTCATCTCCTTGTGCTCGGGTTCGCCATTCCAGCCGCTTTACTAGCAATCTCCCTCCTTGGAGAATGAGCCCTTTTAACCTCCTGTTCCGAACAGGTTGCAATTTGTCCTGAGGATGAACGGGAAGAGGGGGAACCAATGAGAGACTAGGTCTAGGTGTGGGGACAGGCACAGGTCACTCTATTTTCCCATCAGAAAGAAGAATTAACCACAGGCTCAGCCTGCCGCCCGGAACCACAATAGGGCCTGAAGCAATCCTGCGCTTTTGGGGCCAGCTCCCAAGAAAGCGAGTTGAAAAATGGAGCTCAGGGGCACTGCAATTCACAAACCTGCAGAGTTATAAATGATAACTCTCGTCCACAAATATATTGAGGGAAGGCAACGAAGAGGATTTGAAAGCAAGGCAGAATTGCAGGAAACAGATTTCAGGAGGTAGATTCGAATCGCCTTTAAAGCACAGGAAAAGCGGCAAAACCTCGACCATGATGCCCTTGGCCAAAAAGGGCGTATGCGTTTTTTCCTGAATATATTCAGGAAAAAACGCATACGCCCTTTTTGGCCAACCAAGCAACCTGGAAAGGCAAATCAGCGCTACAAAGAAGTCTCGCTTCCCATCGGTCAAAAGGGCCATGCTGAATAAAGTGTCAAAACCAGAAATGCAGGACAGGCCATGGAGAAACGGGAGCCTTGCTACGCTGATGGGCGGGATGTAAATTGCCAACAGCCACTCTGGAGAAGTGTACGGTGTGTCCTGAAACATCTAAAAAACTCAGCTTAGAGAGCATAGGGCACTTCCACTCATGGGCGTATAAATTGGGAAACCTAAAAATCAGCAAGACACAGGCACCGCAAAGTTTAGGGCTGCTCTGTTGACAAGAACCTCCACTTCGTTACACCTTAAATATCCCAGGAAAGAGAAAAATGGATAAAGAAGTTGTGGTCCATATGTATAATGGCATATCACTCAGCTATGAAATCAACATCATAAGGCTAGTAGCAGCATGATGAGAAGACTTAGGTACGACGATTCTAAGTGAAATAAGTCACACAGAAAAAGGCACTTATCATAAGATATCACTTATAGAGGGAATGTAAAAACCGCTACACTTGAACTGAATTACAAAACAGAACAGCGTCACACGTTTAGAAAACACACTATGGCTGCTTAACGGGAAAGGTGAGGTGGGGTGATACATAAAACAAGGGTATCAAATTAGCTCAGATACTGTTCAATAAACCCAATATGTAACAGACAAGACCTACTCCTTGCTCAGTGAACTGGATTCAACACCCCCTGTTCACCGCCCAATAATATATCTGACTAGTAAGACTCTTAAAACCAATGTATTGATATCTCTCTGTAAGTGAGTCAAGTGGGTGTAAAGCGGCATAAACACAGCAGTGAAAAGCAGCTAAACCCCTTTATAAAAATCAATTACTTTTAAATACCCGTGAAACAAAGACAGGGAAAGAGAGAGAAATTCATACAGAATTCGTTCAGGGGCTGGGATGCCACCTTTATTGACAATCTCTAGACCCACAGCTGATTGAGACATAAGGGTGGACACTCTTCGGGCTGAGAGGTTTGGTGAGGTTGGGTGAGCAAACACAGACCCTTTAAAGTAGTACTTCGTGGTACCCATCCCATGGGTCCAAAATCTCCAGGTTCAAGGGCATCTTCCTACATCGAAAACATGCATGAGAAACCCAGAAGATGGTACACCGTGTGATCGGGAAAGGTTTCTAAAACGCACCTCATTTCTCATCTTGTGCTCGGGCTCGCCATTCCAGCCGCTTTACTAGCAATCTCCCTCCTTGGAGAATGAGCACCTTTAACCTCCTGTTCCGTACAGGTTGCAAATTTGTCCTGAGGATGAACGGGAAGAGGGGGAACCAATGAGAGACTAGGTCTAGGTGTGGGGACAGGCACAGGTCACTCTATTTTCCCATCAGGAAGAAGAATTAACCACAGGCTCAGCCTGCCGCCCGGAACCACAATAGGGCCTGAAGCAATCCTGCGCTTTTGCGGCCAGCTCCCAAGAAAGCGAGTTGAAAAATGGAGCTCAGGGGCACTGCAATTCACAAACCTGCAGAGTTAGAAATGATAATTCTCGTCCACAAATATATTGAGGGAAGGCAACGAAGAGGATTTGAAAGCAAGGCAGAATTGCAGGAAACAGATTTCAGGAGGTAGATTCCAATCGCCTTTAAAGCACAGGAAAAGCGGCAAAACCTCGACCATGATGCCCTTGGCCAAAAAGGGCGTATGCGTTTTTTCCTGAATATATTCAGGAAAAAACGCATACGCCCTTTTTGGCCAACCAAGCAACCTGGAAAGGCAAATCAGCGCTACAAAGAAGTCTCGCTTCCCATCGGTCAAAAGGGCCATGCTGAATAAAGTGTCAAAACCAGAAATGCAGGACAGGCCATGGAGAAACGGGAGCCTTGCTACGCTGATGGGCGGGATGTAAAGTGCCAACAGCCACTCTGGAGAAGTGTACGGTGTGTCCTGAAACATCTAAAAAACTCAGCTTAGAGAGCATAGGGCACTTCCACTCATGGGCGTATAAATTGGGAAAACTAAAAATCAGCAAGACACAGGCACCCCAAAGTTTAGGGCTGCTCTGTTGACAAGAACCTCCACTTCATTACACCTTAAATATCCCAGGAAATAGAAAAATGGATAAAGAAGTTGTACTCCTTATGCACAATGGAATATCACTCAGGCATGAAATCAACGTCATAAGGCTAGTAGCAGCATGATGAGTGGATTTAGGTACGACGATTCTAAGTGAAATAAGTCACACAGAAAGACACTTATCATAAGATATCACTTATAGAGGGAATGTAAAAACCGCTACACTTGAACTGAATTACAAAACAGAACAGAGTCCCACGTTTAGAAAACACACTATGGCTGCTTAACGGGAACGGTGAGGTGGGGTGACGCATAACACAAGGGTTTCAAATTAGCTCAGATAGCTTTCCATAAACCCAATATGTAATAGACAAGACCTACTCCTTGCTCAGTGAACTGGACGCAAAAACACCCTATTCACCGCCCAAGAATATATCTGACTAGGAAGAATCTTCAAAGCTATGTATTGATATCTCTCTGTAAGTGAGTCACGTGGGTGTAAAGCACCATAAAAACAGCAGTGAAAAGCAGCTAAACCCCATTATAAAAATCAATTACTTTTAAAAACCCGTGAAACAAAGACAGTGAAAGAGAGAGAAATTCTTACAAAATTCGTTCAGGGGCTGTGATGCCACCTGGATTGACCATATCTAGACCCACAGCTCATTGAGACATAAGGGTGGACACTCTTGGGGCTGAGAGGTTTGGTGAGGTTGGGTGAGCAAACGCAGACCCTTTAAAGTAATACTGCGTGGTACCCATCCCATAGGTCCCAAATCTCCAGCTTCAAGGGCATCTTCCTACATCGAAAACATGCATGAGAAACCCAGAAGATGGTACACCATGTGATCGGGAAAGATTTCTAAAATGCACCTCATTTCTCATCTCCTTCTGCTCGGGTTCGCCATTCCAGCCGCTTTACTAGCAATCTCCCTCCTTGGAGAATGAGCCCTTTTAACCTCCTGTTCCGAACAGGTTGCAATTTGTCCTGAGGATGAACGGGAAGAGGGGGAACCAATGAGAGACTAGGTCTAGGTGTGGGGACAGGCACAGGTCACTCTATTTTCCCATCAGGAAGAAGAATTAACCACAGGCTCAGCCTGCCGCCCGGAACCACAATAGGGCCTGAAGCAATCCTGCGCTTTTGGGGCCAGCTCCCAAGAAAGCGAGTTGAAAAATGGAGCTCAGGGGCACTGCAATTCACAAACCTGCAGAGTTAGAAATGATAACTCTCGTCCACAAATATATTGAGGGAAGGCAACGAAGAGGATTTGAAAGCAAGGCAGAATTGCAGGAAACAGATTTCAGGAGGTAGATTCGAATCGCCTTTAAAGCACAGGAAAAGCGGCAAAACCTCGACCATGATGCCCTTGGCCAAAAAGGGCGTATGCGTTTTTTCCTGAATATATTCAGGAAAAAACGCATACGCCCTTTTTGGCCAACCAAGCAACCTGGAAAGGCAAATCAGCGCTACAAAGAAGTCTCGCTTCCCATCGGTCAAAAGGGCCATGCTGAATAAAGTGTCAAAACCAGAAATGCAGGACAGGCCATGGAGAAACGGGAGCCTTGCTACGCTGATGGGCGGGATGTAAATTGCCAACAGCCACTCTGGAGAAGTGTACGGTGTGTCCTGAAACATCTAAAAAACTCAGCTTAGAGAGCATAGGGCACTTCCACTCATGGGCGTATAAATTGGGAAACCTAAAAATCAGCAAGACACAGGCACCGCAAAGTTTAGGGCTGCTCTGTTGACAAGAACCTCCACTTCGTTACACCTTAAATATCCCAGGAAAGAGAAAAATGGATAAAGAAGTTGTGGTCCATATGTATAATGGCATATCACTCAGCAATGAAATCAACATCATAAGGCTAGTAGCAGCATGATGAGAAGACTTAGGTACGACGATTCTAAGTGAAATAAGTCACACAGAAAAAGGCACTTATCATAAGATATCACTTATAGAGGGAATGTAAAAACCGCTACACTTGAACTGAATTACAAAACAGAACAGAGTCCCACGTTTAGAAAACACACTATGGCTGCTTAACGGGAACGGTGAGGTGGGGTGACGCATAACACAAGGGTTTCAAATTAGCTCAGATAGCTTTCCATAAACCCAATATGTAATAGACAAGACCTACTCCTTGCTCAGTGAACTGGACGCAAAAACACCCTATTCACCGCCCAAGAATATATCTGACTAGGAAGAATCTTCAAAGCTATGTATTGATATCTCTCTGTAAGTGAGTCACATGGGTGTAAAGCACCATAAAAACAGCAGTGAAAAGCAGCTAAACCCCATTATAAAAATCAATTACTTTTAAAAACCCGTGAAACAAAGACAGTGAAAGAGAGAGAAATTCTTACAAAATTCGTTCAGGGGCTGTGATGCCACCTGGATTGACCATATCTAGACCCACAGCTCATTGAGACATAAGGGTGGACACTCTTGGGGCTGAGAGGTTTGGTGAGGTTGGGTGAGCAAACGCAGACCCTTTAAAGTAATACTGCGTGGTACCCATCCCATAGGTCCCAAATCTCCAGCTTCAAGGGCATCTTCCTACATCGAAAACATGCATGAGAAACCCAGAAGATGGTACACCATGTGATCGGGAAAGATTTCTAAAATGCACCTCATTTCTCATCTCCTTGTGCTCGGGTTCGCCATTCCAGCCGCTTTACTAGCAATCTCCCTCCTTGGAGAATGAGCCCTTTTAACCTCCTGTTCCGAACAGGTTGCAATTTGTCCTGAGGATGAACGGGAAGAGGGGGAACCAATGAGAGACTAGGTCTAGGTGTGGGGACAGGCACAGGTCACTCTATTTTCCCATCAGAAAGAAGAATTAACCACAGGCTCAGCCTGCCGCCCGGAACCACAATAGGGCCTGAAGCAATCCTGCGCTTTTGGGGCCAGCTCCCAAGAAAGCGAGTTGAAAAATGGAGCTCAGGGGCACTGCAATTCACAAACCTGCAGAGTTATAAATGATAACTCTCGTCCACAAATATATTGAGGGAAGGCAACGAAGAGGATTTGAAAGCAAGGCAGAATTGCAGGAAACAGATTTCAGGAGGTAGATTCGAATCGCCTTTAAAGCACAGGAAAAGCGGCAAAACCTCGACCATGATGCCCTTGGCCAAAAAGGGCGTATGCGTTTTTTCCTGAATATATTCAGGAAAAAACGCATACGCCCTTTTTGGCCAACCAAGCAACCTGGAAAGGCAAATCAGCGCTACAAAGAAGTCTCGCTTCCCATCGGTCAAAAGGGCCATGCTGAATAAAGTGTCAAAACCAGAAATGCAGGACAGGCCATGGAGAAACGGGAGCCTTGCTACGCTGATGGGCGGGATGTAAATTGCCAACAGCCACTCTGGAGAAGTGTACGGTGTGTCCTGAAACATCTAAAAAACTCAGCTTAGAGAGCATAGGGCACTTCCACTCATGGGCGTATAAATTGGGAAACCTAAAAATCAGCAAGACACAGGCACCGCAAAGTTTAGGGCTGCTCTGTTGACAAGAACCTCCACTTCGTTACACCTTAAATATCCCAGGAAAGAGAAAAATGGATAAAGAAGTTGTGGTCCATATGTATAATGGCATATCACTCAGCTATGAAATCAACATCATAAGGCTAGTAGCAGCATGATGAGAAGACTTAGGTACGACGATTCTAAGTGAAATAAGTCACACAGAAAAAGGCACTTATCATAAGATATCACTTATAGAGGGAATGTAAAAACCGCTACACTTGAACTGAATTACAAAACAGAACAGCGTCACACGTTTAGAAAACACACTATGGCTGCTTAACGGGAAAGGTGAGGTGGGGTGATACATAAAACAAGGGTATCAAATTAGCTCAGATACTGTTCAATAAACCCAATATGTAACAGACAAGACCTACTCCTTGCTCAGTGAACTGGATTCAACACCCCCTGTTCACCGCCCAATAATATATCTGACTAGTAAGACTCTTAAAACCAATGTATTGATATCTCTCTGTAAGTGAGTCAAGTGGGTGTAAAGCGGCATAAACACAGCAGTGAAAAGCAGCTAAACCCCTTTATAAAAATCAATTACTTTTAAATACCCGTGAAACAAAGACAGGGAAAGAGAGAGAAATTCATACAGAATTCGTTCAGGGGCTGGGATGCCACCTTTATTGACAATCTCTAGACCCACAGCTGATTGAGACATAAGGGTGGACACTCTTCGGGCTGAGAGGTTTGGTGAGGTTGGGTGAGCAAACACAGACCCTTTAAAGTAGTACTTCATGGTACCCATCCCATGGGTCCAAAATCTCCAGGTTCAAGGGCATCTTCCTACATCGAAAACATGCATGAGAAACCCAGAAGATGGTACACCGTGTGATCGGGAAAGGTTTCTAAAACGCACCTCATTTCTCATCTTGTGCTCGGGCTCGCCATTCCAGCCGCTTTACTAGCAATCTCCCTCCTTGGAGAATGAGCACCTTTAACCTCCTGTTCCGTACAGGTTGCAAATTTGTCCTGAGGATGAACGGGAAGAGGGGGAACCAATGAGAGACTAGGTCTAGGTGTGGGGACAGGCACAGGTCACTCTATTTTCCCATCAGGAAGAAGAATTAACCACAGGCTCAGCCTGCCGCCCGGAACCACAATAGGGCCTGAAGCAATCCTGCGCTTTTGCGGCCAGCTCCCAAGAAAGCGAGTTGAAAAATGGAGCTCAGGGGCACTGCAATTCACAAACCTGCAGAGTTAGAAATGATAATTCTCGTCCACAAATATATTGAGGGAAGGCAACGAAGAGGATTTGAAAGCAAGGCAGAATTGCAGGAAACAGATTTCAGGAGGTAGATTCCAATCGCCTTTGAAGCACAGGAAAAGCGGCAAAACCTCGACCATGATGCCCTTGGCCAAAAAGGGCGTATGCGTTTTTTCCTGAATATATTCAGGAAAAAACGCATACGCCCTTTTTGGCCAACCAAGCAACCTGGAAAGGCAAATCAGCGCTACAAAGAAGTCTCGCTTCCCATCGGTCAAAAGGGCCATGCTGAATAAAGTGTCAAAACCAGAAATGCAGGACAGGCCATGGAGAAACGGGAGCCTTGCTACGCTGATGGGCGGGATGTAAAGTGCCAACAGCCACTCTGGAGAAGTGTACGGTGTGTCCTGAAACATCTAAAAAACTCAGCTTAGAGAGCATAGGGCACTTCCACTCATGGGCGTATAAATTGGGAAAACTAAAAATCAGCAAGACACAGGCACCCCAAAGTTTAGGGCTGCTCTGTTGACAAGAACCTCCACTTCATTACACCTTAAATATCCCAGGAAATAGAAAAATGGATAAAGAAGTTGTACTCCTTATGCACAATGGAATATCACTCAGGCATGAAATCAACGTCATAAGGCTAGTAGCAGCATGATGAGTGGATTTAGGTACGACGATTCTAAGTGAAATAAGTCACACAGAAAGACACTTATCATAAGATATCACTTATAGAGGGAATGTAAAAACCGCTACACTTGAACTGAATTACAAAACAGAACAGAGTCCCACGTTTAGAAAACACACTATGGCTGCTTAACGGGAACGGTGAGGTGGGGTGACGCATAACACAAGGGTTTCAAATTAGCTCAGATAGCTTTCCATAAACCCAATATGTAATAGACAAGACCTACTCCTTGCTCAGTGAACTGGACGCAAAAACACCCTATTCACCGCCCAAGAATATATCTGACTAGGAAGAATCTTCAAAGCTATGTATTGATATCTCTCTGTAAGTGAGTCACGTGGGTGTAAAGCACCATAAAAACAGCAGTGAAAAGCAGCTAAACCCCATTATAAAAATCAATTACTTTTAAAAACCCGTGAAACAAAGACAGTGAAAGAGAGAGAAATTCTTACAAAATTCGTTCAGGGGCTGTGATGCCACCTGGATTGACCATATCTAGACCCACAGCTCATTGAGACATAAGGGTGGACACTCTTGGGGCTGAGAGGTTTGGTGAGGTTGGGTGAGCAAACGCAGACCCTTTAAAGTAATACTGCGTGGTACCCATCCCATAGGTCCCAAATCTCCAGCTTCAAGGGCATCTTCCTACATCGAAAACATGCATGAGAAACCCAGAAGATGGTACACCATGTGATCGGGAAAGATTTCTAAAATGCACCTCATTTCTCATCTCCTTCTGCTCGGGTTCGCCATTCCAGCCGCTTTACTAGCAATCTCCCTCCTTGGAGAATGAGCCCTTTTAACCTCCTGTTCCGAACAGGTTGCAATTTGTCCTGAGGATGAACGGGAAGAGGGGGAACCAATGAGAGACTAGGTCTAGGTGTGGGGACAGGCACAGGTCACTCTATTTTCCCATCAGGAAGAAGAATTAACCACAGGCTCAGCCTGCCGCCCGGAACCACAATAGGGCCTGAAGCAATCCTGCGCTTTTGGGGCCAGCTCCCAAGAAAGCGAGTTGAAAAATGGAGCTCAGGGGCACTGCAATTCACAAACCTGCAGAGTTAGAAATGATAACTCTCGTCCACAAATATATTGAGGGAAGGCAACGAAGAGGATTTGAAAGCAAGGCAGAATTGCAGGAAACAGATTTCAGGAGGTAGATTCGAATCGCCTTTAAAGCACAGGAAAAGCGGCAAAACCTCGACCATGATGCCCTTGGCCAAAAAGGGCGTATGCGTTTTTTCCTGAATATATTCAGGAAAAAACGCATACGCCCTTTTTGGCCAACCAAGCAACCTGGAAAGGCAAATCAGCGCTACAAAGAAGTCTCGCTTCCCATCGGTCAAAAGGGCCATGCTGAATAAAGTGTCAAAACCAGAAATGCAGGACAGGCCATGGAGAAACGGGAGCCTTGCTACGCTGATGGGCGGGATGTAAATTGCCAACAGCCACTCTGGAGAAGTGTACGGTGTGTCCTGAAACATCTAAAAAACTCAGCTTAGAGAGCATAGGGCACTTCCACTCATGGGCGTATAAATTGGGAAACCTAAAAATCAGCAAGACACAGGCACCGCAAAGTTTAGGGCTGCTCTGTTGACAAGAACCTCCACTTCGTTACACCTTAAATATCCCAGGAAAGAGAAAAATGGATAAAGAAGTTGTGGTCCATATGTATAATGGCATATCACTCAGCAATGAAATCAACATCATAAGGCTAGTAGCAGCATGATGAGAAGACTTAGGTACGACGATTCTAAGTGAAATAAGTCACACAGAAAAAGGCACTTATCATAAGATATCACTTATAGAGGGAATGTAAAAACCGCTACACTTGAACTGAATTACAAAACAGAACAGCGTCACACGTTTAGAAAACACACTATGGCTGCTTAACGGGAAAGGTGAGGTGGGGTGATACATAAAACAAGGGTATCAAATTAGCTCAGATACTGTTCAATAAACCCAATATGTAACAGACAAGACCTACTCCTTGCTCAGTGAACTGGATTCAACACCCCCTGTTCACCGCCCAATAATATATCTGACTAGTAAGACTCTTAAAACCAATGTATTGATATCTCTCTGTAAGTGAGTCAAGTGGGTGTAAAGCGGCATAAACACAGCAGTGAAAAGCAGCTAAACCCCATTATAAAAATCAATTACTTTTAAATACCCGTGAAACAAAGACAGGGAAAGAGAGAGAAATTCATACAGAATTCGTTCAGGGGCTGGGATGCCACCTTTATTGACAATCTCTAGACCCACAGCTGATTGAGACATAAGGGTGGACACTCTTCGGGCTGAGAGGTTTGGTGAGGTTGGGTGAGCAAACACAGACCCTTTAAAGTAGTACTTCGTGGTACCCATCCCATGGGTCCAAAATCTCCAGGTTCAAGGGCATCTTCCTACATCGAAAACATGCATGAGAAACCCAGAAGATGGTACACCGTGTGATCGGGAAAGGTTTCTAAAACGCACCTCATTTCTCATCTCCTTGTGCTCGGGCTCGCCATTCCAGCCGCTTTACTAGCAATCTCCCTCCTTGGAGAATGAGCACCTTTAACCTCCTGTTCCGTACAGGTTGCAAATTTGTCCTGAGGATGAACGGGAAGAGGGGGAACCAATGAGAGACTAGGTCTAGGTGTGGGGACAGGCACAGGTCACTCTATTTTCCCATCAGGAAGAAGAATTAACCACAGGCTCAGCCTGCCGCCCGGAACCACAATAGGGCCTGAAGCAATCCTGCGCTTTTGCGGCCAGCTCCCAAGAAAGCGAGTTGAAAAATGGAGCTCAGGGGCACTGCAATTCACAAACCTGCAGAGTTAGAAATGATAACTCTCGTCCACAAATATATTGAGGGAAGGCAACGAAGAGGATTTGAAAGCAAGGCAGAATTGCAGGAAACAGATTTCAGGAGGTAGATTCCAATCGCCTTTAAAGCACAGGAAAAGCGGCAAAACCTCGACCATGATGCCCTTGGCCAAAAAGGGCGTATGCGTTTTTTCCTGAATATATTCAGGAAAAAACGCATACGCCCTTTTTGGCCAACCAAGCAACCTGGAAAGGCAAATCAGCGCTACAAAGAAGTCTCGCTTCCCATCGGTCAAAAGGGCCATGCTGAATAAAGTGTCAAAACCAGAAATGCAGGACAGGCCATGGAGAAACGGGAGCCTTGCTACGCTGATGGGCGGGATGTAAAGTGCCAACAGCCACTCTGGAGAAGTGTACGGTGTGTCCTGAAACATCTAAAAAACTCAGCTTAGAGAGCATAGGGCACTTCCACTCATGGGCGTATAAATTGGGAAAACTAAAAATCAGCAAGACACAGGCACCCCAAAGTTTAGGGCTGCTCTGTTGACAAGAACCTCCACTTCATTACACCTTAAATATCCCAGGAAATAGAAAAATGGATAAAGAAGTTGTACTCCTTATGCACAATGGAATATCACTCAGGCATGAAATCAACGTCATAAGGCTAGTAGCAGCATGATGAGTGGATTTAGGTACGACGATTCTAAGTGAAATAAGTCACACAGAAAGACACTTATCGTAAGATATCACTTATAGAGGGAATGTAAAAACCGCTACACTTGAACTGAATTACAAAACAGAACAGAGTCCCACGTTTAGAAAACACACTATGGCTGCTTAACGGGAACGGTGAGGTGGGGTGACGCATAACACAAGGGTTTCAAATTAGCTCAGATAGCTTTCCATAAACCCAATATGTAATAGACAAGACCTACTCCTTGCTCAGTGAACTGGACGCAAAAACACCCTATTCACCGCCCAAGAATATATCTGACTAGGAAGAATCTTCAAAGCTATGTATTGATATCTCTCTGTAAGTGAGTCACGTGGGTGTAAAGCACCATAAAAACAGCAGTGAAAAGCAGCTAAACCCCATTATAAAAATCAATTACTTTTAAAAACCCGTGAAACAAAGACAGTGAAACAGAGAGAAATTCTTACAAAATTCGTTCAGGGGCTGTGATGCCACCTGGATTGACCATATCTAGACCCACAGCTCATTGAGACATAAGGGTGGACACTCTTGGGGCTGAGAGGTTTGGTGAGGTTGGGTGAGCAAACGCAGACCCTTTAAAGTAATACTGCGTGGTACCCATCCCATAGGTCCCAAATCTCCAGCTTCAAGGGCATCTTCCTACATCAAAAACATGCATGAGAAACCCAGAAGATGGTACACCATGTGATCGGGAAAGATTTCTAAAACGCACCTCATTTCTCATCTCCTTGTGCTCGGGTTCGCCATTCCAGCTGCTTTACTAGCAATCTCCCTCCTTGGAGAATGAGCCCTTTTAACCTCCTGTTCCGAAGAGGTTGCAATTTGTCCTGAGGATGAACGGGAAGAGGGGGAACCAATGAGAGACTAGGTCTAGGTGTGGGGACAGGCACAGGTCACTCTATTTTCCCATCAGGAAGAAGAATTAACCACAGGCTCAGCCTGCCGCCCGGAACCACAATAGGGCCTGAAGCAATCCTGCGCTTTTGGGGCCAGCTCCCAAGAAAGCAAGTTGAAAAATGGAGCTCAGGGGCACTGCAATTCACAAACCTGCAGAGTTAGAAATGATAACTCTCGTCCACAAATATATTGAGGGAAGGCAACGAAGAGGATTTGAAAGCAAGGCAGAATTGCAGGAAACAGATTTCAGGAGGTAGATTCGAATCGCCTTTGAAGCACAGGAAAAGCGGCAAAACCTCGACCATGATGCCCTTGGCCAAAAAGGGCGTATGCGTTTTTTCCTGAATATATTCAGGAAAAAACGCATACGCCCTTTTTGGCCAACCAAGCAACCTGGAAAGGCAAATCAGCGCTACAAAGAAGTCTCGCTTCCCATCGGTCAAAAGGGCCATGCTGAATAAAGTGTCAAAACCAGAAATGCAGGACAGGCCATGGAGAAACGGGAGCCTTTCTACGCTGATGGGCGGGATGTAAATTGCCAACAGCCACTCTGGAGAAGTGTACGGTGTGTCCTGAAACATCTAAAAAACTCAGCTTAGAGAGCATAGGGCACTTCCACTCATGGGCGTATAAATTGGGAAAACTAAAAATCAGCAAGACACAGGCACCCCAAAGTTTAGGGCTGCTCTGTTGACAAGAACCTCCACTTCGTTACACCTTAAATATCCCAGGAAAGAGAAAAATGGATAAGGAAGTTGTGGTCCTTATGTACAATGGCATATCACTCAGCCTTGAAATTAACGTCATAAGGCTAGTAGCAGCATGATGAGAAGACTTAGGTACGACGATTCTAAGTGAAATAAGTCACACAGAAAAAGGCACTTATCATAAGATATCACTTATAGAGGGAATGTAAAAACCGCTACACTTGAACTGAATTACAAAACAGAACAGCGTCACACGTTTAGGAAACACACTATGGCTGCTTAACGGGAAAGGTGAGGTGGGGTGATGCATAACACAAGGGTTTCAAATTAGCTCAGATACTGTTCCATAAACCCAATATGTAACAGACAAGACCTACTCCTTGCTCAGTGAACTGGATTCAACACCCCCTGTTCACCTCCCAAGAATATATCTGACTAGTAAGACTCTTAAAACCAATGTATTGATATCTCTCTGTAAGTGAGTCAAGTGGGTGTAAAGCGGCATAAACACAGCAGTGAAAAGCAGCTAAACCCCATTATAAAAATCAATTACTTTTAAAAACCCGTGAAACAAAGACAGTGAAAGAGAGAGAAATTCATACAGAATTCGTTCAGGGGCTGGGATGCCACCTTTATTGACCATCTCTAGACCCACAGCTGATTGAGACATAAGGGTGGACACTCTTCGGGCTGAGAGGTTTGGTGAGGTTGGGTGAGCAAACGCAGACCCTTTAAAGTAATACTGCGTGGTACCCATCCCATGGGTCCAAAATCTCCAGGTTCAAGGGCATCTTCCTACATCGAAAACATGCATGAGAAACCCAGAAGATGGTACACCGTGTGATCGGGAAAGGTTTCTAAAACGCACCTCATTTCTCATCTCCTTGTGCTCGGGCTCGCCATTCCAGCCGCTTTACTAGCAATCTCCCTCCTTGGAGAATGAGCACCTTTAACCTCCTGTTCCGTACAGGTTGCAAATTTGTCCTGAGGATGAACGGGAAGAGGGGGAACCAATGAGAGACTAGGTCTAGGTGTGGGGACAGGCACAGGTCACTCTATTTTCCCATCAGGAAGAAGAATTAACCACAGGCTCAGCCTGCCGCCCGGAACCACAATAGGGCCTGAAGCAATCCTGCGCTTTTGCGGCCAGCTCCCAAGAAAGCGAGTTGAAAAATGGAGCTCAGGGGCACTGCAATTCACAAACCTGCAGAGTTAGAAATGATAATTCTCGTCCACAAATATATTGAGGGAAGGCAACGAAGAGGATTTGAAAGCAAGGCAGAATTGCAGGAAACAGATTTCAGGAGGTAGATTCCAATCGCCTTTAAAGCACAGGAAAAGCGGCAAAACCTCGACCATGATGCCCTTGGCCAAAAAGGGCGTATGCGTTTTTTCCTGAATATATTCAGGAAAAAACGCATACGCCCTTTTTGGCCAACCAAGCAACCTGGAAAGGCAAATCAGCGCTACAAAGAAGTCTCGCTTCCCATCGGTCAAAAGGGCCATGCTGAATAAAGTGTCAAAACCAGAAATGCAGGACAGGCCATGGAGAAACGGGAGCCTTGCTACGCTGATGGGCGGGATGTAAAGTGCCAACAGCCACTCTGGAGAAGTGTACGGTGTGTCCTGAAACATCTAAAAAACTCAGCTTAGAGAGCATAGGGCACTTCCACTCATGGGCGTATAAATTGGGAAAACTAAAAATCAGCAAGACACAGGCACCCCAAAGTTTAGGGCTGCTCTGTTGACAAGAACCTCCACTTCATTACACCTTAAATATCCCAGGAAATAGAAAAATGGATAAAGAAGTTGTACTCCTTATGCACAATGGAATATCACTCAGGCATGAAATCAACGTCATAAGGCTAGTAGCAGCATGATGAGTGGATTTAGGTACGACGATTCTAAGTGAAATAAGTCACACAGAAAGACACTTATCATAAGATATCACTTATAGAGGGAATGTAAAAACCGCTACACTTGAACTGAATTACAAAACAGAACAGAGTCCCACGTTTAGAAAACACACTATGGCTGCTTAACGGGAACGGTGAGGTGGGGTGACGCATAACACAAGGGTTTCAAATTAGCTCAGATAGCTTTCCATAAACCCAATATGTAATAGACAAGACGTACTCCTTGCTCAGTGAACTGGACGCAAAAACACCCTATTCACCGCCCAAGAATATATCTGACTAGGAAGAATCTTCAAAGCTATGTATTGATATCTCTCTGTAAGTGAGTCACGTGGGTGTAAAGCACCATAAAAACAGCAGTGAAAAGCAGCTAAACCCCATTATAAAAATCAATTACTTTTAAAAACCCGTGAAACAAAGACAGTGAAAGAGAGAGAAATTCTTACAAAATTCGTTCAGGGGCTGTGATGCCACCTGGATTGACCATATCTAGACCCACAGCTCATTGAGACATAAGGGTGGACACTCTTGGGGCTGAGAGGTTTGGTGAGGTTGGGTGAGCAAACGCAGACCCTTTAAAGTAATACTGCGTGGTACCCATCCCATAGGTCCCAAATCTCCAGCTTCAAGGGCATCTTCCTACATCGAAAACATGCATGAGAAACCCAGAAGATGGTACACCATGTGATCGGGAAAGATTTCTAAAATGCACCTCATTTCTCATCTCCTTGTGCTCGGGTTCGCCATTCCAGCCGCTTTACTAGCAATCTCCCTCCTTGGAGAATGAGCCCTTTTAACCTCCTGTTCCGAACAGGTTGCAATTTGTCCTGAGGATGAACGGGAAGAGGGGGAACCAATGAGAGACTAGGTCTAGGTGTGGGGACAGGCACAGGTCACTCTATTTTCCCATCAGGAAGAAGAATTAACCACAGGCTCAGCCTGCCGCCCGGAACCACAATAGGGCCTGAAGCAATCCTGCGCTTTTGGGGCCAGCTCCCAAGAAAGCGAGTTGAAAAATGGAGCTCAGGGGCACTGCAATTCACAAACCTGCAGAGTTAGAAATGATAACTCTCGTCCACAAATATATTGAGGGAAGGCAACGAAGAGGATTTGAAAGCAAGGCAGAATTGCAGGAAACAGATTTCAGGAGGTAGATTCGAATCGCCTTTAAAGCACAGGAAAAGCGGCAAAACCTCGACCATGATGCCCTTGGCCAAAAAGGGCGTATGCGTTTTTTCCTGAATATATTCAGGAAAAAACGCATACGCCCTTTTTGGCCAACCAAGCAACCTGGAAAGGCAAATCAGCGCTACAAAGAAGTCTCGCTTCCCATCGGTCAAAAGGGCCATGCTGAATAAAGTGTCAAAACCAGAAATGCAGGACAGGCCATGGAGAAACGGGAGCCTTGCTACGCTGATGGGCGGGATGTAAATTGCCAACAGCCACTCTGGAGAAGTGTACGGTGTGTCCTGAAACATCTAAAAAACTCAGCTTAGAGAGCATAGGGCACTTCCACTCATGGGCGTCTAAATTGGGAAACCTAAAAATCAGCAAGACACAGGCACCGCAAAGTTTAGGGCTGCTCTGTTGACAAGAACCTCCACTTCGTTACACCTTAAATATCCCAGGAAAGAGAAAAATGGATAAAGAAGTTGTGGTCCATATGTATAATGGCATATCACTCAGCAATGAAATCAACATCATAAGGCTAGTAGCAGCATGATGAGAAGACTTAGGTACGACGATTCTAAGTGAAATAAGTCACACAGAAAAAGGCACTTATCATAAGATATCACTTATAGAGGGAATGTAAAAACCGCTACACTTGAACTGAATTACAAAACAGAACAGCGTCACACGTTTAGAAAACACACTATGGCTGCTTAACGGGAAAGGTGAGGTGGGGTGATACATAAAACAAGGGTATCAAATTAGCTCAGATACTGTTCAATAAACCCAATATGTAACAGACAAGACCTACTCCTTGCTCAGTGAACTGGATTCAACACCCCCTGTTCACCGCCCAATAATATATCTGACTAGTAAGACTCTTAAAACCAATGTATTGATATCTCTCTGTAAGTGAGTCAAGTGGGTGTAAAGCGGCATAAACACAGCAGTGAAAAGCAGCTAAACCCCATTATAAAAATCAATTACTTTTAAATACCCGTGAAACAAAGACAGGGAAAGAGAGAGAAATTCATACAGAATTCGTTCAGGGGCTGGGATGCCACCTTTATTGACAATCTCTAGACCCACAGCTGATTGAGACATAAGGGTGGACACTCTTCGGGCTGAGAGGTTTGGTGAGGTTGGGTGAGCAAACACAGACCCTTTAAAGTAGTACTTCGTGGTACCCATCCCATGGGTCCAAAATCTCCAGGTTCAAGGGCATCTTCCTACATCGAAAACATGCATGAGAAACCCAGAAGATGGTACACCGTGTGATCGGGAAAGGTTTCTAAAACGCACCTCATTTCTCATCTCCTTGTGCTCGGGCTCGCCATTCCAGCCGCTTTACTAGCAATCTCCCTCCTTGGAGAATGAGCACCTTTAACCTCCTGTTCCGTACAGGTTGCAAATTTGTCCTGAGGATGAACGGGAAGAGGGGGAACCAATGAGAGACTAGGTCTAGGTGTGGGGACAGGCACAGGTCACTCTATTTTCCCATCAGGAAGAAGAATTAACCACAGGCTCAGCCTGCCGCCCGGAACCACAATAGGGCCTGAAGCAATCCTGCGCTTTTGCGGCCAGCTCCCAAGAAAGCGAGTTGAAAAATGGAGCTCAGGGGCACTGCAATTCACAAACCTGCAGAGTTAGAAATGATAACTCTCGTCCACAAATATATTGAGGGAAGGCAACGAAGAGGATTTGAAAGCAAGGCAGAATTGCAGGAAACAGATTTCAGGAGGTAGATTCCAATCGCCTTTAAAGCACAGGAAAAGCGGCAAAACCTCGACCATGATGCCCTTGGCCAAAAAGGGCGTATGCGTTTTTTCCTGAATATATTCAGGAAAAAACGCATACGCCCTTTTTGGCCAACCAAGCAACCTGGAAAGGCAAATCAGCGCTACAAAGAAGTCTCGCTTCCCATCGGTCAAAAGGGCCATGCTGAATAAAGTGTCAAAACCAGAAATGCAGGACAGGCCATGGAGAAACGGGAGCCTTGCTACGCTGATGGGCGGGATGTAAAGTGCCAACAGCCACTCTGGAGAAGTGTACGGTGTGTCCTGAAACATCTAAAAAACTCAGCTTAGAGAGCATAGGGCACTTGCACTCATGGGCGTATAAATTGGGAAAACTAAAAATCAGCAAGACACAGGCACCCCAAAGTTTAGGGCTGCTCTGTTGACAAGAACCTCCACTTCATTACACCTTAAATATCCCAGGAAATAGAAAAATGGATAAAGAAGTTGTACTCCTTATGCACAATGGAATATCACTCAGGCATGAAATCAACGTCATAAGGCTAGTAGCAGCATGATGAGTGGATTTAGGTACGACGATTCTAAGTGAAATAAGTCACACAGAAAGACACTTATCGTAAGATATCACTTATAGAGGGAATGTAAAAACCGCTACACTTGAACTGAATTACAAAACAGAACAGAGTCCCACGTTTAGAAAACACACTATGGCTGCTTAACGGGAACAGTGAGGTGGGGTGACGCATAAAACAAGGGTTTCAAATTAGCTCAGATAGCTTTCCATAAACCCAATATGTAATAGACAAGACCTACTCCTTGCTCAGTGAACTGGACGCAAAAACACCCTATACACCGCCCAAGAATATATCTGACTAGGAAGAATCTTCAAAGCTATGTATTGATATCTCTCTGTAAGTGAGTCACGTGGGTGTAAAGCACCATAAAAACAGCAGTGAAAAGCAGCTAAACCCCATTATAAAAATCAATTACTTTTAAAAACCCATGAAACAAAGACAGTGAAAGAGAGAGAAATCCTTACAAAATTCGTTCAGGGGCTGTGATGCCACCTGGATTGACCATATCTAGACCCACAGCTCATTGAGACATAAGGGTGGACACTCTTGGGGCTGAGAGTTTCGGTGAGGTTGGGTGAGCAAACGCAGACCCTTTAAAGTAATACTGCGTGGTACCCATCCCATAGGTCCCAAATCTCCAGCTTCAAGGGCATCTTCCTACATCGAAAACATGCATGAGAAACCCAGAAGATGGTACACCATGTGATCGGGAAAGATTTCTAAAACGCACCTCATTTCTCATCTCCTTGTGCTCGGGTTCGCCATTCCAGCCGCTTTACTAGCAATCTCCCTCCTTGGAGAATGAGCCCTTTTAACCTCCTGTTCCGAACAGGTTGCAATTTGTCCTGAGGATGAACGGGAAGAGGGGGAACCAATGAGAGACTAGGTCTAGGTGTGGGGACAGGCACAGGTCACTCTATTTTCCCATCAGGAAGAAGAATTAACCACAGGCTCAGCCTGCCGCCCGGAACCACAATAGGGCCTGAAGCAATCCTGCGCTTTTGGGGCCAGCTCCCAAGAAAGCGAGTTGAAAAATGGAGCTCAGGGGCACTGCAATTCACAAACCTGCAGAGTTAGAAATGATAACTCTCGTCCACAAATATATTGAGGGAAGGCAACGAAGAGGATTTGAAAGCAAGGCAGAATTGCAGGAAACAGATTTCAGGAGGTAGATTCGAATCGCCTTTAAAGCACAGGAAAAGCGGCAAAACCTCGACCATGATGCCCTTGGCCAAAAAGGGCGTATGCGTTTTTTCCTGAATATATTCAGGAAAAAACGCATACGCCCTTTTTGGCCAACCAAGCAACCTGGAAAGGCAAATCAGCGCTACAAAGAAGTCTCGCTTCCCATCGGTCAAAAGGGCCATGCTGAATAAAGTGTCAAAACCAGAAATGCAGGACAGGCCATGGAGAAACGGGAGCCTTGCTACGCTGATGGGCGGGATGTAAATTGCCAACAGCCACTCTGGAGAAGTGTACGGTGTGTCCTGAAACATCTAAAAAACTCAGCTTAGAGAGCATAGGGCACTTCCACTCATGGGCGTATAAATTGGGAAACCTAAAAATCAGCAAGACACAGGCACCGCAAAGTTTAGGGCTGCTCTGTTGACAAGAACCTCCACTTCGTTACACCTTAAATATCCCAGGAAAGAGAAAAATGGATAAAGAAGTTGTGGTCCATATGTATAATGGCATATCACTCAGCAATGAAATCAACATCATAAGGCTAGTAGCAGCATGATGAGAAGACTTAGGTACGACGATTCTAAGTGAAATAAGTCACACAGAAAAAGGCACTTATCATAAGATATCACTTATAGAGGGAATGTAAAAACCGCTACACTTGAACTGAATTACAAAACAGAACAGCGTCACACGTTTAGAAAACACACTATGGCTGCTTAACGGGAAAGGTGAGGTGGGGTGATACATAAAACAAGGGTATCAAATTAGCTCAGATACTGTTCAATAAACCCAATATGTAACAGACAAGACCTACTCCTTGCTCAGTGAACTGGATTCAACACCCCCTGTTCACCGCCCAAGAATATATCTGACTAGTAAGACTCTTAAAACCAATGTATTGATATCTCTCTGTAAGTGAGTCAAGTGGGTGTAAAGCGGCATAAACACAGCAGTGAAAAGAAGCTAAACCCCATTATAAAAATCAATTACTTTTAAAAACCCGTGAAACAAAGACAGTGAAAGAGAGAGAAATTCATACAGAATTCGTTCAGGGGCTGGGATGCCACCTTTATTGACCATCTCTAGACCCACAGCTGATTGAGACATAAGGGTGGACACTCTTCGGGCTGAGAGGTTTGGTGAGGTTGGGTGAGCAAACGCAGACCCTTTAAAGTAATACTGCGTGGTACCCATCCCATGGGTCCAAAATCTCCAGGTTCAAGGGCATCTTCCTACATCGAAAACATGCATGAGAAACCCAGAAGATGGTACACCGTGTGATCGGGAAAGGTTTCTAAAACGAACCTCATTTCTCATCTCCTTGTGCTCGGGCTGGCCATTACAGCCGCTTTACTAGCAATCTCCCTCCTTGGAGAATGAGCACCTTTAACCTCCTGTTCCGTACAGGTTGCAAATTTGTCCTGAGGATGAACGGGAAGAGGGGGAACCAATGAGAGACTAGGTCTAGGTGTGGGGACAGGCACAGGTCACTCTATTTTCCCATCAGGAAGAAGAATTAACCACAGGCTCAGCCTGCCGCCCGGAACCACAATAGGGCCTGAAGCAATCCTGCGCTTTTGGGGCCAGCTCCCAAGAAAGCGAGTTGAAAAATGGAGCTCAGGGGCACTGCAATTCACAAACCTGCAGAGTTATAAACGATAACTCTCGTCCACAAATATATTGAGGGAAGGCAACGAAGAGGATTTGAAAGCAAGGCAGAATTGCAGGAAACAGATTTCAGGAGGTAGATTCGAATCGCCTTTAAAGCACAGGAAAAGCGGCAAAACCTCGACCATGATGCCCTTGGCCAAAAAGGGCGTATGCGTTTATTCCTGAATATATTCAGGAAAAAACGCATACGCCCTTTTTGGCCAACCAAGCAACCTGGAAAGGCAAATCAGTGCTACAAAGAAGTCTCGCTTCCCATCGGTCAAAAGGGCCATGCTGAATAAAGTGTCAAAACCAGAAATGCAGGACAGGCCATGGAGAAACAGGAGCCTTGCTACGCTGATGGGCGGGATGTAAATTGCCAACAGCCACTCTGGAGAAGTGTACGGTGTGTCCTGAAACATCTAAAAAACTCAGCTTAGAGAGCATAGGGCACTTCCACTCATGGGCGTATAAATTGGGAAAACTAAAAATCAGCAAGACACAGGCACCCTAAAGTTTAGGGCTGCTCTGTTGACAAGAACCTCCACTTCATTACACCTTAAATATCCCAGGAAAGGGAAAAATGGATAAAGAAGTTGTGCTCCTTATGTACAATGGAATATCACTCAGGCATGAAATCAACATCATAAGGCTAGTAGCAGCATGATGAGAAGATTTAGGTACGAGGATTCTAAGTGAAATAAGTCACACAGAAAAAGGCACTTATCATAAGATATCACTTATAGAGGGAATGTAAAAACCGCTACACTTGAACTGAATTACAAAACTAAACAGCGTCACACGTTTAGAAAACACACTATGGCTGCTTAACGGGAAAGGTGAGGTGGGGTGATGTAGAAAACAAGGGTTTCAAATTAGCTCAGATACTGTTCCATAAACCCAATATGTAACAGACAAGACCTACTCCTTGCTCAGTGAACTGGATTCAACACCCCCTGTTCACCGCCCAAGAATATATCTGACTAGTAAGACTCTTAAAACCAATGTATTGATATCTCTCTGTAAGTGAGTCAAGTGGGTGTAAAGCGGCATAAACACAGCAGTGAAAAGCAGCTAAACCCCATTATAAAAATCAATTACTTTTAAAAACCCGTGAAACAAAGACAGTGAAAGAGAGAGAAATTCATACAGAATTCGTTCAGGGGCTGGGATGCCACCTTTATTGACCATCTCTAGACCCACAGCTGATTGAGACATAAGGGTGGACACTCTTCGGGCTGAGAGGTTTGGTGAGGTTGGGTGAGCAAACGCAGACCCTTTAAAGTAATACTGCGTGGTACCCATCCCATGGGTCCAAAATCTCCAGGTTCAAGGGCATCTTCCTACATCGAAAACATGCATGAGAAACCCAGAAGATGGTACACCGTGTGATCGGGAAAGGTTTCTAAAACGAACCTCATTTCTCATCTCCTTGTGCTCGGGCTCGCCATTACAGCCGCTTTACTAGCAATCTCCCTCCTTGGAGAATGAGCACCTTTAACCTCCTGTTCCGTACAGGTTGCAAATTTGTCCTGAGGATGAACGGGAAGAGGGGGAACCAATGAGAGACTAGGTCTAGGTGTGGGGACAGGCACAGGTCACTCTATTTTCCCATCAGGAAGAAGAATTAACAACAGGCTCAGCCTGCCGCCCGGAACCACAATAGGGCCTGAAGCAATCCTGCGCTTTTGGGGCCAGCTCCCAAGAAAGCGAGTTGAAAAATGGAGCTCAGGGGCACTGCAATTCACAAACCTGCAGAGTTATAAACGATAACTCTCGTCCACAAATATATTGAGGGAAGGCAACGAAGAGGATTTGAAAGCAAGGCAGAATTGCAGGAAACAGATTTCAGGAGGTAGATTCGAATCGCCTTTAAAGCACAGGAAAAGCGGCAAAACCTCGACCATGATGCCCTTGGCCAAAAAGGGCGTATGCGTTTATTCCTGAATATATTCAGGAAAAAACGCATACGCCCTTTTTGGCCAACCAAGCAACCTGGAAAGGCAAATCAGTGCTACAAAGAAGTCTCGCTTCCCATCGGTCAAAAGGGCCATGCTGAATAAAGTGTCAAAACCAGAAATGCAGGACAGGCCATGGAGAAACAGGAGCCTTGCTACGCTGATGGGCGGGATGTAAATTGCCAACAGCCACTCTGGAGAAGTGTACGGTGTGTCCTGAAACATCTAAAAAACTCAGCTTAGAGAGCATAGGGCACTTCCACTCATGGG
Organism: Balaenoptera borealis; assembly: GCF_965194805.1. Lineage (NCBI taxonomy): Eukaryota > Metazoa > Chordata > Mammalia > Artiodactyla > Balaenopteridae > Balaenoptera > Balaenoptera borealis. The sequence goes on from NW_028123419.1 coordinate 179,581, forward strand.
CGTATAAATTGGGAAAACTAAAAATCAGCAAGACACAGGCACCCTAAAGTTTAGGGCTGCTCTGTTGACAAGAACCTCCACTTCATTACACCTTAAATATCCCAGGAAAGGGAAAAATGGATAAAGAAGTTGTGCTCCTTATGTACAATGGAATATCACTCAGGCATGAAATCAACATCATAAGGCTAGTAGCAGCATGATGAGAAGATTTAGGTACGAGGATTCTAAGTGAAATAAGTCACACAGAAAAAGGCACTTATCATAAGATATCACTTATAGAGGGAATGTAAAAACCGCTACACTTGAACTGAATTACAAAACTAAACAGCGTCACACGTTTAGAAAACACACTATGGCTGCTTAACGGGAAAGGTGAGGTGGGGTGATACATAAAACAAGGGTTTCAAATTAGCTCAGATACTGTTCCATAAACCCAATATGTAACAGACAAGACCTACTCCTTGCTCAGTGAACTGGATTCAACACCCCCTGTTCACCGCCCAAGAATATATCTGACTAGTAAGACTCTTAAAACCAATGTATTGATATCTCTCTGTAAGTGAGTCAAGTGGGTGTAAAGCGGCATAAACACAGCAGTGAAAAGCAGCTAAACCCCATTATAAAAATCAATTACTTTTAAAAACCCGTGAAACAAAGACAGTGAAAGAGAGAGAAATTCATACAAAATTCGTTCAGGGGCTGGGATGCCACCTTTATTGACAATCTCTAGACCCACAGCTGATTGAGACATAAGGGTGGACACTCTTCGGGCTGAGAGGTTTGGTGAGGTTGGGTGAGCAAACGCAGACCCTTTAAAGTAGTACTTCGTGGTACCCATCCCATGGGTCCAAAATCTCCAGGTTCAAGGGCATCTTCCTACATCGAAAACATGCATGAGAAACCCAGAAGATGGTACACCGTGTGATCGGGAAAGGTTTCTAAAACGCACCTCATTTCTCATCTCCTTGTGCTCGGGCTCGCCATTCCAGCCGCTTTACTAGCAATCTCCCTCCTTGGAGAATGAGCACCTTTAACCTCCTGTTCCGTACAGGTTGCAAATTTGTCCTGAGGATGAACGGGAAGAGGGGGAACCAATGAGAGACTAGGTCTAGGTGTGGGGACAGGCACAGGTCACTCTATTTTCCCATCAGGAAGAAGAATTAACCACAGGCTCAGCCTGCCGCCCGGAACCACAATAGGGCCTGAAGCAATCCTGCGCTTTTGCGGCCAGCTCCCAAGAAAGCGAGTTGAAAAATGGAGCTCAGGGGCACTGCAATTCACAAACCTGCAGAGTTAGAAATGATAACTCTCGTCCACAAATATATTGAGGGAAGGCAACGAAGAGGATTTGAAAGCAAGGCAGAATTGCAGGAAACAGATTTCAGGAGGTAGATTCCAATCGCCTTTAAAGCACAGGAAAAGCGGCAAAACCTCGACCATGATGCCCTTGGCCAAAAAGGGCGTATGCGTTTTTTCCTGAATATATTCAGGAAAAAACGCATACGCCCTTTTTGGCCAACCAAGCAACCTGGAAAGGCAAATCAGCGCTACAAAGAAGTCTCGCTTCCCATCGGTCAAAAGGGCCATGCTGAATAAAGTGTCAAAACCAGAAATGCAGGAGAGGCCATGGAGAAACGGGAGCCTTGCTACGCTGATGGGCGGGATGTAAATTGCCAACAGCCACTCTGGAGAAGTGTACGGTGTGTCCTGAAACATCTAAAAAACTCAGCTTAGAGAGCATAGGGCACTTCCACTCATGGGCGTATAAATTGGGAAAACTAAAAATCAGCAAGACACAGGCACCCCAAAGTTTAGGGCTGCTCTGTTGACAAGAACCTCCACTTCGTTACACCTTAAATATCCCAGGAAAGAGAAAAATGGATAAAGAAGTTGTGGTCCATATGTATAATGGCATATCACTCAGCAATGAAATCAACATCATAAGGCTAGTAGCAGCATGATGAGAAGACTTAGGTACGACGATTCTAAGTGAAATAAGTCACACAGAAAAAGGCACTTATCATAAGATATCACTTATAGAGGGAATGTAAAAACCGCTACACTTGAACTGAATTACAAAACAGAACAGAGTCCCACGTTTAGAAAACACACTATGGCTGCTTAACGGGAACGGTGAGGTGGGGTGACGCATAACACAAGGGTTTCAAATTAGCTCAGATAGCTTTCCATAAACCCAATATGTAATAGACAAGACCTACTCCTTGCTCAGTGAACTGGACGCAAAAACACCCTATTCACCGCCCAAGAATATATCTGACTAGGAAGAATCTTCAAAGCTATGTATTGATATCTCTCTGTAAGTGAGTCACATGGGTGTAAAGCACCATAAAAACAGCAGTGAAAAGCAGCTAAACCCCATTATAAAAATCAATTACTTTTAAAAACCCGTGAAACAAAGACAGTGAAAGAGAGAGAAATTCTTACAAAATTCGTTCAGGGGCTGTGATGCCACCTGGATTGACCATATCTAGACCCACAGCTCATTGAGACATAAGGGTGGACACTCTTGGGGCTGAGAGGTTTGGTGAGGTTGGGTGAGCAAACGCAGACCCTTTAAAGTAATACTGCGTGGTACCCATCCCATAGGTCCCAAATCTCCAGCTTCAAGGGCATCTTCCTACATCGAAAACATGCATGAGAAACCCAGAAGATGGTACACCATGTGATCGGGAAAGATTTCTAAAATGCACCTCATTTCTCATCTCCTTGTGCTCGGGTTCGCCATTCCAGCCGCTTTACTAGCAATCTCCCTCCTTGGAGAATGAGCCCTTTTAACCTCCTGTTCCGAACAGGTTGCAATTTGTCCTGAGGATGAACGGGAAGAGGGGGAACCAATGAGAGACTAGGTCTAGGTGTGGGGACAGGCACAGGTCACTCTATTTTCCCATCAGAAAGAAGAATTAACCACAGGCTCAGCCTGCCGCCCGGAACCACAATAGGGCCTGAAGCAATCCTGCGCTTTTGCGGCCAGCTCCCAAGAAAGCGAGTTGAAAAATGGAGCTCAGGGGCACTGCAATTCACAAACCTGCAGAGTTATAAATGATAACTCTCGTCCACAAATATATTGAGGGAAGGCAACGAAGAGGATTTGAAAGCAAGGCAGAATTGCAGGAAACAGATTTCAGGAGGTAGATTCGAATCGCCTTTAAAGCACAGGAAAAGCGGCAAAACCTCGACCATGATGCCCTTGGCCAAAAAGGGCGTATGCGTTTTTTCCTGAATATATTCAGGAAAAAACGCATACGCCCTTTTTGGCCAACCAAGCAACCTGGAAAGGCAAATCAGCGCTACAAAGAAGTCTCGCTTCCCATCGGTCAAAAGGGCCATGCTGAATAAAGTGTCAAAACCAGAAATGCAGGACAGGCCATGGAGAAACGGGAGCCTTGCTACGCTGATGGGCGGGATGTAAATTGCCAACAGCCACTCTGGAGAAGTGTACGGTGTGTCCTGAAACATCTAAAAAACTCAGCTTAGAGAGCATAGGGCACTTCCACTCATGGGCGTATAAATTGGGAAACCTAAAAATCAGCAAGACACAGGCACCACAAAGTTTAGGGCTGCTCTGTTGACAAGAACCTCCACTTCGTTACACCTTAAATATCCCAGGAAAGAGAAAAATGGATAAAGAAGTTGTGGTCCATATGTATAATGGCATATCACTCAGCTATGAAATCAACATCATAAGGCTAGTAGCAGCATGATGAGAAGACTTAGGTACGACGATTCTAAGTGAAATAAGTCACACAGAAAAAGGCACTTATCATAAGATATCACTTATAGAGGGAATGTAAAAACCGCTACACTTGAACTGAATTACAAAACAGAACAGCGTCACACGTTTAGAAAACACACTATGGCTGCTTAACGGGAAAGGTGAGGTGGGGTGATACATAAAACAAGGGTATCAAATTAGCTCAGATACTGTTCAATAAACCCAATATGTAACAGACAAGACCTACTCCTTGCTCAGTGAACTGGATTCAACACCCCCTGTTCACCGCCCAATAATATATCTGACTAGTAAGACTCTTAAAACCAATGTATTGATATCTCTCTGTAAGTGAGTCAAGTGGGTGTAAAGCGGCATAAACACAGCAGTGAAAAGCAGCTAAACCCCTTTATAAAAATCAATTACTTTTAAATACCCGTGAAACAAAGACAGGGAAAGAGAGAGAAATTCATACAGAATTCGTTCAGGGGCTGGGATGCCACCTTTATTGACAATCTCTAGACCCACAGCTGATTGAGACATAAGGGTGGACACTCTTCGGGCTGAGAGGTTTGGTGAGGTTGGGTGAGCAAACACAGACCCTTTAAAGTAGTACTTCGTGGTACCCATCCCATGGGTCCAAAATCTCCAGGTTCAAGGGCATCTTCCTACATCGAAAACATGCATGAGAAACCCAGAAGATGGTACACCGTGTGATCGGGAAAGGTTTCTAAAACGCACCTCATTTCTCATCTTGTGCTCGGGCTCGCCATTCCAGCCGCTTTACTAGCAATCTCCCTCCTTGGAGAATGAGCACCTTTAACCTCCTGTTCCGTACAGGTTGCAAATTTGTCCTGAGGATGAACGGGAAGAGGGGGAACCAATGAGAGACTAGGTCTAGGTGTGGGGACAGGCACAGGTCACTCTATTTTCCCATCAGGAAGAAGAATTAACCACAGGCTCAGCCTGCCGCCCGGAACCACAATAGGGCCTGAAGCAATCCTGCGCTTTTGCGGCCAGCTCCCAAGAAAGCGAGTTGAAAAATGGAGCTCAGGGGCACTGCAATTCACAAACCTGCAGAGTTAGAAATGATAATTCTCGTCCACAAATATATTGAGGGAAGGCAACGAAGAGGATTTGAAAGCAAGGCAGAATTGCAGGAAACAGATTTCAGGAGGTAGATTCCAATCGCCTTTAAAGCACAGGAAAAGCGGCAAAACCTCGACCATGATGCCCTTGGCCAAAAAGGGCGTATGCGTTTTTTCCTGAATATATTCAGGAAAAAACGCATACGCCCTTTTTGGCCAACCAAGCAACCTGGAAAGGCAAATCAGCGCTACAAAGAAGTCTCGCTTCCCATCGGTCAAAAGGGCCATGCTGAATAAAGTGTCAAAACCAGAAATGCAGGACAGGCCATGGAGAAACGGGAGCCTTGCTACGCTGATGGGCGGGATGTAAAGTGCCAACAGCCACTCTGGAGAAGTGTACGGTGTGTCCTGAAACATCTAAAAAACTCAGCTTAGAGAGCATAGGGCACTTCCACTCATGGGCGTATAAATTGGGAAAACTAAAAATCAGCAAGACACAGGCACCCCAAAGTTTAGGGCTGCTCTGTTGACAAGAACCTCCACTTCATTACACCTTAAATATCCCAGGAAATAGAAAAATGGATAAAGAAGTTGTACTCCTTATGCACAATGGAATATCACTCAGGCATGAAATCAACGTCATAAGGCTAGTAGCAGCATGATGAGTGGATTTAGGTACGACGATTCTAAGTGAAATAAGTCACACAGAAAGACACTTATCATAAGATATCACTTATAGAGGGAATGTAAAAACCGCTACATTTGAACTGAATTACAAAACAGAACAGAGTCCCACGTTTAGAAAACACACTATGGCTGCTTAACGGGAACGGTGAGGTGGGGTGACGCATAACACAAGGGTTTCAAATTAGCTCAGATAGCTTTCCATAAACCCAATATGTAATAGACAAGACCTACTCCTTGCTCAGTGAACTGGACGCAAAAACACCCTATTCACCGCCCAAGAATATATCTGACTAGGAAGAATCTTCAAAGCTATGTATTGATATCTCTCTGTAAGTGAGTCACGTGGGTGTAAAGCACCATAAAAACAGCAGTGAAAAGCAGCTAAACCCCATTATAAAAATCAATTACTTTTAAAAACCCGTGAAACAAAGACAGTGAAAGAGAGAGAAATTCTTACAAAATTCGTTCAGGGGCTGTGATGCCACCTGGATTGACCATATCTAGACCCACAGCTCATTGAGACATAAGGGTGGACACTCTTGGGGCTGAGAGGTTTGGTGAGGTTGGGTGAGCAAACGCAGACCCTTTAAAGTAATACTGCGTGGTACCCATCCCATAGGTCCCAAATCTCCAGCTTCAAGGGCATCTTCCTACATCGAAAACATGCATGAGAAACCCAGAAGATGGTACACCATGTGATCGGGAAAGATTTCTAAAATGCACCTCATTTCTCATCTCCTTGTGCTCGGGTTCGCCATTCCAGCCGCTTTACTAGCAATCTCCCTCCTTGGAGAATGAGCCCTTTTAACCTCCTGTTCCGAACAGGTTGCAATTTGTCCTGAGGATGAACGGGAAGAGGGGGAACCAATGAGAGACTAGGTCTAGGTGTGGGGACAGGCACAGGTCACTCTATTTTCCCATCAGGAAGAAGAATTAACCACAGGCTCAGCCTGCCGCCCGGAACCACAATAGGGCCTGAAGCAATCCTGCGCTTTTGGGGCCAGCTCCCAAGAAAGCGAGTTGAAAAATGGAGCTCAGGGGCACTGCAATTCACAAACCTGCAGAGTTAGAAATGATAACTCTCGTCCACAAATATATTGAGGGAAGGCAACGAAGAGGATTTGAAAGCAAGGCAGAATTGCAGGAAACAGATTTCAGGAGGTAGATTCGAATCGCCTTTAAAGCACAGGAAAAGCGGCAAAACCTCGACCATGATGCCCTTGGCCAAAAAGGGCGTATGCGTTTTTTCCTGAATATATTCAGGAAAAAACGCATACGCCCTTTTTGGCCAACCAAGCAACCTGGAAAGGCAAATCAGCGCTACAAAGAAGTCTCGCTTCCCATCGGTCAAAAGGGCCATGCTGAATAAAGTGTCAAAACCAGAAATGCAGGACAGGCCATGGAGAAACGGGAGCCTTGCTACGCTGATGGGCGGGATGTAAATTGCCAACAGCCACTCTGGAGAAGTGTACGGTGTGTCCTGAAACATCTAAAAAACTCAGCTTAGAGAGCATAGGGCACTTCCACTCATGGGCGTCTAAATTGGGAAACCTAAAAATCAGCAAGACACAGGCACCGCAAAGTTTAGGGCTGCTCTGTTGACAAGAACCTCCACTTCGTTACACCTTAAATGTCCCAGGAAAGAGAAAAATGGATAAAGAAGTTGTGGTCCATATGTATAATGGCATATCACTCAGCAATGAAATCAACATCATAAGGCTAGTAGCAGCATGATGAGAAGACTTAGGTACGACGATTCTAAGTGAAATAAGTCACACAGAAAAAGGCACTTATCATAAGATATCACTTATAGAGGGAATGTAAAAACCGCTACACTTGAACTGAATTACAAAACAGAACAGCGTCACACGTTTAGAAAACACACTATGGCTGCTTAACGGGAAAGGTGAGGTGGGGTGATACATAAAACAAGGGTATCAAATTAGCTCAGATACTGTTCAATAAACCCAATATGTAACAGACAAGACCTACTCCTTGCTCAGTGAACTGGATTCAACACCCCCTGTTCACCGCCCAATAATATATCTGACTAGTAAGACTCTTAAAACCAATGTATTGATATCTCTCTGTAAGTGAGTCAAGTGGGTGTAAAGCGGCATAAACACAGCAGTGAAAAGCAGCTAAACCCCATTATAAAAATCAATTACTTTTAAATACCCGTGAAACAAAGACAGGGAAAGAGAGAGAAATTCATACAGAATTCGTTCAGGGGCTGGGATGCCACCTTTATTGACAATCTCTAGACCCACAGCTGATTGAGACATAAGGGTGGACACTCTTCGGGCTGAGAGGTTTGGTGAGGTTGGGTGAGCAAACACAGACCCTTTAAAGTAGTACTTCGTGGTACCCATCCCATGGGTCCAAAATCTCCAGGTTCAAGGGCATCTTCCTACATCGAAAACATGCATGAGAAACCCAGAAGATGGTACACCGTGTGATCGGGAAAGGTTTCTAAAACGCACCTCATTTCTCATCTCCTTGTGCTCGGGCTCGCCATTCCAGCCGCTTTACTAGCAATCTCCCTCCTTGGAGAATGAGCACCTTTAACCTCCTGTTCCGTACAGGTTGCAAATTTGTCCTGAGGATGAACGGGAAGAGGGGGAACCAATGAGAGACTAGGTCTAGGTGTGGGGACAGGCACAGGTCACTCTATTTTCCCATCAGGAAGAAGAATTAACCACAGGCTCAGCCTGCCGCCCGGAACCACAATAGGGCCTGAAGCAATCCTGCGCTTTTGCGGCCAGCTCCCAAGAAAGCGAGTTGAAAAATGGAGCTCAGGGGCACTGCAATTCACAAACCTGCAGAGTTAGAAATGATAACTCTCGTCCACAAATATATTGAGGGAAGGCAACGAAGAGGATTTGAAAGCAAGGCAGAATTGCAGGAAACAGATTTCAGGAGGTAGATTCCAATCGCCTTTAAAGCACAGGAAAAGCGGCAAAACCTCGACCATGATGCCCTTGGCCAAAAAGGGCGTATGCGTTTTTTCCTGAATATATTCAGGAAAAAACGCATACGCCCTTTTTGGCCAACCAAGCAACCTGGAAAGGCAAATCAGCGCTACAAAGAAGTCTCGCTTCCCATCGGTCAAAAGGGCCATGCTGAATAAAGTGTCAAAACCAGAAATGCAGGACAGGCCATGGAGAAACGGGAGCCTTGCTACGCTGATGGGCGGGATGTAAAGTGCCAACAGCCACTCTGGAGAAGTGTACGGTGTGTCCTGAAACATCTAAAAAACTCAGCTTAGAGAGCATAGGGCACTTCCACTCATGGGCGTATAAATTGGGAAAACTAAAAATCAGCAAGACACAGGCACCCCAAAGTTTAGGGCTGCTCTGTTGACAAGAACCTCCACTTCATTACACCTTAAATATCCCAGGAAATAGAAAAATGGATAAAGAAGTTGTACTCCTTATGCACAATGGAATATCACTCAGGCATGAAATCAACGTCATAAGGCTAGTAGCAGCATGATGAGTGGATTTAGGTACGACGATTCTAAGTGAAATAAGTCACACAGAAAGACACTTATCGTAAGATATCACTTATAGAGGGAATGTAAAAACCGCTACACTTGAACTGAATTACAAAACAGAACAGAGTCCCACGTTTAGAAAACACACTATGGCTGCTTAACGGGAACGGTGAGGTGGGGTGACGCATAACACAAGGGTTTCAAATTAGCTCAGATAGCTTTCCATAAACCCAATATGTAATAGACAAGACCTACTCCTTGCTCAGTGAACTGGACGCAAAAACACCCTATTCACCGCCCAAGAATATATCTGACTAGGAAGAATCTTCAAAGCTATGTATTGATATCTCTCTGTAAGTGAGTCACGTGGGTGTAAAGCACCATAAAAACAGCAGTGAAAAGCAGCTAAACCCCATTATAAAAATCAATTACTTTTAAAAACCCGTGAAACAAAGACAGTGAAACAGAGAGAAATTCTTACAAAATTCGTTCAGGGGCTGTGATGCCACCTGGATTGACCATATCTAGACCCACAGCTCATTGAGACATAAGGGTGGACACTCTTGGGGCTGAGAGGTTTGGTGAGGTTGGGTGAGCAAACGCAGACCCTTTAAAGTAATACTGCGTGGTACCCATCCCATAGGTCCCAAATCTCCAGCTTCAAGGGCATCTTCCTACATCAAAAACATGCATGAGAAACCCAGAAGATGGTACACCATGTGATCGGGAAAGATTTCTAAAACGCACCTCATTTCTCATCTCCTTGTGCTCGGGTTCGCCATTCCAGCTGCTTTACTAGCAATCTCCCTCCTTGGAGAATGAGCCCTTTTAACCTCCTGTTCCGAACAGGTTGCAATTTGTCCTGAGGATGAACGGGAAGAGGGGGAACCAATGAGAGACTAGGTCTAGGTGTGGGGACAGGCACAGGTCACTCTATTTTCCCATCAGGAAGAAGAATTAACCACAGGCTCAGCCTGCCGCCCGGAACCACAATAGGGCCTGAAGCAATCCTGCGCTTTTGGGGCCAGCTCCCAAGAAAGCAAGTTGAAAAATGGAGCTCAGGGGCACTGCAATTCACAAACCTGCAGAGTTAGAAATGATAACTCTCGTCCACAAATATATTGAGGGAAGGCAACGAAGAGGATTTGAAAGCAAGGCAGAATTGCAGGAAACAGATTTCAGGAGGTAGATTCGAATCGCCTTTGAAGCACAGGAAAAGCGGCAAAACCTCGACCATGATGCCCTTGGCCAAAAAGGGCGTATGCGTTTTTTCCTGAATATATTCAGGAAAAAACGCATACGCCCTTTTTGGCCAACCAAGCAACCTGGAAAGGCAAATCAGCGCTACAAAGAAGTCTCGCTTCCCATCGGTCAAAAGGGCCATGCTGAATAAAGTGTCAAAACCAGAAATGCAGGACAGGCCATGGAGAAACGGGAGCCTTTCTACGCTGATGGGCGGGATGTAAATTGCCAACAGCCACTCTGGAGAAGTGTACGGTGTGTCCTGAAACATCTAAAAAACTCAGCTTAGAGAGCATAGGGCACTTCCACTCATGGGCGTATAAATTGGGAAAACTAAAAATCAGCAAGACACAGGCACCCCAAAGTTTAGGGCTGCTCTGTTGACAAGAACCTCCACTTCGTTACACCTTAAATATCCCAGGAAAGAGAAAAATGGATAAGGAAGTTGTGGTCCTTATGTACAATGGCATATCACTCAGCCTTGAAATTAACGTCATAAGGCTAGTAGCAGCATGATGAGAAGACTTAGGTACGACGATTCTAAGTGAAATAAGTCACACAGAAAAAGGCACTTATCATAAGATATCACTTATAGAGGGAATGTAAAAACCGCTACACTTGAACTGAATTACAAAACAGAACAGCGTCACACGTTTAGGAAACACACTATGGCTGCTTAACGGGAAAGGTGAGGTGGGGTGATGCATAACACAAGGGTTTCAAATTAGCTCAGATACTGTTCCATAAACCCAATATGTAACAGACAAGACCTACTCCTTGCTCAGTGAACTGGATTCAACACCCCCTGTTCACCTCCCAAGAATATATCTGACTAGTAAGACTCTTAAAACCAATGTATTGATATCTCTCTGTAAGTGAGTCAAGTGGGTGTAAAGCGGCATAAACACAGCAGTGAAAAGCAGCTAAACCCCATTATAAAAATCAATTACTTTTAAAAACCCGTGAAACAAAGACAGTGAAAGAGAGAGAAATTCATACAGAATTCGTTCAGGGGCTGGGATGCCACCTTTATTGACCATCTCTAGACCCACAGCTGATTGAGACATAAGGGTGGACACTCTTCGGGCTGAGAGGTTTGGTGAGGTTGGGTGAGCAAACGCAGACCCTTTAAAGTAATACTGCGTGGTACCCATCCCATGGGTCCAAAATCTCCAGGTTCAAGGGCATCTTCCTACATCGAAAACATGCATGAGAAACCCAGAAGATGGTACACCGTGTGATCGGGAAAGGTTTCTAAAACGCACCTCATTTCTCATCTCCTTGTGCTCGGGCTCGCCATTCCAGCCGCTTTACTAGCAATCTCCCTCCTTGGAGAATGAGCACCTTTAACCTCCTGTTCCGTACAGGTTGCAAATTTGTCCTGAGGATGAACGGGAAGAGGGGGAACCAATGAGAGACTAGGTCTAGGTGTGGGGACAGGCACAGGTCACTCTATTTTCCCATCAGGAAGAAGAATTAACCACAGGCTCAGCCTGCCGCCCGGAACCACAATAGGGCCTGAAGCAATCCTGCGCTTTTGCGGCCAGCTCCCAAGAAAGCGAGTTGAAAAATGGAGCTCAGGGGCACTGCAATTCACAAACCTGCAGAGTTAGAAATGATAATTCTCGTCCACAAATATATTGAGGGAAGGCAACGAAGAGGATTTGAAAGCAAGGCAGAATTGCAGGAAACAGATTTCAGGAGGTAGATTCCAATCGCCTTTAAAGCACAGGAAAAGCGGCAAAACCTCGACCATGATGCCCTTGGCCAAAAAGGGCGTATGCGTTTTTTCCTGAATATATTCAGGAAAAAACGCATACGCCCTTTTTGGCCAACCAAGCAACCTGGAAAGGCAAATCAGCGCTACAAAGAAGTCTCGCTTCCCATCGGTCAAAAGGGCCATGCTGAATAAAGTGTCAAAACCAGAAATGCAGGACAGGCCATGGAGAAACGGGAGCCTTGCTACGCTGATGGGCGGGATGTAAAGTGCCAACAGCCACTCTGGAGAAGTGTACGGTGTGTCCTGAAACATCTAAAAAACTCAGCTTAGAGAGCATAGGGCACTTCCACTCATGGGCGTATAAATTGGGAAAACTAAAAATCAGCAAGACACAGGCACCCCAAAGTTTAGGGCTGCTCTGTTGACAAGAACCTCCACTTCATTACACCTTAAATATCCCAGGAAATAGAAAAATGGATAAAGAAGTTGTACTCCTTATGCACAATGGAATATCACTCAGGCATGAAATCAACGTCATAAGGCTAGTAGCAGCATGATGAGTGGATTTAGGTACGACGATTCTAAGTGAAATAAGTCACACAGAAAGACACTTATCATAAGATATCACTTATAGAGGGAATGTAAAAACCGCTACACTTGAACTGAATTACAAAACAGAACAGAGTCCCACGTTTAGAAAACACACTATGGCTGCTTAACGGGAACGGTGAGGTGGGGTGACGCATAACACAAGGGTTTCAAATTAGCTCAGATAGCTTTCCATAAACCCAATATGTAATAGACAAGACGTACTCCTTGCTCAGTGAACTGGACGCAAAAACACCCTATTCACCGCCCAAGAATATATCTGACTAGGAAGAATCTTCAAAGCTATGTATTGATATCTCTCTGTAAGTGAGTCACGTGGGTGTAAAGCACCATAAAAACAGCAGTGAAAAGCAGCTAAACCCCATTATAAAAATCAATTACTTTTAAAAACCCGTGAAACAAAGACAGTGAAAGAGAGAGAAATTCTTACAAAATTCGTTCAGGGGCTGTGATGCCACCTGGATTGACCATATCTAGACCCACAGCTCATTGAGACATAAGGGTGGACACTCTTGGGGCTGAGAGGTTTGGTGAGGTTGGGTGAGCAAACGCAGACCCTTTAAAGTAATACTGCGTGGTACCCATCCCATAGGTCCCAAATCTCCAGCTTCAAGGGCATCTTCCTACATCGAAAACATGCATGAGAAACCCAGAAGATGGTACACCATGTGATCGGGAAAGATTTCTAAAATGCACCTCATTTCTCATCTCCTTGTGCTCGGGTTCGCCATTCCAGCCGCTTTACTAGCAATCTCCCTCCTTGGAGAATGAGCCCTTTTAACCTCCTGTTCCGAACAGGTTGCAATTTGTCCTGAGGATGAACGGGAAGAGGGGGAACCAATGAGAGACTAGGTCTAGGTGTGGGGACAGGCACAGGTCACTCTATTTTCCCATCAGGAAGAAGAATTAACCACAGGCTCAGCCTGCCGCCCGGAACCACAATAGGGCCTGAAGCAATCCTGCGCTTTTGCGGCCAGCTCCCAAGAAAGCGAGTTGAAAATGGAGCTCAGGGGCACTGCAATTCACAAACCTGCAGAGTTAGAAACGATAACTCTCGTCCACAAATATATTGAGGGAAGGCAACGAAGAGGATTTGAAAGCAAGGCAGAATTGCAGGAAACAGATTTCAGGAGGTAGATTCGAATCGCCTTTAAAGCACAGGAAAAGCGGCAAAACCTCGACCATGATGCCCTTGGCCAAAAAGGGCGTATGCGTTTTTTCCTGAATATATTCAGGAAAAAACGCATACGCCCTTTTTGGCCAACCAAGCAACCTGGAAAGGCAAATCAGCGCTACAAAGAAGTCTCGCTTCCCATCGGTCAAAAGGGCCATGCTGAATAAAGTGTCAAAACCAGAAATGCAGGACAGGCCATGGAGAAACGGGAGCCTTGCTACGCTGATGGGCGGGATGTAAATTGCCAACAGCCACTCTGGAGAAGTGTACGGTGTGTCCTGAAACATCTAAAAAACTCAGCTTAGAGAGCATAGGGCACTTCCACTCATGGGCGTCTAAATTGGGAAACCTAAAAATCAGCAAGACACAGGCACCGCAAAGTTTAGGGCTGCTCTGTTGACAAGAACCTCCACTTCGTTACACCTTAAATATCCCAGGAAAGAGAAAAATGGATAAAGAAGTTGTGGTCCATATGTATAATGGCATATCACTCAGCAATGAAATCAACATCATAAGGCTAGTAGCAGCATGATGAGAAGACTTAGGTACGACGATTCTAAGTGAAATAAGTCACACAGAAAAAGGCACTTATCATAAGATATCACTTATAGAGGGAATGTAAAAACCGCTACACTTGAACTGAATTACAAAACAGAACAGCGTCACACGTTTAGAAAACACACTATGGCTGCTTAACGGGAAAGGTGAGGTGGGGTGATACATAAAACAAGGGTATCAAATTAGCTCAGATACTGTTCAATAAACCCAATATGTAACAGACAAGACCTACTCCTTGCTCAGTGAACTGGATTCAACACCCCCTGTTCACCGCCCAATAATATATCTGACTAGTAAGACTCTTAAAACCAATGTATTGATATCTCTCTGTAAGTGAGTCAAGTGGGTGTAAAGCGGCATAAACACAGCAGTGAAAAGCAGCTAAACCCCATTATAAAAATCAATTACTTTTAAATACCCGTGAAACAAAGACAGGGAAAGAGAGAGAAATTCATACAGAATTCGTTCAGGGGCTGGGATGCCACCTTTATTGACAATCTCTAGACCCACAGCTGATTGAGACATAAGGGTGGACACTCTTCGGGCTGAGAGGTTTGGTGAGGTTGGGTGAGCAAACACAGACCCTTTAAAGTAGTACTTCGTGGTACCCATCCCATGGGTCCAAAATCTCCAGGTTCAAGGGCATCTTCCTACATCGAAAACATGCATGAGAAACCCAGAAGATGGTACACCGTGTGATCGGGAAAGGTTTCTAAAACGCACCTCATTTCTCATCTCCTTGTGCTCGGGCTCGCCATTCCAGCCGCTTTACTAGCAATCTCCCTCCTTGGAGAATGAGCACCTTTAACCTCCTGTTCCGTACAGGTTGCAAATTTGTCCTGAGGATGAACGGGAAGAGGGGGAACCAATGAGAGACTAGGTCTAGGTGTGGGGACAGGCACAGGTCACTCTATTTTCCCATCAGGAAGAAGAATTAACCACAGGCTCAGCCTGCCGCCCGGAACCACAATAGGGCCTGAAGCAATCCTGCGCTTTTGCGGCCAGCTCCCAAGAAAGCGAGTTGAAAAATGGAGCTCAGGGGCACTGCAATTCACAAACCTGCAGAGTTAGAAATGATAACTCTCGTCCACAAATATATTGAGGGAAGGCAACGAAGAGGATTTGAAAGCAAGGCAGAATTGCAGGAAACAGATTTCAGGAGGTAGATTCCAATCGCCTTTAAAGCACAGGAAAAGCGGCAAAACCTCGACCATGATGCCCTTGGCCAAAAAGGGCGTATGCGTTTTTTCCTGAATATATTCAGGAAAAAACGCATACGCCCTTTTTGGCCAACCAAGCAACCTGGAAAGGCAAATCAGCGCTACAAAGAAGTCTCGCTTCCCATCGGTCAAAAGGGCCATGCTGAATAAAGTGTCAAAACCAGAAATGCAGGACAGGCCATGGAGAAACGGGAGCCTTGCTACGCTGATGGGCGGGATGTAAAGTGCCAACAGCCACTCTGGAGAAGTGTACGGTGTGTCCTGAAACATCTAAAAAACTCAGCTTAGAGAGCATAGGGCACTTGCACTCATGGGCGTATAAATTGGGAAAACTAAAAATCAGCAAGACACAGGCACCCCAAAGTTTAGGGCTGCTCTGTTGACAAGAACCTCCACTTCATTACACCTTAAATATCCCAGGAAATAGAAAAATGGATAAAGAAGTTGTACTCCTTATGCACAATGGAATATCACTCAGGCATGAAATCAACGTCATAAGGCTAGTAGCAGCATGATGAGTGGATTTAGGTACGACGATTCTAAGTGAAATAAGTCACACAGAAAGACACTTATCGTAAGATATCACTTATAGAGGGAATGTAAAAACCGCTACACTTGAACTGAATTACAAAACAGAACAGAGTCCCACGTTTAGAAAACACACTATGGCTGCTTAACGGGAACAGTGAGGTGGGGTGACGCATAAAACAAGGGTTTCAAATTAGCTCAGATAGCTTTCCATAAACCCAATATGTAATAGACAAGACCTACTCCTTGCTCAGTGAACTGGACGCAAAAACACCCTATACACCGCCCAAGAATATATCTGACTAGGAAGAATCTTCAAAGCTATGTATTGATATCTCTCTGTAAGTGAGTCACGTGGGTGTAAAGCACCATAAAAACAGCAGTGAAAAGCAGCTAAACCCCATTATAAAAATCAATTACTTTTAAAAACCCATGAAACAAAGACAGTGAAAGAGAGAGAAATCCTTACAAAATTCGTTCAGGGGCTGTGATGCCACCTGGATTGACCATATCTAGACCCACAGCTCATTGAGACATAAGGGTGGACACTCTTGGGGCTGAGAGTTTCGGTGAGGTTGGGTGAGCAAACGCAGACCCTTTAAAGTAATACTGCGTGGTACCCATCCCATAGGTCCCAAATCTCCAGCTTCAAGGGCATCTTCCTACATCGAAAACATGCATGAGAAACCCAGAAGATGGTACACCATGTGATCGGGAAAGATTTCTAAAACGCACCTCATTTCTCATCTCCTTGTGCTCGGGTTCGCCATTCCAGCCGCTTTACTAGCAATCTCCCTCCTTGGAGAATGAGCCCTTTTAACCTCCTGTTCCGAACAGGTTGCAATTTGTCCTGAGGATGAACGGGAAGAGGGGGAACCAATGAGAGACTAGGTCTAGGTGTGGGGACAGGCACAGGTCACTCTATTTTCCCATCAGGAAGAAGAATTAACCACAGGCTCAGCCTGCCGCCCGGAACCACAATAGGGCCTGAAGCAATCCTGCGCTTTTGGGGCCAGCTCCCAAGAAAGCGAGTTGAAAAATGGAGCTCAGGGGCACGGCAATTCACAAACCTGCAGAGTTAGAAATGATAACTCTCGTCCACAAATATATTGAGGGAAGGCAACGAAGAGGATTTGAAAGCAAGGCAGAATTGCAGGAAACAGATTTCAGGAGGTAGATTCGAATCGCCTTTAAAGCACAGGAAAAGCGGCAAAACCTCGACCATGATGCCCTTGGCCAAAAAGGGCGTATGCGTTTTTTCCTGAATATATTCAGGAAAAAACGCATACGCCCTTTTTGGCCAACCAAGCAACCTGGAAAGGCAAATCAGCGCTACAAAGAAGTCTCGCTTCCCATCGGTCAAAAGGGCCATGCTGAATAAAGTGTCAAAACCAGAAATGCAGGACAGGCCATGGAGAAACGGGAGCCTTGCTACGCTGATGGGCGGGATGTAAATTGCCAACAGCCACTCTGGAGAAGTGTACGGTGTGTCCTGAAACATCTAAAAAACTCAGCTTAGAGAGCATAGGGCACTTCCACTCATGGGCGTATAAATTGGGAAACCTAAAAATCAGCAAGACACAGGCACCGCAAAGTTTAGGGCTGCTCTGTTGACAAGAACCTCCACTTCGTTACACCTTAAATATCCCAGGAAAGAGAAAAATGGATAAAGAAGTTGTGGTCCATATGTATAATGGCATATCACTCAGCAATGAAATCAACATCATAAGGCTAGTAGCAGCATGATGAGAAGACTTAGGTACGACGATTCTAAGTGAAATAAGTCACACAGAAAAAGGCACTTATCATAAGATATCACTTATAGAGGGAATGTAAAAACCGCTACACTTGAACTGAATTACAAAACAGAACAGCGTCACACGTTTAGAAAACACACTATGGCTGCTTAACGGGAAAGGTGAGGTGGGGTGATACATAAAACAAGGGTATCAAATTAGCTCAGATACTGTTCAATAAACCCAATATGTAACAGACAAGACCTACTCCTTGCTCAGTGAACTGGATTCAACACCCCCTGTTCACCGCCCAAGAATATATCTGACTAGTAAGACTCTTAAAACCAATGTATTGATATCTCTCTGTAAGTGAGTCAAGTGGGTGTAAAGCGGCATAAACACAGCAGTGAAAAGAAGCTAAACCCCATTATAAAAATCAATTACTTTTAAAAACCCGTGAAACAAAGACAGTGAAAGAGAGAGAAATTCATACAGAATTCGTTCAGGGGCTGGGATGCCACCTTTATTGACCATCTCTAGACCCACAGCTGATTGAGACATAAGGGTGGACACTCTTCGGGCTGAGAGGTTTGGTGAGGTTGGGTGAGCAAACGCAGACCCTTTAAAGTAATACTGCGTGGTACCCATCCCATGGGTCCAAAATCTCCAGGTTCAAGGGCATCTTCCTACATCGAAAACATGCATGAGAAACCCAGAAGATGGTACACCGTGTGATCGGGAAAGGTTTCTAAAACGAACCTCATTTCTCATCTCCTTGTGCTCGGGCTGGCCATTACAGCCGCTTTACTAGCAATCTCCCTCCTTGGAGAATGAGCACCTTTAACCTCCTGTTCCGTACAGGTTGCAAATTTGTCCTGAGGATGAACGGGAAGAGGGGGAACCAATGAGAGACTAGGTCTAGGTGTGGGGACAGGCACAGGTCACTCTATTTTCCCATCAGGAAGAAGAATTAACCACAGGCTCAGCCTGCCGCCCGGAACCACAATAGGGCCTGAAGCAATCCTGCGCTTTTGGGGCCAGCTCCCAAGAAAGCGAGTTGAAAAATGGAGCTCAGGGGCACTGCAATTCACAAACCTGCAGAGTTATAAACGATAACTCTCGTCCACAAATATATTGAGGGAAGGCAACGAAGAGGATTTGAAAGCAAGGCAGAATTGCAGGAAACAGATTTCAGGAGGTAGATTCGAATCGCCTTTAAAGCACAGGAAAAGCGGCAAAACCTCGACCATGATGCCCTTGGCCAAAAAGGGCGTATGCGTTTATTCCTGAATATATTCAGGAAAAAACGCATACGCCCTTTTTGGCCAACCAAGCAACCTGGAAAGGCAAATCAGTGCTACAAAGAAGTCTCGCTTCCCATCGGTCAAAAGGGCCATGCTGAATAAAGTGTCAAAACCAGAAATGCAGGACAGGCCATGGAGAAACAGGAGCCTTGCTACGCTGATGGGCGGGATGTAAATTGCCAACAGCCACTCTGGAGAAGTGTACGGTGTGTCCTGAAACATCTAAAAAACTCAGCTTAGAGAGCATAGGGCACTTCCACTCATGGGCGTATAAATTGGGAAAACTAAAAATCAGCAAGACACAGGCACCCTAAAGTTTAGGGCTGCTCTGTTGACAAGAACCTCCACTTCATTACACCTTAAATATCCCAGGAAAGGGAAAAATGGATAAAGAAGTTGTGCTCCTTATGTACAATGGAATATCACTCAGGCATGAAATCAACATCATAAGGCTAGTAGCAGCATGATGAGAAGATTTAGGTACGAGGATTCTAAGTGAAATAAGTCACACAGAAAAAGGCACTTATCATAAGATATCACTTATAGAGGGAATGTAAAAACCGCTACACTTGAACTGAATTACAAAACTAAACAGCGTCACACGTTTAGAAAACACACTATGGCTGCTTAACGGGAAAGGTGAGGTGGGGTGATGTAGAAAACAAGGGTTTCAAATTAGCTCAGATACTGTTCCATAAACCCAATATGTAACAGACAAGACCTACTCCTTGCTCAGTGAACTGGATTCAACACCCCCTGTTCACCGCCCAAGAATATATCTGACTAGTAAGACTCTTAAAACCAATGTATTGATATCTCTCTGTAAGTGAGTCAAGTGGGTGTAAAGCGGCATAAACACAGCAGTGAAAAGCAGCTAAACCCCATTATAAAAATCAATTACTTTTAAAAACCCGTGAAACAAAGACAGTGAAAGAGAGAGAAATTCATACAGAATTCGTTCAGGGGCTGGGATGCCACCTTTATTGACCATCTCTAGACCCACAGCTGATTGAGACATAAGGGTGGACACTCTTCGGGCTGAGAGGTTTGGTGAGGTTGGGTGAGCAAACGCAGACCCTTTAAAGTAATACTGCGTGGTACCCATCCCATGGGTCCAAAATCTCCAGGTTCAAGGGCATCTTCCTACATCGAAAACATGCATGAGAAACCCAGAAGATGGTACACCGTGTGATCGGGAAAGGTTTCTAAAACGAACCTCATTTCTCATCTCCTTGTGCTCGGGCTCGCCATTACAGCCGCTTTACTAGCAATCTCCCTCCTTGGAGAATGAGCACCTTTAACCTCCTGTTCCGTACAGGTTGCAAATTTGTCCTGAGGATGAACGGGAAGAGGGGGAACCAATGAGAGACTAGGTCTAGGTGTGGGGACAGGCACAGGTCACTCTATTTTCCCATCAGGAAGAAGAATTAACCACAGGCTCAGCCTGCCGCCCGGAACCACAATAGGGCCTGAAGCAATCCTGCGCTTTTGGGGCCAGCTCCCAAGAAAGCGAGTTGAAAAATGGAGCTCAGGGGCACTGCAATTCACAAACCTGCAGAGTTATAAACGATAACTCTCGTCCACAAATATATTGAGGGAAGGCAACGAAGAGGATTTGAAAGCAAGGCAGAATTGCAGGAAACAGATTTCAGGAGGTAGATTCGAATCGCCTTTAAAGCACAGGAAAAGCGGCAAAACCTCGACCATGATGCCCTTGGCCAAAAAGGGCGTATGCGTTTATTCCTGAATATATTCAGGAAAAAACGCATACGCCCTTTTTGGCCAACCAAGCAACCTGGAAAGGCAAATCAGTGCTACAAAGAAGTCTCGCTTCCCATCGGTCAAAAGGGCCATGCTGAATAAAGTGTCAAAACCAGAAATGCAGGACAGGCCATGGAGAAACAGGAGCCTTGCTACGCTGATGGGCGGGATGTAAATTGCCAACAGCCACTCTGGAGAAGTGTACGGTGTGTCCTGAAACATCTAAAAAACTCAGCTTAGAGAGCATAGGGCACTTCCACTCATGGGCGTATAAATTGGGAAAACTAAAAATCAGCAAGACACAGGCACCCTAAAGTTTAGGGCTGCTCTGTTGACAAGAACCTCCACTTCATTACACCTTAAATATCCCAGGAAAGGGAAAAATGGATAAAGAAGTTGTGCTCCTTATGTACAATGGAATATCACTCAGGCATGAAATCAACATCATAAGGCTAGTAGCAGCATGATGAGAAGATTTAGGTACGAGGATTCTAAGTGAAATAAGTCACACAGAAAAAGGCACTTATCATAAGATATCACTTATAGAGGGAATGTAAAAACCGCTACACTTGAACTGAATTACAAAACTAAACAGCGTCACACGTTTAGAAAACACACTATGGCTGCTTAACGGGAAAGGTGAGGTGGGGTGATGTAGAAAACAAGGGTTTCAAATTAGCTCAGATACTGTTCCATAAACCCAATATGTAACAGACAAGACCTACTCCTTGCTCAGTGAACTGGATTCAACACCCCCTGTTCACCGCCCAAGAATATATCTGACTAGTAAGACTCTTAAAACCAATGTATTGATATCTCTCTGTAAGTGAGTCAAGTGGGTGTAAAGCGGCATAAACACAGCAGTGAAAAGCAGCTAAACCCCATTATAAAAATCAATTACTTTTAAAAACCCGTGAAACAAAGACAGTGAAAGAGAGAGAAATTCATACAGAATTCGTTCAGGGGCTGGGATGCCACCTTTATTGACCATCTCTAGACCCACAGCTGATTGAGACATAAGGGTGGACACTCTTCGGGCTGAGAGGTTTGGTGAGGTTGGGTGAGCAAACGCAGACCCTTTAAAGTAATACTGCGTGGTACCCATCCCATGGGTCCAAAATCTCCAGGTTCAAGGGCATCTTCCTACATCGAAAACATGCATGAGAAACCCAGAAGATGGTACACCGTGTGATCGGGAAAGGTTTCTAAAACGCACCTCATTTCTCATCTCCTTGTGCTCGGGCTCGCCATTCCAGCCGCTTTACTAGCAATCTCCCTCCTTGGAGAATGAGCACCTTTAACCTCCTGTTCCGTACAGGTTGCAAATTTGTCCTGAGGATGAACGGGAAGAGGGGGAACCAATGAGAGACTAGGTCTAGGTGTGGGGACAGGCACAGGTCACTCTATTTTCCCATCAGGAAGAAGAATTAACCACAGGCTCAGCCTGCCGCCCGGAACCACAATAGGGCCTGAAGCAATCCTGCGCTTTTGGGGCCAGCTCCCAAGAAAGCGAGTTGAAAAATGGAGCTCAGGGGCACTGCAATTCACAAACCTGCAGAGTTAGAAATGATAACTCTCGTCCACAAATATATTGAGGGAAGGCAACGAAGAGGATTTGAAAGCAAGGCAGAATTGCAGGAAACAGATTTCAGGAGGTAGATTCGAATCGCCTTTAAAGCACAGGAAAAGCGGCAAAACCTCGACCATGATGCCCTTGTCCAAAAAGGGCGTATGCGTTTTTTCCTGAATATATTCAGGAAAAAACGCATACGCCCTTTTTGGCCAACCAAGCAACCTGGAAAGGCAAATCAGCGCTACAAAGAAGTCTCGCTTCCCATCGGTCAAAAGGGCCATGCTGAATAAAGTGTCAAAACCAGAAATGCAGGACAGGCCATGGAGAAACGGGAGCCTTGCTACGCTGATGGGCGGGATGTAAATTGCCAACAGCCACTCTGGAGAAGTGTACGGTGTGTCCTGAAACATCTAAAAAACTCAGCTTAGAGAGCATAGGGCACTTCCACTCATGGGCGTATAAATTGGGAAAACTAAAAATCAGCAAGACACAGGCACCCCAAAGTTTAGGGCTGCTCTGTTGACAAGAACCTCCACTTCATTACACCTTAAATATCCCAGGAAATAGAAAAATGGATAAAGAAGTTGTACTCCTTATGCACAATGGAATATCACTCAGGCATGAAATCAACGTCATAAGGCTAGTAGCAGCATGATGAGTGGATTTAGGTACGACGATTCTAAGTGAAATAAGTCACACAGAAAGACACTTATCGTAAGATATCACTTATAGAGGGAATGTAAAAACCGCTACACTTGAACTGAATTACAAAACAGAACAGAGTCCCACGTTTAGAAAACACACTATGGCTGCTTAACGGGAACAGTGAGGTGGGGTGACGCATAAAACAAGGGTTTCAAATTAGCTCAGATAGCTTTCCATAAACCCAATATGTAATAGACAAGACCTACTCCTTGCTCAGTGAACTGGACGCAAAAACACCCTATACACCGCCCAAGAATATATCTGACTAGGAAGAATCTTCAAAGCTATGTATTGATATCTCTCTGTAAGTGAGTCACGTGGGTGTAAAGCACCATAAAAACAGCAGTGAAAAGCAGCTAAACCCCATTATAAAAATCAATTACTTTTAAAAACCCGTGAAACAAAGACAGTGAAAGAGAGAGAAATCCTTACAAAATTCGTTCAGGGGCTGTGATGCCACCTGGATTGACCATATCTAGATCCACAGCTCATTGAGACATAAGGGTGGACACTCTTGGGGCTGAGAGTTTCGGTGAGGTTGGGTGAGCAAACGCAGACCCTTTAAAGTAATACTGCGTGGTACCCATCCCATAGGTCCCAAATCTCCAGCTTCAAGGGCATCTTCCTACATCGAAAACATGCATGAGAAACCCAGAAGATGGTACACCATGTGATCGGGAAAGATTTCTAAAACGCACCTCATTTCTCATCTCCTTGTGCTCGGGTTCGCCATTCCAGCCACTTTACTAGCAATCTCCCTCCTTGGAGAATGAGCCCTTTTAACCTCCTGTTCCGAACAGGTTGCAATTTGTCCTGAGGATGAACGGGAAGAGGGGGAACCAATGAGAGACTAGGTCTAGGTGTGGGGACAGGCACAGGTCACTCTATTTTCCCATCAGGAAGAAGAATTAACCACAGGCTCAGCCTGCCGCCCGGAACCACAATAGGGCCTGAAGCAATCCTGCGCTTTTGGGGCCAGCTCCCAAGAAAGCGAGTTGAAAAATGGAGCTCAGGGGCACTGCAATTCACAAACCTGCAGAGTTAGAAATGATAACTCTCGTCCACAAATATATTGAGGGAAGGCAACGAAGAGGATTTGAAAGCAAGGCAGAATTGCAGGAAACAGATTTCAGGAGGTAGATTCGAATCGCCTTTAAAGCACAGGAAAAGCGGCAAAACCTCGACCATGATGCCCTTGGCCAAAAAGGGCGTATGCGTTTTTTCCTGAATATATTCAGGAAAAAACGCATACGCCCTTTTTGGCCAACCAAGCAACCTGGAAAGGCAAATCAGCGCTACAAAGAAGTCTCGCTTCCCATCGGTCAAAAGGGCCATGCTGAATAAAGTGTCAAAACCAGAAATGCAGGACAGGCCATGGAGAAACGGGAGCCTTGCTACGCTGATGGGCGGGATGTAAATTGCCAACAGCCACTCTGGAGAAGTGTACGGTGTGTCCTGAAACATCTAAAAAACTCAGCTTAGAGAGCATAGGGCACTTCCACTCATGGGCGTATAAATTGGGAAACCTAAAAATCAGCAAGACACAGGCACCGCAAAGTTTAGGGCTGCTCTGCTGACAAGAACCTCCACTTCGTTACACCTTAAATATCCCAGGAAAGAGAAAAATGGATAAAGAAGTTGTGGTCCATATGTATAATGGCATATCACTCAGCAATGAAATCAACATCATAAGGCTAGTAGCAGCATGATGAGAAGACTTAGGTACGACGATTCTAAGTGAAATAAGTCACACAGAAAAAGGCACTTATCATAAGATATCACTTATAGAGGGAATGTAAAAACCGCTACACTTGAACTGAATTACAAAACAGAACAGCGTCACACGTTTAGAAAACACACTATGGCTGCTTAACGGGAAAGGTGAGGTGGGGTGATACATAAAACAAGGGTATCAAATTAGCTCAGATACTGTTCAATAAACCCAATATGTAACAGACAAGACCTACTCCTTGCTCAGTGAACTGGATTCAACACCCCCTGTTCACCGCCCAAGAATATATCTGACTAGTAAGACTCTTAAAACCAATGTATTGATATCTCTCTGTAAGTGAGTCAAGTGGGTGTAAAGCGGCATAAACACAGCAGTGAAAAGAAGCTAAACCCCATTATAAAAATCAATTACTTTTAAAAACCCGTGAAACAAAGACAGTGAAAGAGAGAGAAATTCATACAGAATTCGTTCAGGGGCTGGGATGCCACCTTTATTGACCATCTCTAGACCCACAGCTGATTGAGACATAAGGGTGGACACTCTTCGGGCTGAGAGGTTTGGTGAGGTTGGGTGAGCAAACGCAGACCCTTTAAAGTAATACTGCGTGGTACCCATCCCATGGGTCCAAAATCTCCAGGTTCAAGGGCATCTTCCTACATCGAAAACATGCATGAGAAACCCAGAAGATGGTACACCGTGTGATCGGGAAAGGTTTCTAAAACGCACCTCATTTCTCATCTCCTTGTGCTCGGGCTCGCCATTCCAGCCGCTTTACTAGCAATCTCCCTCCTTGGAGAATGAGCACCTTTAACCTCCTGTTCCGTACAGGTTGCAAATTTGTCCTGAGGATGAACGGGAAGAGGGGGAACCAATGAGAGACTAGGTCTAGGTGTGGGGACAGGCACAGGTCACTCTATTTTCCCATCAGGAAGAAGAATTAACCACAGGCTCAGCCTGCCGCCCGGAACCACAATAGGGCCTGAAGCAATCCTGCGCTTTTGGGGCCAGCTCCCAAGAAAGCGAGTTGAAAAATGGAGCTCAGGGGCACTGCAATTCACAAACCTGCAGAGTTAGAAATGATAACTCTCGTCCACAAATATATTGAGGGAAGGCAACGAAGAGGATTTGAAAGCAAGGCAGAATTGCAGGAAACAGATTTCAGGAGGTAGATTCGAATCGCCTTTAAAGCACAGGAAAAGCGGCAAAACCTCGACCATGATGCCCTTGGCCAAAAAGGGCGTATGCGTTTTTTCCTGAATATATTCAGGAAAAAACGCATACGCCCTTTTTGGCCAACCAAGCAACCTGGAAAGGCAAATCAGCGCTACAAAGAAGTCTCGCTTCCCATCGGTCAAAAGGGCCATGCTGAATAAAGTGTCAAAACCAGAAATGCAGGACAGGCCATGGAGAAACGGGAGCCTTGCTACGCTGATGGGCGGGATGTAAATTGCCAACAGCCACTCTGGAGAAGTGTACGGTGTGTCCTGAAACATCTAAAAAACTCAGCTTAGAGAGCATAGGGCACTTCCACTCATGGGCGTATAAATTGGGAAAACTAAAAATCAGCAAGACACAGGCACCCCAAAGTTTAGGGCTGCTCTGTTGACAAGAACCTCCACTTCATTACACCTTAAATATCCCAGGAAAGAGAAAAATGGATAAAGAAGTTGTAGTCCTTATGCACAATGGAATATCACTCAGGCATGAAATCAACGTCATAAGGCTAGTAGCAGCATGATGAGTGGATTTAGGTACGACGATTCTAAGTGAAATAAGTCACACAGAAAGACACTTATCGTAAGATATCACTTATAGAGGGAATGTAAAAACCGCTACACTTGAACTGAATTACAAAACAGAACAGAGTCCCACGTTTAGAAAACACACTATGGCTGCTTAACGGGAAAGGTGAGGTGGGGTGATGCAGAAAACAAGGGTTTCAAATTAGCTCAGATACTGTTCCATAAACCCAATATGTAACAGACAAGACCTACTCCTTGCTCAGTGAACTGGATTCAACACCCCCTGTTCACCGCCCAAGAATATATCTGACTAGTAAGACTCTTAAAACCAATGTATTGATATCTCTCTGTAAGTGAGTCAAGTGGGTGTAAAGCGGCATAAACAGAGCAGTGAAAAGCAGCTAAACCCCATTATAAAAATCAATTACTTTTAAAAACCCGTGAAACAAAGACAGTGAAAGAGAGAGAAATTCATACAGAATTCGTTCAGGGGCTGGGATGCCACCTTTATTGACCATCTCTAGACCCACAGCTGATTGAGACATAAGGGTGGACACTCTTCGGGCTGAGAGGTTTGGTGAGGTTGGGTGAGCAAACGCAGACCCTTTAAAGTAATACTGCGTGGTACCCATCCCATGGGTCCAAAATCTCCAGGTTCAAGGGCATCTTCCTACATCGAAAACATGCATGAGAAACCCAGAAGATGGTACACCGTGTGATCGGGAAAGGTTTCTAAAACGCACCTCATTTCTCATCTCCTTGTGCTCGGGCTCGCCATTCCAGCCGCTTTACTAGCAATCTCCCTCCTTGGAGAATGAGCACCTTTAACCTCCTGTTCCGTACAGGTTGCAAATTTGTCCTGAGGATGAACGGGAAGAGGGGGAACCAATGAGAGACTAGGTCTAGGTGTGGGGACAGGCACAGGTCACTCTATTTTCCCATCAGGAAGAAGAATTAACCACAGGCTCAGCCTGCCGCCCGGAACCACAATAGGGCCTGAAGCAATCCTGCGCTTTTGGGGCCAGCTCCCAAGAAAGCGAGTTGAAAAATGGAGCTCAGGGGCACTGCAATTCACAAACCTGCAGAGTTAGAAATGATAACTCTCGTCCACAAATATATTGAGGGAAGGCAACGAAGAGGATTTGAAAGCAAGGCAGAATTGCAGGAAACAGATTTCAGGAGGTAGATTCGAATCGCCTTTAAAGCACAGGAAAAGCGGCAAAACCTCGACCATGATGCCCTTGGCCAAAAAGGGCGTATGCGTTTTTTCCTGAATATATTCAGGAAAAAACGCATACGCCCTTTTTGGCCAACCAAGCAACCTGGAAAGGCAAATCAGCGCTACAAAGAAGTCTCGCTTCCCATCGGTCAAAAGGGCCATGCTGAATAAAGTGTCAAAACCAGAAATGCAGGACAGGCCATGGAGAAACGGGAGCCTTGCTACGCTGATGGGCGGGATGTAAATTGCCAACAGCCACTCTGGAGAAGTGTACGGTGTGTCCTGAAACATCTAAAAAACTCAGCTTAGAGAGCATAGGGCACTTCCACTCATGGGCGTATAAATTGGGAAACCTAAAAATCAGCAAGACACAGGCACCCCAAAGTTTAGGGCTGCTCTGTTGACAAGAACCTCCACTTCATTACACCTTAAATATCCCAGGAAATAGAAAAATGGATAAAGAAGTTGTACTCCTTATGCACAATGGAATATCACTCAGGCATGAAATCAACGTCATAAGGCTAGTAGCAGCATGATGAGTGGATTTAGGTACGACGATTCTAAGTGAAATAAGTCACACAGAAAGACACTTATCGTAAGATATCACTTATAGAGGGAATGTAAAAACCGCTACACTTGAACTGAATTACAAAACAGAACAGAGTCCCACGTTTAGAAAACACACTATGGCTGCTTAACGGGAACAGTGAGGTGGGGTGACGCATAAAACAAGGGTTTCAAATTAGCTCAGATAGCTTTCCATAAACCCAATATGTAATAGACAAGACCTACTCCTTGCTCAGTGAACTGGACGCAAAAACACCCTATACACCGCCCAAGAATATATCTGACTAGGAAGAATCTTCAAAGCTATGTATTGATATCTCTCTGTAAGTGAGTCACGTGGGTGTAAAGCACCATAAAAACAGCAGTGAAAAGCAGCTAAACCCCATTATAAAAATCAATTACTTTTAAAAACCCGTGAAACAAAGACAGTGAAAGAGAGAGAAATCCTTACAAAATTCGTTCAGGGGCTGTGATGCCACCTGGATTGACCATATCTAGATCCACAGCTCATTGAGACATAAGGGTGGACACTCTTGGGGCTGAGAGTTTCGGTGAGGTTGGGTGAGCAAACGCAGACCCTTTAAAGTAATACTGCGTGGTACCCATCCCATAGGTCCCAAATCTCCAGCTTCAAGGGCATCTTCCTACATCGAAAACATGCATGAGAAACCCAGAAGATGGTACACCATGTGATCGGGAAAGATTTCTAAAACGCACCTCATTTCTCATCTCCTTGTGCTCGGGTTCGCCATTCCAGCCACTTTACTAGCAATCTCCCTCCTTGGAGAATGAGCCCTTTTAACCTCCTGTTCCGAACAGGTTGCAATTTGTCCTGAGGATGAACGGGAAGAGGGGGAACCAATGAGAGACTAGGTCTAGGTGTGGGGACAGGCACAGGTCACTCTATTTTCCCATCAGGAAGAAGAATTAACCACAGGCTCAGCCTGCCGCCCGGAACCACAATAGGGCCTGAAGCAATCCTGCGCTTTTGGGGCCAGCTCCCAAGAAAGCGAGTTGAAAAATGGAGCTCAGGGGCACTGCAATTCACAAACCTGCAGAGTTAGAAATGATAACTCTCGTCCACAAATATATTGAGGGAAGGCAACGAAGAGGATTTGAAAGCAAGGCAGAATTGCAGGAAACAGATTTCAGGAGGTAGATTCGAATCGCCTTTAAAGCACAGGAAAAGCGGCAAAACCTCGACCATGATGCCCTTGGCCAAAAAGGGCGTATGCGTTTTTTCCTGAATATATTCAGGAAAAAACGCATACGCCCTTTTTGGCCAACCAAGCAACCTGGAAAGGCAAATCAGCGCTACAAAGAAGTCTCGCTTCCCATCGGTCAAAAGGGCCATGCTGAATAAAGTGTCAAAACCAGAAATGCAGGACAGGCCATGGAGAAACGGGAGCCTTGCTACGCTGATGGGCGGGATGTAAATTGCCAACAGCCACTCTGGAGAAGTGTACGGTGTGTCCTGAAACATCTAAAAAACTCAGCTTAGAGAGCATAGGGCACTTCCACTCATGGGCGTATAAATTGGGAAACCTAAAAATCAGCAAGACACAGGCACCGCAAAGTTTAGGGCTGCTCTGCTGACAAGAACCTCCACTTCGTTACACCTTAAATATCCCAGGAAAGAGAAAAATGGATAAAGAAGTTGTGGTCCATATGTATAATGGCATATCACTCAGCAATGAAATCAACATCATAAGGCTAGTAGCAGCATGATGAGAAGACTTAGGTACGACGATTCTAAGTGAAATAAGTCACACAGAAAAAGGCACTTATCATAAGATATCACTTATAGAGGGAATGTAAAAACCGCTACACTTGAACTGAATTACAAAACAGAACAGCGTCACACGTTTAGAAAACACACTATGGCTGCTTAACGGGAAAGGTGAGGTGGGGTGATACATAAAACAAGGGTATCAAATTAGCTCAGATACTGTTCAATAAACCCAATATGTAACAGACAAGACCTACTCCTTGCTCAGTGAACTGGATTCAACACCCCCTGTTCACCGCCCAAGAATATATCTGACTAGTAAGACTCTTAAAACCAATGTATTGATATCTCTCTGTAAGTGAGTCAAGTGGGTGTAAAGCGGCATAAACACAGCAGTGAAAAGAAGCTAAACCCCATTATAAAAATCAATTACTTTTAAAAACCCGTGAAACAAAGACAGTGAAAGAGAGAGAAATTCATACAGAATTCGTTCAGGGGCTGGGATGCCACCTTTATTGACCATCTCTAGACCCACAGCTGATTGAGACATAAGGGTGGACACTCTTCGGGCTGAGAGGTTTGGTGAGGTTGGGTGAGCAAACGCA
Organism: Balaenoptera borealis; assembly: GCF_965194805.1. Taxonomy (NCBI): domain Eukaryota; kingdom Metazoa; phylum Chordata; class Mammalia; order Artiodactyla; family Balaenopteridae; genus Balaenoptera; species Balaenoptera borealis. Next base: position 210,306 of record NW_028123419.1, read on the forward strand.
GACCCTTTAAAGTAATACTGCGTGGTACCCATCCCATGGGTCCAAAATCTCCAGGTTCAAGGGCATCTTCCTACATCGAAAACATGCATGAGAAACCCAGAAGATGGTACACCGTGTGATCGGGAAAGGTTTCTAAAACGCACCTCATTTCTCATCTCCTTGTGCTCGGGCTCGCCATTACAGCCGCTTTACTAGCAATCTCCCTCCTTGGAGAATGAGCACCTTTAACCTCCTGTTCCGTACAGGTTGCAAATTTGTCCTGAGGATGAACGGGAAGAGGGGGAACCAATGAGAGACTAGGTCTAGGTGTGGGGACAGGCACAGGTCACTCTATTTTCCCATCAGGAAGAAGAATTAACCACAGGCTCAGCCTGCCGCCCGGAACCACAATAGGGCCTGAAGCAATCCTGCGCTTTTGGGGCCAGCTCCCAAGAAAGCGAGTTGAAAAATGGAGCTCAGGGGCACTGCAATTCACAAACCTGCAGAGTTAGAAATGATAACTCTCGTCCACAAATATATTGAGGGAAGGCAACGAAGAGGATTTGAAAGCAAGGCAGAATTGCAGGAAACAGATTTCAGGAGGTAGATTCGAATCGCCTTTAAAGCACAGGAAAAGCGGCAAAACCTCGACCATGATGCCCTTGGCCAAAAAGGGCGTATGCGTTTTTTCCTGAATATATTCAGGAAAAAACGCATACGCCCTTTTTGGCCAACCAAGCAACCTGGAAAGGCAAATCAGCGCTACAAAGAAGTCTCGCTTCCCATCGGTCAAAAGGGCCATGCTGAATAAAGTGTCAAAACCAGAAATGCAGGACAGGCCATGGAGAAACGGGAGCCTTGCTACGCTGATGGGCGGGATGTAAATTGCCAACAGCCACTCTGGAGAAGTGTACGGTGTGTCCTGAAACATCTAAAAAACTCAGCTTAGAGAGCATAGGGCACTTCCACTCATGGGCGTATAAATTGGGAAAACTAAAAATCAGCAAGACACAGGCACCCCAAAGTTTAGGGCTGCTCTGTTGACAAGAACCTCCACTTCATTACACCTTAAATATCCCAGGAAAGAGAAAAATGGATAAAGAAGTTGTAGTCCTTATGCACAATGGAATATCACTCAGGCATGAAATCAACGTCATAAGGCTAGTAGCAGCATGATGAGTGGATTTAGGTACGACGATTCTAAGTGAAATAAGTCACACAGAAAGACACTTATCGTAAGATATCACTTATAGAGGGAATGTAAAAACCGCTACACTTGAACTGAATTACAAAACAGAACAGAGTCCCACGTTTAGAAAACACACTATGGCTGCTTAACGGGAACAGTGAGGTGGGGTGACGCATAAAACAAGGGTTTCAAATTAGCTCAGATAGCTTTCCATAAACCCAATATGTAATAGACAAGACCTACTCCTTGCTCAGTGAACTGGACGCAAAAACACCCTATACACCGCCCAAGAATATATCTGACTAGGAAGAATCTTCAAAGCTATGTATTGATATCTCTCTGTAAGTGAGTCACGTGGGTGTAAAGCACCATAAAAACAGCAGTGAAAAGCAGCTAAACCCCATTATAAAAATCAATTACTTTTAAAAACCCGTGAAACAAAGACAGTGAAAGAGAGAGAAATCCTTACAAAATTCGTTCAGGGGCTGTGATGCCACCTGGATTGACCATATCTAGATCCACAGCTCATTGAGACATAAGGGTGGACACTCTTGGGGCTGAGAGTTTCGGTGAGGTTGGGTGAGCAAACGCAGACCCTTTAAAGTAATACTGCGTGGTACCCATCCCATAGGTCCCAAATCTCCAGCTTCAAGGGCATCTTCCTACATCGAAAACATGCATGAGAAACCCAGAAGATGCTACACCATGTGATCGGGAAAGATTTCTAAAACGCACCTCATTTCTCATCTCCTTGTGCTCGGGTTCGCCATTCCAGCCGCTTTACTAGCAATCTCCCTCCTTGGAGAATGAGCCCTTTTAACCTCCTGTTCCGAACAGGTTGCAATTTGTCCTGAGGATGAACGGGAAGAGGGGGAACCAATGAGAGACTAGGTCTAGGTGTGGGGACAGGCACAGGTCACTCTATTTTCCCATCAGGAAGAAGAATTAACCACAGGCTCAGCCTGCCGCCCGGAACCACAATAGGGCCTGAAGCAATCCTGCGCTTTTGGGGCCAGCTCCCAAGAAAGCGAGTTGAAAAATGGAGCTCAGGGGCACTGCAATTCACAAACCTGCAGAGTTAGAAATGATAACTCTCGTCCACAAATATATTGAGGGAAGGCAACGAAGAGGATTTGAAAGCAAGGCAGAATTGCAGGAAACAGATTTCAGGAGGTAGATTCGAATCGCCTTTAAAGCACAGGAAAAGCGGCAAAACCTCGACCATGATGCCCTTGGCCAAAAAGGGCGTATGCGTTTTTTCCTGAATATATTCAGGAAAAAACGCATACGCCCTTTTTGGCCAACCAAGCAACCTGGAAAGGCAAATCAGCGCTACAAAGAAGTCTCGCTTCCCATCGGTCAAAAGGGCCATGCTGAATAAAGTGTCAAAACCAGAAATGCAGGACAGGCCATGGAGAAACGGGAGCCTTGCTACGCTGATGGGCGGGATGTAAATTGCCAACAGCCACTCTGGAGAAGTGTACGGTGTGTCCTGAAACATCTAAAAAACTCAGCTTAGAGAGCATAGGGCACTTCCACTCATGGGCGTATAAATTGGGAAACCTAAAAATCAGCAAGACACAGGCACCGCAAAGTTTAGGGCTGCTCTGTTGACAAGAACCTCCACTTCGTTACACCTTAAATATCCCAGGAAAGAGAAAAATGGATAAAGAAGTTGTGGTCCATATGTATAATGGCATATCACTCAGCAATGAAATCAACATCATAAGGCTAGTAGCAGCATGATGAGAAGACTTAGGTACGACGATTCTAAGTGAAATAAGTCACACAGAAAAAGGCACTTATCATAAGATATCACTTATAGAGGGAATGTAAAAACCGCTACACTTGAACTGAATTACAAAACAGAACAGCGTCACACGTTTAGAAAACACACTATGGCTGCTTAACGGGAAAGGTGAGGTGGGGTGATACATAAAACAAGGGTATCAAATTAGCTCAGATACTGTTCAATAAACCCAATATGTAACAGACAAGACCTACTCCTTGCTCAGTGAACTGGATTCAACACCCCCTGTTCACCGCCCAAGAATATATCTGACTAGTAAGACTCTTAAAACCAATGTATTGATATCTCTCTGTAAGTGAGTCAAGTGGGTGTAAAGCGGCATAAACACAGCAGTGAAAAGAAGCTAAACCCCATTATAAAAATCAATTACTTTTAAAAACCCGTGAAACAAAGACAGTGAAAGAGAGAGAAATTCATACAGAATTCGTTCAGGGGCTGGGATGCCACCTTTATTGACCATCTCTAGACCCACAGCTGATTGAGACATAAGGGTGGACACTCTTCGGGCTGAGAGGTTTGGTGAGGTTGGGTGAGCAAACGCAGACCCTTTAAAGTAATACTGCGTGGTACCCATCCCATGGGTCCAAAATCTCCAGGTTCAAGGGCATCTTCCTACATCGAAAACATGCATGAGAAACCCAGAAGATGGTACACCGTGTGATCGGGAAAGGTTTCTAAAACGCACCTCATTTCTCATCTCCTTGTGCTCGGGCTCGCCATTACAGCCGCTTTACTAGCAATCTCCCTCCTTGGAGAATGAGCACCTTTAACCTCCTGTTCCGTACAGGTTGCAAATTTGTCCTGAGGATGAACGGGAAGAGGGGGAACCAATGAGAGACTAGGTCTAGGTGTGGGGACAGGCACAGGTCACTCTATTTTCCCATCAGGAAGAAGAATTAACCACAGGCTCAGCCTGCCGCCCGGAACCACAATAGGGCCTGAAGCAATCCTGCGCTTTTGGGGCCAGCTCCCAAGAAAGCGAGTTGAAAAATGGAGCTCAGGGGCACTGCAATTCACAAACCTGCAGAGTTAGAAATGATAACTCTCGTCCACAAATATATTGAGGGAAGGCAACGAAGAGGATTTGAAAGCAAGGCAGAATTGCAGGAAACAGATTTCAGGAGGTAGATTCGAATCGCCTTTAAAGCACAGGAAAAGCGGCAAAACCTCGACCATGATGCCCTTGGCCAAAAAGGGCGTATGCGTTTTTTCCTGAATATATTCAGGAAAAAACGCATACGCCCTTTTTGGCCAACCAAGCAACCTGGAAAGGCAAATCAGCGCTACAAAGAAGTCTCGCTTCCCATCGGTCAAAAGGGCCATGCTGAATAAAGTGTCAAAACCAGAAATGCAGGACAGGCCATGGAGAAACGGGAGCCTTGCTACGCTGATGGGCGGGATGTAAATTGCCAACAGCCACTCTGGAGAAGTGTACGGTGTGTCCTGAAACATCTAAAAAACTCAGCGTAGAGAGCATAGGGCACTTCCACTCATGGGCGTATAAATTGGGAAAACTAAAAATCAGCAAGACACAGGCACCCCAAAGTTTAGGGCTGCTCTGTTGACAAGAACCTCCACTTCATTACACCTTAAATATCCCAGGAAAGAGAAAAATGGATAAAGAAGTTGTAGTCCTTATGCACAATGGAATATCACTCAGGCATGAAATCAACGTCATAAGGCTAGTAGCAGCATGATGAGTGGATTTAGGTACGACGATTCTAAGTGAAATAAGTCACACAGAAAGACACTTATCGTAAGATATCACTTATAGAGGGAATGTAAAAACCGCTACACTTGAACTGAATTACAAAACAGAACAGAGTCCCACGTTTAGAAAACACACTATGGCTGCTTAACGGGAACAGTGAGGTGGGGTGACGCATAAAACAAGGGTTTCAAATTAGCTCAGATAGCTTTCCATAAACCCAATATGTAATAGACAAGACCTACTCCTTGCTCAGTGAACTGGACGCAAAAACACCCTATACACCGCCCAAGAATATATCTGACTAGGAAGAATCTTCAAAGCTATGTATTGATATCTCTCTGTAAGTGAGTCACGTGGGTGTAAAGCACCATAAAAACAGCAGTGAAAAGCAGCTAAACCCCATTATAAAAATCAATTACTTTTAAAAACCCGTGAAACAAAGACAGTGAAAGAGAGAGAAATCCTTACAAAATTCGTTCAGGGGCTGTGATGCCACCTGGATTGACCATATCTAGATCCACAGCTCATTGAGACATAAGGGTGGACACTCTTGGGGCTGAGAGTTTCGGTGAGGTTGGGTGAGCAAACGCAGACCCTTTAAAGTAATACTGCGTGGTACCCATCCCATAGGTCCCAAATCTCCAGCTTCAAGGGCATCTTCCTACATCGAAAACATGCATGAGAAACCCAGAAGATGCTACACCATGTGATCGGGAAAGATTTCTAAAACGCACCTCATTTCTCATCTCCTTGTGCTCGGGTTCGCCATTCCAGCCGCTTTACTAGCAATCTCCCTCCTTGGAGAATGAGCCCTTTTAACCTCCTGTTCCGAACAGGTTGCAATTTGTCCTGAGGATGAACGGGAAGAGGGGGAACCAATGAGAGACTAGGTCTAGGTGTGGGGACAGGCACAGGTCACTCTATTTTCCCATCAGGAAGAAGAATTAACCACAGGCTCAGCCTGCCGCCCGGAACCACAATAGGGCCTGAAGCAATCCTGCGCTTTTGGGGCCAGCTCCCAAGAAAGCGAGTTGAAAAATGGAGCTCAGGGGCACTGCAATTCACAAACCTGCAGAGTTAGAAATGATAACTCTCGTCCACAAATATATTGAGGGAAGGCAACGAAGAGGATTTGAAAGCAAGGCAGAATTGCAGGAAACAGATTTCAGGAGGTAGATTCGAATCGCCTTTAAAGCACAGGAAAAGCGGCAAAACCTCGACCATGATGCCCTTGGCCAAAAAGGGCGTATGCGTTTTTTCCTGAATATATTCAGGAAAAAACGCATACGCCCTTTTTGGCCAACCAAGCAACCTGGAAAGGCAAATCAGCGCTACAAAGAAGTCTCGCTTCCCATCGGTCAAAAGGGCCATGCTGAATAAAGTGTCAAAACCAGAAATGCAGGACAGGCCATGGAGAAACGGGAGCCTTGCTACGCTGATGGGCGGGATGTAAATTGCCAACAGCCACTCTGGAGAAGTGTACGGTGTGTCCTGAAACATCTAAAAAACTCAGCTTAGAGAGCATAGGGCACTTCCACTCATGGGCGTATAAATTGGGAAACCTAAAAATCAGCAAGACACAGGCACCGCAAAGTTTAGGGCTGCTCTGTTGACAAGAACCTCCACTTCGTTACACCTTAAATATCCCAGGAAAGAGAAAAATGGATAAAGAAGTTGTGGTCCATATGTATAATGGCATATCACTCAGCAATGAAATCAACATCATAAGGCTAGTAGCAGCATGATGAGAAGACTTAGGTACGACGATTCTAAGTGAAATAAGTCACACAGAAAAAGGCACTTATCATAAGATATCACTTATAGAGGGAATGTAAAAACCGCTACACTTGAACTGAATTACAAAACAGAACAGCGTCACACGTTTAGAAAACACACTATGGCTGCTTAACGGGAAAGGTGAGGTGGGGTGATACATAAAACAAGGGTATCAAATTAGCTCAGATACTGTTCAATAAACCCAATATGTAACAGACAAGACCTACTCCTTGCTCAGTGAACTGGATTCAACACCCCCTGTTCACCGCCCAAGAATATATCTGACTAGTAAGACTCTTAAAACCAATGTATTGATATCTCTCTGTAAGTGAGTCAAGTGGGTGTAAAGCGGCATAAACACAGCAGTGAAAAGAAGCTAAACCCCATTATAAAAATCAATTACTTTTAAAAACCCGTGAAACAAAGACAGTGAAAGAGAGAGAAATTCATACAGAATTCGTTCAGGGGCTGGGATGCCACCTTTATTGACCATCTCTAGACCCACAGCTGATTGAGACATAAGGGTGGACACTCTTCGGGCTGAGAGGTTTGGTGAGGTTGGGTGAGCAAACGCAGACCCTTTAAAGTAATACTGCGTGGTACCCATCCCATGGGTCCAAAATCTCCAGGTTCAAGGGCATCTTCCTACATCGAAAACATGCATGAGAAACCCAGAAGATGGTACACCGTGTGATCGGGAAAGGTTTCTAAAACGCACCTCATTTCTCATCTCCTTGTGCTCGGGCTCGCCATTACAGCCGCTTTACTAGCAATCTCCCTCCTTGGAGAATGAGCACCTTTAACCTCCTGTTCCGTACAGGTTGCAAATTTGTCCTGAGGATGAACGGGAAGAGGGGGAACCAATGAGAGACTAGGTCTAGGTGTGGGGACAGGCACAGGTCACTCTATTTTCCCATCAGGAAGAAGAATTAACCACAGGCTCAGCCTGCCGCCCGGAACCACAATAGGGCCTGAAGCAATCCTGCGCTTTTGGGGCCAGCTCCCAAGAAAGCGAGTTGAAAAATGGAGCTCAGGGGCACTGCAATTCACAAACCTGCAGAGTTAGAAATGATAACTCTCGTCCACAAATATATTGAGGGAAGGCAACGAAGAGGATTTGAAAGCAAGGCAGAATTGCAGGAAACAGATTTCAGGAGGTAGATTCGAATCGCCTTTAAAGCACAGGAAAAGCGGCAAAACCTCGACCATGATGCCCTTGGCCAAAAAGGGCGTATGCGTTTTTTCCTGAATATATTCAGGAAAAAACGCATACGCCCTTTTTGGCCAACCAAGCAACCTGGAAAGGCAAATCAGCGCTACAAAGAAGTCTCGCTTCCCATCGGTCAAAAGGGCCATGCTGAATAAAGTGTCAAAACCAGAAATGCAGGACAGGCCATGGAGAAACGGGAGCCTTGCTACGCTGATGGGCGGGATGTAAATTGCCAACAGCCACTCTGGAGAAGTGTACGGTGTGTCCTGAAACATCTAAAAAACTCAGCGTAGAGAGCATAGGGCACTTCCACTCATGGGCGTATAAATTGGGAAAACTAAAAATCAGCAAGACACAGGCACCCCAAAGTTTAGGGCTGCTCTGTTGACAAGAACCTCCACTTCATTACACCTTAAATATCCCAGGAAAGAGAAAAATGGATAAAGAAGTTGTAGTCCTTATGCACAATGGAATATCACTCAGGCATGAAATCAACGTCATAAGGCTAGTAGCAGCATGATGAGTGGATTTAGGTACGACGATTCTAAGTGAAATAAGTCACACAGAAAGACACTTATCGTAAGATATCACTTATAGAGGGAATGTAAAAACCGCTACACTTGAACTGAATTACAAAACAGAACAGAGTCCCACGTTTAGAAAACACACTATGGCTGCTTAACGGGAACAGTGAGGTGGGGTGACGCATAAAACAAGGGTTTCAAATTAGCTCAGATAGCTTTCCATAAACCCAATATGTAATAGACAAGACCTACTCCTTGCTCAGTGAACTGGACGCAAAAACACCCTATACACCGCCCAAGAATATATCTGACTAGGAAGAATCTTCAAAGCTATGTATTGATATCTCTCTGTAAGTGAGTCACGTGGGTGTAAAGCACCATAAAAACAGCAGTGAAAAGCAGCTAAACCCCATTATAAAAATCAATTACTTTTAAAAACCCGTGAAACAAAGACAGTGAAAGAGAGAGAAATCCTTACAAAATTCGTTCAGGGGCTGTGATGCCACCTGGATTGACCATATCTAGATCCACAGCTCATTGAGACATAAGGGTGGACACTCTTGGGGCTGAGAGTTTCGGTGAGGTTGGGTGAGCAAACGCAGACCCTTTAAAGTAATACTGCGTGGTACCCATCCCATAGGTCCCAAATCTCCAGCTTCAAGGGCATCTTCCTACATCGAAAACATGCATGAGAAACCCAGAAGATGCTACACCATGTGATCGGGAAAGATTTCTAAAACGCACCTCATTTCTCATCTCCTTGTGCTCGGGTTCGCCATTCCAGCCGCTTTACTAGCAATCTCCCTCCTTGGAGAATGAGCCCTTTTAACCTCCTGTTCCGAACAGGTTGCAATTTGTCCTGAGGATGAACGGGAAGAGGGGGAACCAATGAGAGACTAGGTCTAGGTGTGGGGACAGGCACAGGTCACTCTATTTTCCCATCAGGAAGAAGAATTAACCACAGGCTCAGCCTGCCGCCCGGAACCACAATAGGGCCTGAAGCAATCCTGCGCTTTTGGGGCCAGCTCCCAAGAAAGCGAGTTGAAAAATGGAGCTCAGGGGCACTGCAATTCACAAACCTGCAGAGTTAGAAATGATAACTCTCGTCCACAAATATATTGAGGGAAGGCAACGAAGAGGATTTGAAAGCAAGGCAGAATTGCAGGAAACAGATTTCAGGAGGTAGATTCGAATCGCCTTTAAAGCACAGGAAAAGCGGCAAAACCTCGACCATGATGCCCTTGGCCAAAAAGGGCGTATGCGTTTTTTCCTGAATATATTCAGGAAAAAACGCATACGCCCTTTTTGGCCAACCAAGCAACCTGGAAAGGCAAATCAGCGCTACAAAGAAGTCTCGCTTCCCATCGGTCAAAAGGGCCATGCTGAATAAAGTGTCAAAACCAGAAATGCAGGACAGGCCATGGAGAAACGGGAGCCTTGCTACGCTGATGGGCGGGATGTAAATTGCCAACAGCCACTCTGGAGAAGTGTACGGTGTGTCCTGAAACATCTAAAAAACTCAGCTTAGAGAGCATAGGGCACTTCCACTCATGGGCGTATAAATTGGGAAACCTAAAAATCAGCAAGACACAGGCACCGCAAAGTTTAGGGCTGCTCTGTTGACAAGAACCTCCACTTCGTTACACCTTAAATATCCCAGGAAAGAGAAAAATGGATAAAGAAGTTGTGGTCCATATGTATAATGGCATATCACTCAGCAATGAAATCAACATCATAAGGCTAGTAGCAGCATGATGAGAAGACTTAGGTACGACGATTCTAAGTGAAATAAGTCACACAGAAAAAGGCACTTATCATAAGATATCACTTATAGAGGGAATGTAAAAACCGCTACACTTGAACTGAATTACAAAACAGAACAGCGTCACACGTTTAGAAAACACACTATGGCTGCTTAACGGGAAAGGTGAGGTGGGGTGATACATAAAACAAGGGTATCAAATTAGCTCAGATACTGTTCAATAAACCCAATATGTAACAGACAAGACCTACTCCTTGCTCAGTGAACTGGATTCAACACCCCCTGTTCACCGCCCAAGAATATATCTGACTAGTAAGACTCTTAAAACCAATGTATTGATATCTCTCTGTAAGTGAGTCAAGTGGGTGTAAAGCGGCATAAACACAGCAGTGAAAAGAAGCTAAACCCCATTATAAAAATCAATTACTTTTAAAAACCCGTGAAACAAAGACAGTGAAAGAGAGAGAAATTCATACAGAATTCGTTCAGGGGCTGGGATGCCACCTTTATTGACCATCTCTAGACCCACAGCTGATTGAGACATAAGGGTGGACACTCTTCGGGCTGAGAGGTTTGGTGAGGTTGGGTGAGCAAACGCAGACCCTTTAAAGTAATACTGCGTGGTACCCATCCCATGGGTCCAAAATCTCCAGGTTCAAGGGCATCTTCCTACATCGAAAACATGCATGAGAAACCCAGAAGATGGTACACCGTGTGATCGGGAAAGGTTTGTAAAACGCACCTCATTTCTCATCTCCTTGTGCTCGGGCTCGCCATTACAGCCGCTTTACTAGCAATCTCCCTCCTTGGAGAATGAGCACCTTTAACCTCCTGTTCCGTACAGGTTGCAAATTTGTCCTGAGGATGAACGGGAAGAGGGGGAACCAATGAGAGACTAGGTCTAGGTGTGGGGACAGGCACAGGTCACTCTATTTTCCCATCAGGAAGAAGAATTAACCACAGGCTCAGCCTGCCGCCCGGAACCACAATAGGGCCTGAAGCAATCCTGCGCTTTTGGGGCCAGCTCCCAAGAAAGCGAGTTGAAAAATGGAGCTCAGGGGCACTGCAATTCACAAACCTGCAGAGTTAGAAATGATAACTCTCGTCCACAAATATATTGAGGGAAGGCAACGAAGAGGATTTGAAAGCAAGGCAGAATTGCAGGAAACAGATTTCAGGAGGTAGATTCGAATCGCCTTTAAAGCACAGGAAAAGCGGCAAAACCTCGACCATGATGCCCTTGGCCAAAAAGGGCGTATGCGTTTTTTCCTGAATATATTCAGGAAAAAACGCATACGCCCTTTTTGGCCAACCAAGCAACCTGGAAAGGCAAATCAGCGCTACAAAGAAGTCTCGCTTCCCATCGGTCAAAAGGGCCATGCTGAATAAAGTGTCAAAACCAGAAATGCAGGACAGGCCATGGAGAAACGGGAGCCTTGCTACGCTGATGGGCGGGATGTAAATTGCCAACAGCCACTCTGGAGAAGTGTACGGTGTGTCCTGAAACATCTAAAAAACTCAGCGTAGAGAGCATAGGGCACTTCCACTCATGGGCGTATAAATTGGGAAAACTAAAAATCAGCAAGACACAGGCACCCCAAAGTTTAGGGCTGCTCTGTTGACAAGAACCTCCACTTCATTACACCTTAAATATCCCAGGAAAGAGAAAAATGGATAAAGAAGTTGTAGTCCTTATGCACAATGGAATATCACTCAGGCATGAAATCAACGTCATAAGGCTAGTAGCAGCATGATGAGTGGATTTAGGTACGACGATTCTAAGTGAAATAAGTCACACAGAAAGACACTTATCGTAAGATATCACTTATAGAGGGAATGTAAAAACCGCTACACTTGAACTGAATTACAAAACAGAACAGAGTCCCACGTTTAGAAAACACACTATGGCTGCTTAACGGGAACAGTGAGGTGGGGTGACGCATAAAACAAGGGTTTCAAATTAGCTCAGATAGCTTTCCATAAACCCAATATGTAATAGACAAGACCTACTCCTTGCTCAGTGAACTGGACGCAAAAACACCCTATACACCGCCCAAGAATATATCTGACTAGGAAGAATCTTCAAAGCTATGTATTGATATCTCTCTGTAAGTGAGTCACGTGGGTGTAAAGCACCATAAAAACAGCAGTGAAAAGCAGCTAAACCCCATTATAAAAATCAATTACTTTTAAAAACCCGTGAAACAAAGACAGTGAAAGAGAGAGAAATCCTTACAAAATTCGTTCAGGGGCTGTGATGCCACCTGGATTGACCATATCTAGATCCACAGCTCATTGAGACATAAGGGTGGACACTCTTGGGGCTGAGAGTTTCGGTGAGGTTGGGTGAGCAAACGCAGACCCTTTAAAGTAATACTGCGTGGTACCCATCCCATAGGTCCCAAATCTCCAGCTTCAAGGGCATCTTCCTACATCGAAAACATGCATGAGAAACCCAGAAGATGCTACACCATGTGATCGGGAAAGATTTCTAAAACGCACCTCATTTCTCATCTCCTTGTGCTCGGGTTCGCCATTCCAGCCACTTTACTAGCAATCTCCCTCCTTGGAGAATGAGCCCTTTTAACCTCCTGTTCCGAACAGGTTGCAATTTGTCCTGAGGATGAACGGGAAGAGGGGGAACCAATGAGAGACTAGGTCTAGGTGTGGGGACAGGCACAGGTCACTCTATTTTCCCATCAGGAAGAAGAATTAACCACAGGCTCAGCCTGCCGCCCGGAACCACAATAGGGCCTGAAGCAATCCTGCGCTTTTGGGGCCAGCTCCCAAGAAAGCGAGTTGAAAAATGGAGCTCAGGGGCACTGCAATTCACAAACCTGCAGAGTTAGAAATGATAACTCTCGTCCACAAATATATTGAGGGAAGGCAACGAAGAGGATTTGAAAGCAAGGCAGAATTGCAGGAAACAGATTTCAGGAGGTAGATTCGAATCGCCTTTAAAGCACAGGAAAAGCGGCAAAACCTCGACCATGATGCCCTTGGCCAAAAAGGGCGTATGCGTTTTTTCCTGAATATATTCAGGAAAAAACGCATACGCCCTTTTTGGCCAACCAAGCAACCTGGAAAGGCAAATCAGCGCTACAAAGAAGTCTCGCTTCCCATCGGTCAAAAGGGCCATGCTGAATAAAGTGTCAAAACCAGAAATGCAGGACAGGCCATGGAGAAACGGGAGCCTTGCTACGCTGATGGGCGGGATGTAAATTGCCAACAGCCACTCTGGAGAAGTGTACGGTGTGTCCTGAAACATCTAAAAAACTCAGCTTAGAGAGCATAGGGCACTTCCACTCATGGGCGTATAAATTGGGAAACCTAAAAATCAGCAAGACACAGGCACCGCAAAGTTTAGGGCTGCTCTGTTGACAAGAACCTCCACTTCGTTACACCTTAAATATCCCAGGAAAGAGAAAAATGGATAAAGAAGTTGTGGTCCATATGTATAATGGCATATCACTCAGCAATGAAATCAACATCATAAGGCTAGTAGCAGCATGATGAGAAGACTTAGGTACGACGATTCTAAGTGAAATAAGTCACACAGAAAAAGGCACTTATCATAAGATATCACTTATAGAGGGAATGTAAAAACCGCTACACTTGAACTGAATTACAAAACAGAACAGCGTCACACGTTTAGAAAACACACTATGGCTGCTTAACGGGAAAGGTGAGGTGGGGTGATACATAAAACAAGGGTATCAAATTAGCTCAGATACTGTTCAATAAACCCAATATGTAACAGACAAGACCTACTCCTTGCTCAGTGAACTGGATTCAACACCCCCTGTTCACCGCCCAAGAATATATCTGACTAGTAAGACTCTTAAAACCAATGTATTGATATCTCTCTGTAAGTGAGTCAAGTGGGTGTAAAGCGGCATAAACACAGCAGTGAAAAGAAGCTAAACCCCATTATAAAAATCAATTACTTTTAAAAACCCGTGAAACAAAGACAGTGAAAGAGAGAGAAATTCATACAGAATTCGTTCAGGGGCTGGGATGCCACCTTTATTGACCATCTCTAGACCCACAGCTGATTGAGACATAAGGGTGGACACTCTTCGGGCTGAGAGGTTTGGTGAGGTTGGGTGAGCAAACGCAGACCCTTTAAAGTAATACTGCGTGGTACCCATCCCATGGGTCCAAAATCTCCAGGTTCAAGGGCATCTTCCTACATCGAAAACATGCATGAGAAACCCAGAAGATGGTACACCGTGTGATCGGGAAAGGTTTCTAAAACGCACCTCATTTCTCATCTCCTTGTGCTCGGGCTCGCCATTACAGCCGCTTTACTAGCAATCTCCCTCCTTGGAGAATGAGCACCTTTAACCTCCTGTTCCGTACAGGTTGCAAATTTGTCCTGAGGATGAACGGGAAGAGGGGGAACCAATGAGAGACTAGGTCTAGGTGTGGGGACAGGCACAGGTCACTCTATTTTCCCATCAGGAAGAAGAATTAACCACAGGCTCAGCCTGCCGCCCGGAACCACAATAGGGCCTGAAGCAATCCTGCGCTTTTGGGGCCAGCTCCCAAGAAAGCGAGTTGAAAAATGGAGCTCAGGGGCACTGCAATTCACAAACCTGCAGAGTTAGAAATGATAACTCTCGTCCACAAATATATTGAGGGAAGGCAACGAAGAGGATTTGAAAGCAAGGCAGAATTGCAGGAAACAGATTTCAGGAGGTAGATTCGAATCGCCTTTAAAGCACAGGAAAAGCGGCAAAACCTCGACCATGATGCCCTTGGCCAAAAAGGGCGTATGCGTTTTTTCCTGAATATATTCAGGAAAAAACGCATACGCCCTTTTTGGCCAACCAAGCAACCTGGAAAGGCAAATCAGCGCTACAAAGAAGTCTCGCTTCCCATCGGTCAAAAGGGCCATGCTGAATAAAGTGTCAAAACCAGAAATGCAGGACAGGCCATGGAGAAACGGGAGCCTTGCTACGCTGATGGGCGGGATGTAAATTGCCAACAGCCACTCTGGAGAAGTGTACGGTGTGTCCTGAAACATCTAAAAAACTCAGCTTAGAGAGCATAGGGCACTTCCACTCATGGGCGTATAAATTGGGAAAACTAAAAATCAGCAAGACACAGGCACCCCAAAGTTTAGGGCTGCTCTGTTGACAAGAACCTCCACTTCATTACACCTTAAATATCCCAGGAAAGAGAAAAATGGATAAAGAAGTTGTAGTCCTTATGCACAATGGAATATCACTCAGGCATGAAATCAACGTCATAAGGCTAGTAGCAGCATGATGAGTGGATTTAGGTACGACGATTCTAAGTGAAATAAGTCACACAGAAAGACACTTATCGTAAGATATCACTTATAGAGGGAATGTAAAAACCGCTACACTTGAACTGAATTACAAAACAGAACAGAGTCCCACGTTTAGAAAACACACTATGGCTGCTTAACGGGAACAGTGAGGTGGGGTGACGCATAAAACAAGGGTTTCAAATTAGCTCAGATAGCTTTCCATAAACCCAATATGTAATAGACAAGACCTACTCCTTGCTCAGTGAACTGGACGCAAAAACACCCTATACACCGCCCAAGAATATATCTGACTAGGAAGAATCTTCAAAGCTATGTATTGATATCTCTCTGTAAGTGAGTCACGTGGGTGTAAAGCACCATAAAAACAGCAGTGAAAAGCAGCTAAACCCCATTATAAAAATCAATTACTTTTAAAAACCCGTGAAACAAAGACAGTGAAAGAGAGAGAAATCCTTACAAAATTCGTTCAGGGGCTGTGATGCCACCTGGATTGACCATATCTAGACCCACAGCTCATTGAGACATAAGGGTGGACACTCTTGGGGCTGAGAGTTTCGGTGAGGTTGGGTGAGCAAACGCAGACCCTTTAAAGTAATACTGCGTGGTACCCATCCCATAGGTCCCAAATCTCCAGCTTCAAGGGCATCTTCCTACATCGAAAACATGCATGAGAAACCCAGAAGATGGTACACCATGTGATCGGGAAAGATTTCTAAAACGCACCTCATTTCTCATCTCCTTGTGCTCGGGTTCGCCATTCCAGCCGCTTTACTAGCAATCTCCCTCCTTGGAGAATGAGCCCTTTTAACCTCCTGTTCCGAACAGGTTGCAATTTGTCCTGAGGATGAACGGGAAGAGGGGGAACCAATGAGAGACTAGGTCTAGGTGTGGGGACAGGCACAGGTCACTCTATTTTCCCATCAGGAAGAAGAATTAACCACAGGCTCAGCCTGCCGCCCGGAACCACAATAGGGCCTGAAGCAATCCTGCGCTTTTGGGGCCAGCTCCCAAGAAAGCGAGTTGAAAAATGGAGCTCAGGGGCACTGCAATTCACAAACCTGCAGAGTTAGAAATGATAACTCTCGTCCACAAATATATTGAGGGAAGGCAACGAAGAGGATTTGAAAGCAAGGCAGAATTGCAGGAAACAGATTTCAGGAGGTAGATTCGAATCGCCTTTAAAGCACAGGAAAAGCGGCAAAACCTCGACCATGATGCCCTTGGCCAAAAAGGGCGTATGCGTTTTTTCCTGAATATATTCAGGAAAAAACGCATACGCCCTTTTTGGCCAACCAAGCAACCTGGAAAGGCAAATCAGCGCTACAAAGAAGTCTCGCTTCCCATCGGTCAAAAGGGCCATGCTGAATAAAGTGTCAAAACCAGAAATGCAGGACAGGCCATGGAGAAACGGGAGCCTTGCTACGCTGATGGGCGGGATGTAAATTGCCAACAGCCACTCTGGAGAAGTGTACGGTGTGTCCTGAAACATCTAAAAAACTCAGCTTAGAGAGCATAGGGCACTTCCACTCATGGGCGTATAAATTGGGAAACCTAAAAATCAGCAAGACACAGGCACCGCAAAGTTTAGGGCTGCTCTGTTGACAAGAACCTCCACTTCGTTACACCTTAAATATCCCAGGAAAGAGAAAAATGGATAAAGAAGTTTTGGTCCATATGTATAATGGCATATCACTCAGCAATGAAATCAACATCATAAGGCTAGTAGCAGCATGATGAGAAGACTTAGGTACGACGATTCTAAGTGAAATAAGTCACACAGAAAAAGGCACTTATCATAAGATATCACTTATAGAGGGAATGTAAAAACCGCTACACTTGAACTGAATTACAAAACAGAACAGCGTCACACGTTTAGAAAACACACTATGGCTGCTTAACGGGAAAGGTGAGGTGGGGTGATACATAAAACAAGGGTATCAAATTAGCTCAGATACTGTTCAATAAACCCAATATGTAACAGACAAGACCTACTCCTTGCTCAGTGAACTGGATTCAACACCCCCTGTTCACCGCCCAAGAATATATCTGACTAGTAAGACTCTTAAAACCAATGTATTGATATCTCTCTGTAAGTGAGTCAAGTGGGTGTAAAGCAGCATAAACACAGCAGTGAAAAGCAGCTAAACCCCATTATAAAAATCAATTACTTTTAAAAACCCGCGAAACAAAGACAGGGAAAGAGAGAGAAATTCATACAGAATTCGTTCAGGGGCTGGGATGCCACCTTTATTGACCATCTCTAGACCCACAGCTGATTGAGACATAAGGGTGGACACTCTTCGGGCTGAGAGGTTTGGTGAGGTTGGGTGAGCAAACGCAGACCCTTTAAAGTAATACTTCGTGGTACCCATCCCATGGGTCCAAAATCTCCAGGTTCAAGGGCATCTTCCTACATCGAAAACATGCATGAGAAACCCAGAAGATGGTACACCGTGTGATCGGGAAAGGTTTCTAAAACGCACCTCATTTCTCATCTCCTTGTGCTCGGGCTCGCCATTACAGCCGCTTTACTAGCAATCTCCCTCCTTGGAGAATGAGCACCTTTAACCTCCTGTTCCGTACAGGTTGCAAATTTGTCCTGAGGATGAACGGGAAGAGGGGGAACCAATGAGAGACTAGGTCTAGGTGTGGGGACAGGCACAGGTCACTCTATTTTCCCATCAGGAAGAAGAATTAACCACAGGCTCAGCCTGCCGCCCGGAACCACAATAGGGCCTGAAGCAATCCTGCGCTTTTGGGGCCAGCTCCCAAGAAAGCGAGTTGAAAAATGGAGCTCAGGGGCACTGCAATTCACAAACCTGCAGAGTTAGAAATGATAACTCTCGTCCACAAATATATTGAGGGAAGGCAACGAAGAGGATTTGAAAGCAAGGCAGAATTGCAGGAAACAGATTTCAGGAGGTAGATTCGAATCGCCTTTAAAGCACAGGAAAAGCGGCAAAACCTCGACCATGATGCCCTTGGCCAAAAAGGGCGTATGCGTTTTTTCCTGAATATATTCAGGAAAAAACGCACACGCCCTTTTTGGCCAACCAAGCAACCTGGAAAGGCAAATCAGCGCTACAAAGAAGTCTCGCTTCCCATCGGTCAAAAGGGCCATGCTGAATAAAGTGTCAAAACCAGAAACGCAGGACAGGCCATGGAGAAACGGGAGCCTTGCTACGCTGATGGGCGGGATGTAAATTGCCAACAGCCACTCTGGAGAAGTGTACGGTGTGTCCTGAAACATCTAAAAAACTCAGCTTAGAGAGCATAGGGCACTTCCACTCATGGGCGTATAAATTGGGAAAACTAAAAATCAGCAAGACACAGGCACCCCAAAGTTTAGGGCTGCTCTGTTGACAAGAACCTCCACTTCATTACACCTTAAATATCCCAGGAAAGAGAAAAATGGATAAAGAAGTTGTAGTCCTTATGCACAATGGAATATCACTCAGGCATGAAATCAACGTCATAAGGCTAGTAGCAGCATGATGAGTGGATTTAGGTACGACGATTCTAAGTGAAATAAGTCACACAGAAAGACACTTATCGTAAGATATCACTTATAGAGGGAATGTAAAAACCGCTACACTTGAACTGAATTACAAAACAGAACAGAGTCCCACGTTTAGAAAACACACTATGGCTGCTTAACGGGAATGGTGAGGTGGGGTGACGCATAACACAAGGGTTTCAAATTAGCTCAGATAGCTTTCCATAAACCCAATATGTAATAGACAAGACCTACTCCTTGCTCAGTGAACTGGACGCAAAAACACCCTATTCACCGCCCAAGAATATATCTGACTAGGAAGAATCTTCAAAGCTATGTATTGATATCTCTCTGTAAGTGAGTCACGTGGGTGTAAAGCACCATAAAAACAGCAGTGAAAAGCAGCTAAACCCCATTATAAAAATCAATTACTTTTAAAAACCCGTGAAACAAAGACAGTGAAAGAGAGAGAAATTCTTACAAAATTCGTTCAGGGGCTGTGATGCCACCTGGATTGACCATATCTAGACCCACAGCTCATTGAGACATAAGGGTGGACACTCTTGGGGCTGAGAGGTTTGGTGAGGTTGGGTGAGCAAACGCAGACCCTTTAAAGTAATACTGCGTGGTACCCATCCCATAGGTCCCAAATCTCCAGCTTCAAGGGCATCTTCCTACATCAAAAACATGCATGAGAAACCCAGAAGATGGTACACCATGTGATCGGGAAAGATTTCTAAAACGCACCTCATTTCTCATCTCCTTGTGCTCGGGTTCGCCATTCCAGCCGCTTTACTAGCAATCTCCCTCCTTGGAGAATGAGCCCTTTTAACCTCCTGTTCCGAACAGGTTGCAATTTGTCCTGAGGATGAACGGGAAGAGGGGGAACCAATGAGAGACTAGGTCTAGGTGTGGGGACAGGCACAGGTCACTCTATTTTCCCATCAGGAAGAAGAATTAACCACAGGCTCAGCCTGCCGCCCGGAACCACAATAGGGCCTGAAGCAATCCTGCGCTTTTGGGGCCAGCTCCCAAGAAAGCGAGTTGAAAAATGGAGCTCAGGGGCACTGCAATTCACAAACCTGCAGAGTTAGAAATGATAACTCTCGTCCACAAATATATTGAGGGAAGGCAACGAAGAGGATTTGAAAGCAAGGCAGAATTGCAGGAAACAGATTTCAGGAGGTAGATTCGAATCGCCTTTAAAGCACAGGAAAAGCGGCAAAACCTCGACCATGATGCCCTTGGCCAAAAAGGGCGTATGCGTTTTTTCCTGAATATATTCAGGAAAAAACGCATACGCCCTTTTTGGCCAACCAAGCAACCTGGAAAGGAAAATCAGCGCTACAAAGAAGTCTCGCTTCCCATCGGTCAAAAGGGCCATGCTGAATAAAGTGTCAAAACCAGAAATGCAGGACAGGCCATGGAGAAACGGGAGCCTTGCTACGCTGATGGGCGGGATGTAAATTGCCAACAGCCACTCTGGAGAAGTGTACGGTGTGTCCTGAAACATCTAAAAAACTCAGCTTAGAGAGCGTAGGGCACTTCCACTCATGGGCGTATAAATTGGGAAACCTAAAAATCAGCAAGACACAGGCACCGCAAAGTTTAGGGCTGCTCTGTTGACAAGAACCTCCACTTCGTTACACCTTAAATATCCCAGGAAAGAGAAAAATGGATAAAGAAGTTGTGGTCCATATATATAATGGCATATCACTCAGCAATGAAATCAACATCATAAGGCTAGTAGCAGCATGATGAGAAGACTTAGGTACGACGATTCTAAGTGAAATAAGTCACACAGAAAAAGGCACTTATCATAACATATCACTTATAGAGGGAATGTAAAAACCGCTACACTTGAACTGAATTACAAAACAGAACAGCGTCACACGTTTAGAAAACACACTATGGCTGCTTAACGGGAAAGGTGAGGTGGGGTGATACATAAAACAAGGGTATCAAATTAGCTCAGATACTGTTCAATAAACCCAATATGTAACAGACAAGACCTACTCCTTGCTCAGTGAACTGGATTCAACACCCCCTGTTCACCGCCCAATAATATATCTGACTAGTAAGACTCTTAAAACCAATGTATTGATATCTCTCTGTAAGTGAGTCAAGTGGGTGTAAAGCGGCATAAACACAGCAGTGAAAAGCAGCTAAACCCCATTATAAAAATCAATTACTTTTAAAAACCCGTGAAACAAAGACAGGGAAAGAGAGAGAAATTCATACAGAATTCGTTCAGGGGCTGGGATGCCACCTTTATTGACAATCTCTAGACCCACAGCTGATTGAGACATAAGGGTGGACACTCTTCGGGCTGAGAGGTTTGGTGAGGTTGGGTGAGCAAACACAGACCCTTTAAAGTAGTACTTCGTGGTACCCATCCCATGGGTCCAAAATCTCCAGGTTCAAGGGCATCTTCCTACATCGAAAACATGCATGAGAAACCCAGAAGATGGTACACCGTGTGATCGGGAAAGGTTTCTAAAACGCACCTCATTTCTCATCTCCTTGTGCTCGGGCTCGCCATTCCAGCCGCTTTACTAGCAATCTCCCTCCTTGGAGAATGAGCACCTTTAACCTCCTGTTCCGTACAGGTTGCAAATTTGTCCTGAGCATGAACGGGAAGAGGGGGAACCAATGAGAGACTAGGTCGAGGTGTGCGGACAGGCACAGGTCACTCTATTTTCCCATCAGGAAGAAGAATTAACCACAGGCTCAGCCTGCCGCCCGGAACCACAATAGGGCCTGAAGCAATCCTGCGCTTTTGCGGCCAGCTCCCAAGAAAGCGAGTTGAAAAATGGAGCTCAGGGGCACTGCAATTCACAAACCTGCAGAGTTAGAAATGATAACTCTTGTCCACAAATATATTGAGGGAAGGCAACGAAGAGGATTTGAAAGCAAGGCAGAATTGCAGGAAACAGATTTCAGGAGGTAGATTCGAATCGCCTTTAAAGCACAGGAAAAGCGGCAAAACCTCGACCATGATGCCCTTGGCCAAAAAGGGCGTATGCGTTTTTTCCTGAATATATTCAGGAAAAAACGCATACGCCCTTTTTGTCCAACCAAGCAACCTGGAAAGGCAAATCAGCGCTACAAAGAAGTCTCACTTCCCATCGGTCAAAAGGGCCATGCTGAATAAAGTGTCAAAACCAGAAATGCAGGACAGGCCATGGAGAAACGGGAGCCTTGCTACGCTGATGGGCGGGATGTAAATTGCCAACAGCCACTCTGGAGAAGTGTACGGTGTGTCCTGAAACATCTAAAAATCTCAGCTTAGAGAGCATAGGGCACTTCCACTCATGGGCGTATAAATTGGGAAAACTAAAAATCAGCAAGACACAGGCACCCCAAAGTTTAGGGCTGCTCTGTTGACAAGAACCTCCACTTCATTACACCTTAAATATCCCAGGAAAGAGAAAAATGGATAAAGAAGTTGTACTCCTTATGCACAATGGAATATCACTCAGGCATGAAATCAACGTCATAAGGCTAGTAGCAGCATGATGAGTGGATTTAGGTACGACGATTCTAAGTGAAATAAGTCACACAGAAAGACACTTATCGTAAGATATCACTTATAGAGGGAATGTAAAAACCGCTACACTTGAACTGAATTACAAAACAGAACAGAGTCCCACGTTTAGAAAACACACTATGGCTGCTTAACGGGAACGGTGAGGTGGGGTGACGCATAACACAAGGGTTTCAAATTAGCTCAGATAGCTTTCCATAAACCCAATATGTAATAGACAAGACCTACTCCTTGCTCAGTGAACTGGACGCAAAAACACCCTATTCACCGCCCAAGAATATATCTGACTAGGAAGAATCTTCAAAGCTATGTATTGATATCTCTCTGTAAGTGAGTCACGTGGGTGTAAAGCACCATAAAAACAGCAGTGAAAAGCAGCTAAACCCCATTATAAAAATCAATTACTTTTAAAAACCCGTGAAACAAAGACAGTGAAAGAGAGAGAAATTCTTACAAAATTCGTTCAGGGGCTGTGATGCCACCTGGATTGACCATATCTAGACCCACAGCTGATTGAGACATAAGGGTGGACACTCTTGGGGCTGAGAGGTTTGGTGAGGTTGGGTGAGCAAACGCAGACCCTTTAAAGTAATACTGCGTGGTACCCATCCCATAGGTCCCAAATCTCCAGCTTCAAGGGCATCTTCCTACATCAAAAACATGCATGAGAAACCCAGAAGATGGTACACCATGTGATCGGGAAAGATTTCTAAAACGCACCTCATTTCTCATCTCCTTGTGCTCGGGTTCGCCATTCCAGCCGCTTTACTAGCAATCTCCCTCCTTGGAGAATGAGCCCTTTTAACCTCCTGTTCCGAACAGGTTGCAATTTGTCCTGAGGATGAACGGGAAGAGGGGGAACCAATGAGAGACTAGGTCTAGGTGTGGGGACAGGCACAGGTCACTCTATTTTCCCATCAGGAAGAAGAATTAACCACAGGCTCAGCCTGCCGCCCGGAACCACAATAGGGCCTGAAGCAATCCTGCGCTTTTGGGGCCAGCTCCCAAGAAAGCGAGTTGAAAAATGGAGCTCAGGGGCACTGCAATTCACAAACCTGCAGAGTTATAAATGATAACTCTCGTCCACAAATATATTGAGGGAAGGCAACGAAGAGGATTTGAAAGCAAGGCAGAATTGCAGGAAACAGATTTCAGGAGGTAGATTCGAATCGCCTTTAAAGCACAGGAAAAGCGGCAAAACCTCGACCATGATGCCCTTGGCCAAAAAGGGCGTATGCGTTTTTTCCTGAATATATTCAGGAAAAAACGCATACGCCCTTTTTGGCCAACCAAGCAACCTGGAAAGGCAAATCAGCGCTACAAAGAAGTCTCGCTTCCCATCGGTCAAAAGGGCCATGCTGAATAAAGTGTCAAAACCAGAAATGCAGGACAGGCCATGGAGAAACGGGAGCCTTGCTACGCTGATGGGCGGGATGTAAATTGCCAACAGCCACTCTGGAGAAGTGTACGGTGTGTCCTGAAACATCTAAAAAACTCAGCTTAGAGAGCATAGGGCACTTCCACTCATGGGCGTATAAATTGGGAAACCTAAAAATCAGCAAGACACAGGCACCGCAAAGTTTAGGGCTGCTCTGTTGACAAGAACCTCCACTTCGTTACACCTTAAATATGCCAGGAAAGAGAAAAATGGATAAAGAAGTTGTGGTCCATATGTATAATGGCATATCACTCAGTAATGAAATCAACATCATAAGGCTAGTAGCAGCATGATGAGAAGACTTAGGTACGACGATTCTAAGTGAAATAAGTCACACAGAAAAAGGCACTTATCATAAGATATCACTTATAGAGGGAATGTAAAAACTGCTACACTTGAACTGAATTACAAAACAGAACAGCGTCACACGTTTAGAAAACACACTATGGCTGCTTAACGGGAAAGGTGAGGTGGGGTGATACATAAAACAAGGGTATCAAATTAGCTCAGATACTGTTCCATAAACCCAATATGTAACAGACAAGACCTACTCCTTGCTCAGTGAACTGTATTCAACACCCCCTGTTCACCGCCCAAGAATATATCTGACTAGTAAGACTCATAAAACCAATGTATTGATATCTCTCTGTAAGTGAGCCAAGTGGGTGTAAAGCACCATAAAAACAGCAGTGAAAAGCAGCTAAACCCCATTATAAAAATCAATTACTTTTAAAAACCCGCGAAACAAAGACAGGGAAAGAGAGAGAAATTCATACAGAATTCGTTCAGGGGCTGGGATGCCACCTTTATTGACCATCTCTAGACCCACAGCTGATTGAGACATAAGGGTGGACACTCTTCGGGCTGAGAGGTTTGGTGAGGTTGGGTGAGCAAACGCAGACCCTTTAAAGTAATACTGCGTGGTACCCATCCCATGGGTCCAAAATCTCCAGGTGCAAGGGCATCTTCATACATCGAAAACATGCATGAGAAAACCAGAAGATGGTACACCGTGTGATCGGGAAAGGTTTCTAAAACGCACCTCATTTCTCATCTCCTTGTGCTCGGGTTGGCCATTACAGCCGCTTTACTAGCAATCTCCCTCCTTGGAGAATCAGCCCCTTTAACCTTCTGTTCTGTACAGGTTGCAATTTGTCCTGAGGATAAACGGGAAGAGGGGGAACCAATGAGAGACTAGCTCTAGGTGTTGGGACAGCCACAGGTCACTCTATTTTCCCATCAGGAAGAAGGATTAACCACAGGCTCAGCCTGCCGCCCGGAAGCAGAACAGGGCCTGAAGCAATCCTGTGCTTTTGCGGCCAGCTCCCAAAAAAGCAAGTAGAAAAATCGAGCTCAGGGGCACTGCAATTCACAAACCTGTAGAGTTATAAATGATAACTCTCGTCCACAAATATATTGAGGGAAGGCAACGAAGAGGATTTGAAAGCAAGGCAGAATTGCAGGAAACAGATTTCAGGAGGTAGAGTCGAATCGCCTTTAAAGCACAGGAAAAGCGGCAAAACCTCGACAAGGATGCCCTTGGCCAAAAAGGGCGTATGCGTTTATTCCTGAATATATTCAGGAAAAAACGCATACGCCCTTTTTGGCCAACCAAGCAACCTGGAAAGGCAAATCAGCGCTACAAAGAAGTCTCGCTTCCCATCGGTCAAAAGGGCCATGCTGAATAAAGTGTCAAAACCAGAAATGCAGGACAGGCCATGGAGAAACAGGAGCCTTGCTACGCTGATGGGCGGGATGTAAATTGCCAACAGCCACTCTGGAGAAGTGTACGGTGTGTCCTGAAACATCTAAAAAACTCAGCTTAGAGAGCATAGGGCACTTCCACTCATGGGCGTATAAATTGGGAAAACTAAAAATCAGCAAGACACAGGCACCCCAAAGTTTAGGGCTGCTCTGTTGACAAGAACCTCCACTTCGTTACACCTTAAATATCCCAGGAAAGAGAAAAATGGATAAGGAAGTTGTGGTCCTTATGTACAATGGCATATCACTCAGCCTTGAAATTAACGTCATAAGGCTAGTAGCAGCATGATGAGAAGATTTAGGTACGACGATTCTAAGTGAAATAAGTCACACAGAAAAAGACACTTATCATAAGATATCACTTATAGAGGGAATGTAAAAACCGCTACACTTGAACTGAATTACAAAACAGAACAGCGTCACACGTTTAGAAGACACACTATGGCTGCTTAACGGGAAAGGTGAGGTGGGGTGATGCATAAAACAAGGGTTTCAAATTAGCTCAGATACCGTTCCATAAACCCAATATGTAATAGACAAGACCTACGCCTTGCTCAGTGAACTGGACTCAACACCCCCTGTTCATCGCCCAAGAATATATCTGATTAATAAGAATCTAAAAACCAATGTATTGATATCCCTCTGTAAGTGAGTCAAGTGGGTGTAAACTGGCATAAAAACAGCAGTGAAAAGCAGCTAAACCCCATTATAAAAATCAATTACATTTAAAAACCTGTGAAACAAAGACAGTGAAAGAGAGAGAAATTCATACAGAATTCGTTCAGGGGCTGGGATGCCACCTTTATTGACCATCTCTAGACCCAGAGCTGATTGAGACATAAGGGTGGACACTCTTCGGGCTGAGAGGTTTGGTGAGGTTGGGTGAGCAAACGCAGACCCTTTAAAGTAATACTGCGTGGTACCCATCCCATGGGTCCAAAATCTCCAGGTTCAAGGGCATCTTCCTACATCGAAAACATGCATGAGAAACCCAGAAGATGGTACACCGTGTGATCGGGAAAGGTTTCTAAAACGCACCTCATTTCTCATCTCCTTGTGCTCGGGCTCGCCATTACAGCCGCTTTACTAGCAATCTCCCTCCTTGGAGAATCAGCACCTTTAACCTCCTGTTCCGTACAGGTTGCAAATTTGTCCTGAGGATGAACGGGAAGAGGGGGAACCAATGAGAGACTAGGTCTAGGTGTGGGGACAGGCACAGGTCACTCTATTTTCCCATCAGGAAGAAGAATTAACCACAGGCTCAGCATGCCGCCCGGAACCACAATAGGGCCTGAAGCAATCCTGCGCTTTTGGGGCCAGCTCCCAAGAAAGCGAGTTGAAAAATGGAGCTCAGGGCCACTGCAATTCACAAACCTGCAGAGTTAGAAATGATAACTCTCGTCCACAAATATATTGAGGGAAGGCAACGAAGAGGATTTGAAAGCAAGGCAGAATTGCAGGAAACAGATTTCAGGAGGTAGATTCGAATCGCCTTTAAAGCACAGGAAAAGCGGCAAAACCTCGACCATGATGCCCTTGGCCAAAAAGGGCGTATGCGTTTTTTCCTGAATATATTCAGGAAAAAACGCATACGCCCTTTTTGGCCAACCAAGCAACCTGGAAAGGCAAATCAGCGCTACAAAGAAGTCTCGCTTCCCATCGGTCAAAAGGGCCATGCTGAATAAAGTGTCAAAACCAGAAATGCAGGACAGGCCATGGAGAAACGGGAGCCTTGCTACGCTGATGGGCGGGATGTAAATTGCCAACAGCCACTCTGGAGAAGTGTACGGTGTGTCCTGAAACATCTAAAAAACTCAGCTTAGAGAGCATAGGGCACTTCCACTCATGGGCGTATAAATTGGGAAAACTAAAAATCAGCAAGACACAGGCACCCCAAAGTTTAGGGCTGCTCTGTTGACAAGAACCTCCACTTCATTACACCTTAAATATCCCAGGAAAGAGAAAAATGGATAAAAAAGTTGTGCTCCTTATGTACAATGGAATATCACTCAGGCATGAAATCAACATCATAAGGCTAGTAGCAGCATAATGAGTGGATTTAGGTACGACGATTCTAAGTGAAATAAGTCACACAGAAAGACACTTATCGTAAGATATCACTTATAGAGGGAATGTAAAAACCGCTACACTTGAACTGAATTACAAAACTAAACAGCGTCACACGTTTAGAAAACACACTATGGCTGCTTAACGGGAAAGGTGAGGTGGGGTGATGCAGAAAACAAGGGTTTCAAATTAGCTCAGATACTGTTCCATAAACCCAATATGTAACAGACAAGACCTACTCCTTGCTCAGTGAACTGGATTCAACACCCCCTGTTCACCGCCCAAGAATATATCTGACTAGTAAGACTCTTAAAACCAATGTATTGATATCTCTCTGTAAGTGAGTCAAGTGGGTGTAAAGCGGCATAAACACAGCAGTGAAAAGCAGCTAAACCCCATTATAAAAATCAATTTCTTTTAAAAACCTGTGAAACAAAGACAGTGAAAGAGAGAGAAATTCATACAGAATTCGTTCAGGGGCTGGGATGCCACCTTTATTGACCATCTCTAGACCCACAGCTGATTGAGACATAAGGGTGGACACTCTTGGGGCTGAGAGGTTTGGTGAGGTTGGGTGAGCAAACGCAGACCCTTTAAAGTAATACTGCGTGGTACCCATCCCATGGGTCCAAAATCTCCAGGTTCAAGGGCATCTTCCTACATCGAAAACATGCATGAGAAACCCAGAAGATGGTACACCGTGTGATCGGGAAAGGTTTCTAAAACGCACCTCATTTCTCATCTCCTTGTGCTCGGGCTCGCCATTCCAGCCGCTTTACTAGCAATCTCCCTCCTTGGAGAATGAGCACCTTTAACCTCCTGTTCCGTACAGGTTGCAAATTTGTCCTGAGGATGAACGGGAAGAGGGGGAACCAATGAGACACTAGGTCTAGGTGTGGGGACAGGCACAGGTCACTCTATTTTCCCATCAGGAAGAAGAATTAACCACAGGCTCAGCCTGCCGCCCGGAACCACAATAGGGCCTGAAGCAATCCTGCGCTTTTGGGGCCAGCTCCCAAGAAAGCGAGTTGAAAAATGGAGCTCAGGGGCACTGCAATTCACAAACCTGCAGAGTTATAAACGATAACTCTCGTCCACAAATATATTGAGGGAAGGCAACGAAGAGGATTTGAAAGCAAGGCAGAATTGCAGGAAACAGATTTCAGGAGGTAGATTCGAATCGCCTTTAAAGCACAGGAAAAGCGGCAAAACCTCGACCATGATGCCCTTGGCCAAAAAGGGCGTATGCGTTTATTCCTGAATATATTCAGGAAAAAACGCATACGCCCTTTTTGGCCAACCAAGCAACCTGGAAAGGCAAATCAGCGCTACAAAGAAGTCTCGCTTCCCATCGGTCAAAAGGGCCATGCTGAATAAAGTGTCAAAACCAGAAATGCAGGACAGGCCATGGAGAAACAGGAGCCTTGCTACGCTGATGGGCGGGATGTAAATTGCCAACAGCCACTCTGGAGAAGTGTACGGTGTGTCCTGAAACATCTAAAAAACTCAGCTTAGAGAGCATAGGGCACTTCCACTCATGGGCGTATAAATTGGGAAAACTAAAAATCAGCAAGACACAGGCACCCCAAAGTTTAGGGCTGCTCTGTTGACAAGAACCTCCACTTCATTACACCTTAAATATCCCAGGAAAGAGAAAAATGGATAAAGAAGTTGTACTCCTTATGCACAATGGAATATCACTCAGGCATGAAATCAACGTCATAAGGCTAGTAGCAGCATGATGAGTGGATTTAGGTACGACGATTCTAAGTGAAATAAGTCACACAGAAAGACACTTATCGTAAGATATCACTTATAGAGGGAATGTAAAAACCGCTACACTTGAACTGAATTACAAAACAGAACAGAGTCCCACGTTTAGAAAACACACTATGGCTGCTTAACGGGAACGGTGAGGTGGGGTGACGCATAACACAAGGGTTTCAAATTAGCTCAGATAGCTTTCCATAAACCCAATATGTAATAGACAAGACCTACTCCTTGCTCAGTGAACTGGACGCAAAAACACCCTATTCACCGCCCAAGAATATATCTGATTAGGAAGAATCTTCAAAGCTATGTATTGATATCTCTCTGTAAGTGAGTCACGTGGGTGTAAAGCACCATAAAAACAGCAGTGAAAAGCAGCTAAACCCCATTATAAAAATCAATTACTTTTAAAAACCCGTGAAACAAAGACAGTGAAAGAGAGAGAAATTCTTACAAAATTCGTTCAGGGGCTGGGACGCCACCTGGATTGACCATATCTAGACCCACAGCTGATTGAGACATAAGGGTGGACACTCTTGGGGCTGAGAGGTTTGGTGAGGTTGGGTGAGCAAACGCAGACCCTTTAAAGTAATACTGCGTGGTACCCATCCCATAGGTCCCAAATCTCCAGCTTCAAGGGCATCTTCCTACATCAAAAACATGCATGAGAAACCCAGAAGATGGTACACCATGTGATCGGGAAAGATTTCTAAAACGCACCTCATTTCTCATCTCCTTGTGCTCGGGTTCGCCATTCCAGCCGCTTTACTAGCAATCTCCCTCCTTGGAGAATGAGCCCTTTTAACCTCCTGTTCCGAACAGGTTGCAATTTGTCCTGAGGATGAACGGGAAGAGGGGGAACCAATGAGAGACTAGGTCTAGGTGTGGGGACAGGCACAGGTCACTCTATTTTCCCATCAGGAAGAAGAATTAACCACAGGCTCAGCCTGCCGCCCGGAACCACAATAGGGCCTGAAGCAATCCTGCGCTTTTGGGGCCAGCTCCCAAGAAAGCGAGTTGAAAAATGGAGCTCAGGGGCACTGCAATTCACAAACCTGCAGAGTTAGAAATGATAACTCTCGTCCACAAATATATTGAGGGAAGGCAACGAAGAGGATTTGAAAGCAAGGCAGAATTGCAGGAAACAGATTTCAGGAGGTAGATTCGAATCGCCTTTAAAGCACAGGAAAAGCGGCAAAACCTCGACCATGATGCCCTTGGCCAAAAAGGGCGTATGCGTTTTTTCCTGAATATATTCAGGAAAAAACGCATACGCCCTTTTTGGCCAACCAAGCAACCTGGAAAGGCAAATCAGCGCTACAAAGAAGTCTCGCTTCCCATCGGTCAAAAGGGCCATGCTGAATAAAGTGTCAAAACCAGAAATGCAGGACAGGCCATGGAGAAACGGGAGCCTTGCTACGCTGATGGGCGGGATGTAAATTGCCAACAGCCACTCTGGAGAAGTGTACGGTGTGTCCTGAAACATCTAAAAAACTCAGCTTAGAGAGCATAGGACACTTCCACTCATGGGCGTATAAATTGGGAAAACTGAAAATCAGCAAGACACAGGCACCCCAAAGTTTAGGGCTGCTCTGTTGACAAGAACCTCCACTTCGTTAAACCTTAAATATCCCAGGAAAGAGAAAAATGGATAAAGAAGTTGTGGTCCATATGTATAATGGCATATCACTCAGCAATGAAATCAACATCTTAAGGCTAGTAGCAGCATGATGAGAAGATTTAGGTACGAGGATTCTAAGTGAAATAAGTCACACAGAAAAAGGCACTTATCATAAGATATCACTTATAGAGGGAATGTAAAAACAGCTACACTTGAACTGAATTACAAAACAGAACAGCGTCACACGTTTAGAAAACACACTATGGCTGCTTAACGGGAAAGGTGAGGTGGGGTGATGCATAAAACAAGGGTTTCAAATTAGCTCAGATACTGTTCCATAAACCCAATATGTAACAGACAAGACCTACTCCTTGCTCAGTGAACTGGATTCAACACCCCCTGTTCACCGCCCAAGAATATATCTGACTAGTAAGACTCTTAAAACCAATGTATTGATATCTCTCTGTAAGTGAGTCAAGTGGGTGTAAAGCGGCATAAACACAGCAGTGAAAAGCAGCTAAACCCCATTATAAAAATCAATTACTTTTAAAAACCCGTGAAACAAAGACAGTGAAAGAGAGAGAAATTCATACAGAATTCGTTCAGGGGCTGGGATGCCACCTTTATTGACCATCTCTAGACCCACAGCTGATTGAGACATAAGGGTGGACACTCTTGGGGCTGAGAGGTTTGGTGAGGTTGGGTGAGCAAACGCAGACCCTTTAAAGTAATACTGCGTGGTACCCATCCCATGGGTCCAAAATCTCCAGGTTCAAGGGCATCTTCCTACATCGAAAACATGCTTGAGAAACCCAGAAGATGGTACACCGTGTGATCGGGAAAGGTTTCTAAAACTCACCACATTTCTCATCTCCTTGTGCTCGGGCTCGCCATTACAGCCGCTTTACTAGCAATCTCCCTCCTTGGAGAATGAGCACCTTTAACCTCCTGTTCCGTACAGGTTGCAAATTTGTCCTGAGCATGAACGGGAAGAGGGGGAACCAATGAGAGACTAGGTCGAGGTGTGGGGACAGGCACAGGTCACTCTATTTTCCCATCAGGAAGAAGAATTAACCACAGGCTCAGCCTGCCGCCCAGAACCACAATAGGGCCTGAAGCAATCCTGCGCTTTTGCGGCCAGCTCCCAAGAAAGCGAGTTGAAAATGGAGCTCAGGGGCACTGCAATTCACAAACCTGCAGAGTTAGAAACGATAACTCTCGTCCACAAATATATTGAGGGAAGGCAACGAAGAGGATTTGAAAGCAAGGCAGAATTGCAGGAAACAGATTTCAGGAGGTAGATTCGAATCGCCTTTAAAGCACAGGAAAAGCGGCAAAACCTCGACCATGATGCCCTTGGCCAAAAAGGGCGTATGCGTTTTTTCCTGAATATATTCAGGAAAAAACGCATACGCCCTTTTTGGCCAACCAAGCAACCTGGAAAGGCAAATCAGCGCTACAAAGAAGTCTCGCTTCCCATCGGTCAAAAGGGCCATGCTGAATAAAGTGTCAAAACCAGAAATGCAGGACAGGCCATGGAGAAACGGGAGCCTTGCTACGCTGATGGGCGGGATGTAAATTGCCAACAGCCACTCTGGAGAAGTGTACGGTGTGTCCTGAAACATCTAAAAAACTCAGCTTAGAGAGCATAGGGCACTTCCACTCATGGGCGTATAAATTGGGAAAACTAAAAATCAGCAAGACACAGGCACCCCAAAGTTTAGGGCTGCTCTGTTGACAAGAACCTCCACTTCATTACACCTTAAATATCCCAGGAAAGAGAAAAATGGATAAAGAAGTTGTGGTCCTTATGTACAATGGAATGTCACTCAGGCATGAAATCAACATCATAAGGCTAGTAGCAGCATGATGAGAAGATTTAGGTACGACGATTCTAAGTGAAATAAATCACACAGAAAAAGGCACTTATCATAAGATATCACTTATAGAGGGAATGTAAAAACCGCTACACTTGAACTGAATTACAAAACAGAACAGAGTCCCACGTTTAGAAAACACACTATGGCTGCTTAACGGGAACGGTGAGGTGGGGTGACGCATAAAACAAGGGTTTCAAATTAGCTCAGATAGCGTTCCATAAACCCAATATGTAATAGACAAGACCTACTCCTTGCTCAGTGAACTGGACGCAAAAACCCCCTATTCACCGCCCAAGAATATATCTGACTAGGAAGAATCTTCAAAGCTATGTATTGATATCTCTCTGTAAGTGAGTCAAGTGGGTGTAAAGCAGCATAAACACAGCAGTGAAAAGCAGCTAGCCCCACTATAAAAATCAATTACTTTTAAAAACCCGTGAAACAAAGACAGTGAAAGAGAGAGAAATTCTTACAAAATTCGTTCAGGGGCTGTGATGCCACCTGGATTGACCATATCTAGACCCACAGCTGATTGAGACATAAGGGTGGACACTCTTGGGGCTGAGAGGTTTGGTGAGGTTGGGTGAGCAAACGCAGACCCTTTAAAGTAATACTGCGTGGTACCCATCCCATAGGTCCCAAATCTCCAGGTTCAAGGGCATCTTCCTACATCGAAAACATGCATGAGAAACCCAGAAGACGGTACACCGTG
This sequence comes from Balaenoptera borealis, assembly GCF_965194805.1. NCBI lineage: Eukaryota > Metazoa > Chordata > Mammalia > Artiodactyla > Balaenopteridae > Balaenoptera > Balaenoptera borealis. The sequence goes on from NW_028123419.1 coordinate 243,861, forward strand.
TGATCGCGAAAGGTTTCTAAAACGCACCTCATTTCTCATCTCCTTGTGCTCGGGTTCGCCATTCCAGCCGCTTTACTAGCAATCTCCCTCCTTGGAGAATGAGCACCTTTAACCTCCTGTTCCGTACAGGTTGCAATTTGTCCTGAGGATGAACGGGAAGAGGGGGAACCAATGAGAGACTAGGTCTAGGTGTGGGGACAGGCACAGGTCACTCTATTTTCCCATCAGGAAGAAGAATTAACCACAGGCTCAGCCTGCCGCCCGGAACCAGAATAGGGCCTTAAACAATCCTGCGCTTTTGGGGCCAGCTCCCAAGAAAGCGAGTTGAAAAATGGAGCTCAGGGGCACTGCAATTCAGAAACCTGCAGAGTTATAAATGTTAACTCTCGTCCACAAATATATTGAGGGAAGGCAACGAAGAGGATTTGAAAGCAAGGCAGAATTGCAGGAAACAGATTTCAGGAGGTAGATTCGAATCGCCTTTAAAGCACAGGAAAAGCGGCAAAACCTCGACCATGATGCCCTTGGCCAAAAAGGGCGTATGCGTTTTTTCCTGAATATATTCAGGAAAAAACGCATACGCCCTTTTTGGCCAACCAAGCAACCTGGAAAGGCAAATCAGCGCTACAAAGAAGTCTCGCTTCCCATCGGTCAAAAGGGCCATGCTGAATAAAGTGTCAAAACCAGAAATGCAGGACAGGCCATGGAGAAACGGGAGCCTTGCTACGCTGATGGGCGGGATGTAAATTGCCAACAGCCACTCTGGAGAAGAGTACGGGGTGTCCTGAAACATCTAAAAAACTCAGCTTAGAGAGCATAGGGCACTTCCACTCATGGGCGTATAAATTGGGAAAACTGAAAATCAGCAAGACACAGGCACCCCAAAGTTTAGGGCTGCTCTGTTGACAAGAACCTCCACTTCGTTAAACCTTAAATATCCCAGGAAAGAGAAAAATGGATAAAGAAGTTGTGGTCCATATGTATAATGGCATATCACTCAGCAATGAAATCAACATCTTAAGGCTAGTAGCAGCATGATGAGAAGATTTAGGTACGAGGATTCTAAGTGAAATAAGTCACACAGAAAAAGGCACTTATCATAAGATATCACTTATAGAGGGAATGTAAAAACAGCTACACTTGAACTGAATTACAAAACAGAACAGCGTCACACGTTTAGAAAACACACTATGGCTGCTTAACGGGAAAGGTGAGGTGGGGTGATGCATAAAACAAGGGTTTCAAATTAGCTCAGATACTGTTCCATAAACCCAATATGTAACAGACAAGACCTACTCCTTGCTCAGTGAACTGGATTCAACACCCCCTGTTCACCGCCCAAGAATATATCTGACTAGTAAGACTCTTAAAACCAATGTATTGATATCTCTCTGTAAGTGAGTCAAGTGGGTGTAAAGCGGCATAAACACAGCAGTGAAAAGCAGCTAAACCCCATTATAAAAATCAATTACTTTTAAAAACCCGTGAAACAAAGACAGTGAAAGAGAGAGAAATTCATACAGAATTCGTTCAGGGGCTGGGATGCCACCTTTATTGACCATCTCTAGACCCACAGCTGATTGAGACATAAGGGTGGACACTCTTGGGGCTGAGAGGTTTGGTGAGGTTGGGTGAGCAAACGCAGACCCTTTAAAGTAATACTGCGTGGTACCCATCCCATGGGTCCAAAATCTCCAGGTTCAAGGGCATCTTCCTACATCGAAAACATGCTTGAGAAACCCAGAAGATGGTACACCGTGTGATCGGGAAAGGTTTCTAAAACTCACCACATTTCTCATCTCCTTGTGCTCGGGCTCGCCATTACAGCCGCTTTACTAGCAATCTCCCTCCTTGGAGAATGAGCACCTTTAACCTCCTGTTCCGTACAGGTTGCAAATTTGTCCTGAGCATGAACGGGAAGAGGGGGAACCAATGAGAGACTAGGTCGAGGTGTGGGGACAGGCACAGGTCACTCTATTTTCCCATCAGGAAGAAGAATTAACCACAGGCTCAGCCTGCCGCCCAGAACCACAATAGGGCCTGAAGCAATCCTGCGCTTTTGCGGCCAGCTCCCAAGAAAGCGAGTTGAAAATGGAGCTCAGGGGCACTGCAATTCACAAACCTGCAGAGTTAGAAACGATAACTCTCGTCCACAAATATATTGAGGGAAGGCAACGAAGAGGATTTGAAAGCAAGGCAGAATTGCAGGAAACAGATTTCAGGAGGTAGATTCGAATCGCCTTTAAAGCACAGGAAAAGCGGCAAAACCTCGACCATGATGCCCTTGGCCAAAAAGGGCGTATGCGTTTTTTCCTGAATATATTCAGGAAAAAACGCATACGCCCTTTTTGGCCAACCAAGCAACCTGGAAAGGCAAATCAGCGCTACAAAGAAGTCTCGCTTCCCATCGGTCAAAAGGGCCATGCTGAATAAAGTGTCAAAACCAGAAATGCAGGACAGGCCATGGAGAAACGGGAGCCTTGCTACGCTGATGGGCGGGATGTAAATTGCCAACAGCCACTCTGGAGAAGTGTACGGTGTGTCCTGAAACATCTAAAAAACTCAGCTTAGAGAGCATAGGGCACTTCCACTCATGGGCGTATAAATTGGGAAAACTAAAAATCAGCAAGACACAGGCACCCCAAAGTTTAGGGCTGCTCTGTTGACAAGAACCTCCACTTCATTACACCTTAAATATCCCAGGAAAGAGAAAAATGGATAAAGAAGTTGTGGTCCTTATGTACAATGGAATGTCACTCAGGCATGAAATCAACATCATAAGGCTAGTAGCAGCATGATGAGAAGATTTAGGTACGACGATTCTAAGTGAAATAAATCACACAGAAAAAGGCACTTATCATAAGATATCACTTATAGAGGGAATGTAAAAACCGCTACACTTGAACTGAATTACAAAACAGAACAGAGTCCCACGTTTAGAAAACACACTATGGCTGCTTAACGGGAACGGTGAGGTGGGGTGACGCATAAAACAAGGGTTTCAAATTAGCTCAGATAGCGTTCCATAAACCCAATATGTAATAGACAAGACCTACTCCTTGCTCAGTGAACTGGACGCAAAAACCCCCTATTCACCGCCCAAGAATATATCTGACTAGGAAGAATCTTCAAAGCTATGTATTGATATCTCTCTGTAAGTGAGTCAAGTGGGTGTAAAGCAGCATAAACACAGCAGTGAAAAGCAGCTAGCCCCACTATAAAAATCAATTACTTTTAAAAACCCGTGAAACAAAGACAGTGAAAGAGAGAGAAATTCTTACAAAATTCGTTCAGGGGCTGTGATGCCACCTGGATTGACCATATCTAGACCCACAGCTGATTGAGACATAAGGGTGGACACTCTTGGGGCTGAGAGGTTTGGTGAGGTTGGGTGAGCAAACGCAGACCCTTTAAAGTAATACTGCGTGGTACCCATCCCATAGGTCCCAAATCTCCAGGTTCAAGGGCATCTTCCTACATCGAAAACATGCATGAGAAACCCAGAAGACGGTACACCGTGTGATCGCGAAAGGTTTCTAAAACGCACCTCATTTCTCATCTCCTTGTGCTCGGGTTCGCCATTCCAGCCGCTTTACTAGCAATCTCCCTCCTTGGAGAATGAGCACCTTTAACCTCCTGTTCCGTACAGGTTGCAATTTGTCCTGAGGATGAACGGGAAGAGGGGGAACCAATGAGAGACTAGGTCTAGGTGTGGGGACAGGCACAGGTCACTCTATTTTCCCATCAGGAAGAAGAATTAACCACAGGCTCAGCCTGCCGCCCGGAACCAGAATAGGGCCTTAAACAATCCTGCGCTTTTGGGGCCAGCTCCCAAGAAAGCGAGTTGAAAAATGGAGCTCAGGGGCACTGCAATTCAGAAACCTGCAGAGTTATAAATGTTAACTCTCGTCCACAAATATATTGAGGGAAGGCAACGAAGAGGATTTGAAAGCAAGGCAGAATTGCAGGAAACAGATTTCAGGAGGTAGATTCGAATCGCCTTTAAAGCACAGGAAAAGCGGCAAAACCTCGACCATGATGCCCTTGGCCAAAAAGGGCGTATGCGTTTTTTCCTGAATATATTCAGGAAAAAACGCATACGCCCTTTTTGGCCAACCAAGCAACCTGGAAAGGCAAATCAGCGCTACAAAGAAGTCTCGCTTCCCATCGGTCAAAAGGGCCATGCTGAATAAAGTGTCAAAACCAGAAATGCAGGACAGGCCATGGAGAAACGGGAGCCTTGCTACGCTGATGGGCGGGATGTAAATTGCCAACAGCCACTCTGGAGAAGAGTACGGGGTGTCCTGAAACATCTAAAAAACTCAGCTTAGAGAGCATAGGGCACTTCCACTCATGGGCGTATAAATTGGGAAAACTGAAAATCAGCAAGACACAGGCACCCCAAAGTTTAGGGCTGCTCTGTTGACAAGAACCTCCACTTCGTTAAACCTTAAATATCCCAGGAAAGAGAAAAATGGATAAAGAAGTTGTGGTCCATATGTATAATGGCATATCACTCAGCAATGAAATCAACATCTTAAGGCTAGTAGCAGCATGATGAGAAGATTTAGGTACGAGGATTCTAAGTGAAATAAGTCACACAGAAAAAGGCACTTATCATAAGATATCACTTATAGAGGGAATGTAAAAACAGCTACACTTGAACTGAATTACAAAACAGAACAGCGTCACACGTTTAGAAAACACACTATGGCTGCTTAACGGGAAAGGTGAGGTGGGGTGATGCATAAAACAAGGGTTTCAAATTAGCTCAGATACTGTTCCATAAACCCAATATGTAACAGACAAGACCTACTCCTTGCTCAGTGAACTGGATTCAACACCCCCTGTTCACCGCCCAAGAATATATCTGACTAGTAAGACTCTTAAAACCAATGTATTGATATCTCTCTGTAAGTGAGTCAAGTGGGTGTAAAGCGGCATAAACACAGCAGTGAAAAGCAGCTAAACCCCATTATAAAAATCAATTACTTTTAAAAACCCGTGAAACAAAGACAGTGAAAGAGAGAGAAATTCATACAGAATTCGTTCAGGGGCTGGGATGCCACCTTTATTGACCATCTCTAGACCCACAGCTGATTGAGACATAAGGGTGGACACTCTTGGGGCTGAGAGGTTTGGTGAGGTTGGGTGAGCAAACGCAGACCCTTTAAAGTAATACTGCGTGGTACCCATCCCATGGGTCCAAAATCTCCAGGTTCAAGGGCATCTTCCTACATCGAAAACATGCTTGAGAAACCCAGAAGATGGTACACCGTGTGATCGGGAAAGGTTTCTAAAACTCACCACATTTCTCATCTCCTTGTGCTCGGGCTCGCCATTACAGCCGCTTTACTAGCAATCTCCCTCCTTGGAGAATGAGCACCTTTAACCTCCTGTTCCGTACAGGTTGCAAATTTGTCCTGAGCATGAACGGGAAGAGGGGGAACCAATGAGAGACTAGGTCGAGGTGTGGGGACAGGCACAGGTCACTCTATTTTCCCATCAGGAAGAAGAATTAACCACAGGCTCAGCCTGCCGCCCAGAACCACAATAGGGCCTGAAGCAATCCTGCGCTTTTGCGGCCAGCTCCCAAGAAAGCGAGTTGAAAATGGAGCTCAGGGGCACTGCAATTCACAAACCTGCAGAGTTAGAAACGATAACTCTCGTCCACAAATATATTGAGGGAAGGCAACGAAGAGGATTTGAAAGCAAGGCAGAATTGCAGGAAACAGATTTCAGGAGGTAGATTCGAATCGCCTTTAAAGCACAGGAAAAGCGGCAAAACCTCGACCATGATGCCCTTGGCCAAAAAGGGCGTATGCGTTTTTTCCTGAATATATTCAGGAAAAAACGCATACGCCCTTTTTGGCCAACCAAGCAACCTGGAAAGGCAAATCAGCGCTACAAAGAAGTCTCGCTTCCCATCGGTCAAAAGGGCCATGCTGAATAAAGTGTCAAAACCAGAAATGCAGGACAGGCCATGGAGAAACGGGAGCCTTGCTACGCTGATGGGCGGGATGTAAATTGCCAACAGCCACTCTGGAGAAGTGTACGGTGTGTCCTGAAACATCTAAAAAACTCAGCTTAGAGAGCATAGGGCACTTCCACTCATGGGCGTATAAATTGGGAAAACTAAAAATCAGCAAGACACAGGCACCCCAAAGTTTAGGGCTGCTCTGTTGACAAGAACCTCCACTTCATTACACCTTAAATATCCCAGGAAAGAGAAAAATGGATAAAGAAGTTGTGGTCCTTATGTACAATGGAATGTCACTCAGGCATGAAATCAACATCATAAGGCTAGTAGCAGCATGATGAGAAGATTTAGGTACGACGATTCTAAGTGAAATAAATCACACAGAAAAAGGCACTTATCATAAGATATCACTTATAGAGGGAATGTAAAAACCGCTACACTTGAACTGAATTACAAAACAGAACAGAGTCCCACGTTTAGAAAACACACTATGGCTGCTTAACGGGAACGGTGAGGTGGGGTGACGCATAAAACAAGGGTTTCAAATTAGCTCAGATAGCGTTCCATAAACCCAATATGTAATAGACAAGACCTACTCCTTGCTCAGTGAACTGGACGCAAAAACCCCCTATTCACCGCCCAAGAATATATCTGACTAGGAAGAATCTTCAAAGCTATGTATTGATATCTCTCTGTAAGTGAGTCAAGTGGGTGTAAAGCAGCATAAACACAGCAGTGAAAAGCAGCTAGCCCCACTATAAAAATCAATTACTTTTAAAAACCCGTGAAACAAAGACAGTGAAAGAGAGAGAAATTCTTACAAAATTCGTTCAGGGGCTGTGATGCCACCTGGATTGACCATATCTAGACCCACAGCTGATTGAGACATAAGGGTGGACACTCTTGGGGCTGAGAGGTTTGGTGAGGTTGGGTGAGCAAACGCAGACCCTTTAAAGTAATACTGCGTGGTACCCATCCCATAGGTCCCAAATCTCCAGGTTCAAGGGCATCTTCCTACATCGAAAACATGCATGAGAAACCCAGAAGACGGTACACCGTGTGATCGCGAAAGGTTTCTAAAACGCACCTCATTTCTCATCTCCTTGTGCTCGGGTTCGCCATTCCAGCCGCTTTACTAGCAATCTCCCTCCTTGGAGAATGAGCACCTTTAACCTCCTGTTCCGTACAGGTTGCAATTTGTCCTGAGGATGAACGGGAAGAGGGGGAACCAATGAGAGACTAGGTCTAGGTGTGGGGACAGGCACAGGTCACTCTATTTTCCCATCAGGAAGAAGAATTAACCACAGGCTCAGCCTGCCGCCCGGAACCAGAATAGGGCCTTAAACAATCCTGCGCTTTTGGGGCCAGCTCCCAAGAAAGCGAGTTGAAAAATGGAGCTCAGGGGCACTGCAATTCAGAAACCTGCAGAGTTATAAATGTTAACTCTCGTCCACAAATATATTGAGGGAAGGCAACGAAGAGGATTTGAAAGCAAGGCAGAATTGCAGGAAACAGATTTCAGGAGGTAGATTCGAATCGCCTTTAAAGCACAGGAAAAGCGGCAAAACCTCGACCATGATGCCCTTGGCCAAAAAGGGCGTATGCGTTTTTTCCTGAATATATTCAGGAAAAAACGCATACGCCCTTTTTGGCCAACCAAGCAACCTGGAAAGGCAAATCAGCGCTACAAAGAAGTCTCGCTTCCCATCGGTCAAAAGGGCCATGCTGAATAAAGTGTCAAAACCAGAAATGCAGGACAGGCCATGGAGAAACGGGAGCCTTGCTACGCTGATGGGCGGGATGTAAATTGCCAACAGCCACTCTGGAGAAGAGTACGGGGTGTCCTGAAACATCTAAAAAACTCAGCTTAGAGAGCATAGGGCACTTCCACTCATGGGCGTATAAATTGGGAAAACTGAAAATCAGCAAGACACAGGCACCCCAAAGTTTAGGGCTGCTCTGTTGACAAGAACCTCCACTTCGTTAAACCTTAAATATCCCAGGAAAGAGAAAAATGGATAAAGAAGTTGTGGTCCATATGTATAATGGCATATCACTCAGCAATGAAATCAACATCTTAAGGCTAGTAGCAGCATGATGAGAAGATTTAGGTACGAGGATTCTAAGTGAAATAAGTCACACAGAAAAAGGCACTTATCATAAGATATCACTTATAGAGGGAATGTAAAAACAGCTACACTTGAACTGAATTACAAAACAGAACAGCGTCACACGTTTAGAAAACACACTATGGCTGCTTAACGGGAAAGGTGAGGTGGGGTGATGCATAAAACAAGGGTTTCAAATTAGCTCAGATACTGTTCCATAAACCCAATATGTAACAGACAAGACCTACTCCTTGCTCAGTGAACTGGATTCAACACCCCCTGTTCACCGCCCAAGAATATATCTGACTAGTAAGACTCTTAAAACCAATGTATTGATATCTCTCTGTAAGTGAGTCAAGTGGGTGTAAAGCGGCATAAACACAGCAGTGAAAAGCAGCTAAACCCCATTATAAAAATCAATTACTTTTAAAAACCCGTGAAACAAAGACAGTGAAAGAGAGAGAAATTCATACAGAATTCGTTCAGGGGCTGGGATGCCACCTTTATTGACCATCTCTAGACCCACAGCTGATTGAGACATAAGGGTGGACACTCTTGGGGCTGAGAGGTTTGGTGAGGTTGGGTGAGCAAACGCAGACCCTTTAAAGTAATACTGCGTGGTACCCATCCCATGGGTCCAAAATCTCCAGGTTCAAGGGCATCTTCCTTCATCGAAAACATGCTTGAGAAACCCAGAAGATGGTACACCGTGTGATCGGGAAAGGTTTCTAAAACGCACCACATTTCTCATCTCCTTGTGCTCGGGCTCGCCATTACAGCCGCTTTACTAGCAATCTCCCTCCTTGGAGAATGAGCACCTTTAACCTCCTGTTCCGTACAGGTTGCAAATTTGTCCTGAGCATGAACGGGAAGAGGGGGAACCAATGAGAGACTAGGTCGAGGTGTGGGGACAGGCACAGGTCACTCTATTTTCCCATCAGGAAGAAGAATTAACCACAGGCTCAGCCTGCCGCCCAGAACCACAATAGGGCCTGAAGCAATCCTGCGCTTTTGCGGCCAGCTCCCAAGAAAGCGAGTTGAAAAATGGAGCTCAGGGGCACTGCAATTCACAAACCTGCAGAGTTAGAAACGATAACTCTCGTCCACAAATATATTGAGGGAAGGCAACGAAGAGGATTTGAAAGCAAGGCAGAATTGCAGGAAACAGATTTCAGGAGGTAGATTCGAATCGCCTTTAAAGCACAGGAAAAGCGGCAAAACCTCGACCATGATGCCCTTGGCCAAAAAGGGCGTATGCGTTTTTTCCTGAATATATTCAGGAAAAAACGCATACGCCCTTTTTGGCCAACCAAGCAACCTGGAAAGGCAAATCAGCGCTACAAAGAAGTCTCGCTTCCCATCGGTCAAAAGGGCCATGCTGAATAAAGTGTCAAAACCAGAAATGCAGGACAGGCCATGGAGAAACGGGAGCCTTGCTACGCTGATGGGCGGGATGTAAATTGCCAACAGCCACTCTGGAGAAGTGTACGGTGTGTCCTGAAACATCTAAAAAACTCAGCTTAGAGAGCATAGGGCACTTCCACTCATGGGCGTATAAATTGGGAAAACTAAAAATCAGCAAGACACAGGCACCCCAAAGTTTAGGGCTGCTCTGTTGACAAGAACCTCCACTTCATTACACCTTAAATATCCCAGGAAAGAGAAAAATGGATAAAGAAGTTGTGGTCCTTATGTACAATGGAATGTCACTCAGGCATGAAATCAACATCATAAGGCTAGTAGCAGCATGATGAGAAGATTTAGGTACGATGATTCTAAGTGAAATAAATCACACAGAAAAAGGCACTTATCATAAGATATCACTTATAGAGGGAATGTAAAAACCGCTACACTTGAACTGAATTACAAAACAGAACAGAGTCCCACGTTTAGAAAACACACTATGGCTGCTTAACGGGAACGGTGAGGTGGGGTGACGCATAAAACAAGGGTTTCAAATTAGCTCAGATAGCGTTCCATAAACCCAATATGTAATAGACAAGACCTACTCCTTGCTCAGTGAACTGGACGCAAAAACCCCCTATTCACCGCCCAAGAATATATCTGACTAGGAAGAATCTTCAAAGCTATGTATTGATATCTCTCTGTAAGTGAGTCAAGTGGGTGTAAAGCAGCATAAACACAGCAGTGAAAAGCAGCTAGCCCCACTATAAAAATCAATTACTTTTAAAAACCCGTGAAACAAAGACAGTGAAAGAGAGAGAAATTCTTACAAAATTCGTTCAGGGGCTGTGATGCCACCTGGATTGACCATATCTAGACCCACAGCTGATTGAGACATAAGGGTGGACACTCTTGGGGCTGAGAGGTTTGGTGAGGTTGGGTGAGCAAACGCAGACCCTTTAAAGTAATACTGCGTGGTACCCATCCCATAGGTCCCAAATCTCCAGGTTCAAGGGCATCTTCCTACATCGAAACATGCATGAGAAACCCAGAAGACGGTACACCGTGTGATCGCGAAAGGTTTCTAAAACGCACCTCATTTCTCATCTCCTTGTGCTCGGGTTCGCCATTCCAGCCGCTTTACTAGCAATCTCCCTCCTTGGAGAATGAGCACCTTTAACCTCCTGTTCCGTACAGGTTGCAATTTGTCCTGAGGATGAACGGGAAGAGGGGGAACCAATGAGAGACTAGGTCTAGGTGTGGGGACAGGCACAGGTCACTCTATTTTCCCATCAGGAAGAAGAATTAACCACAGGCTCAGCCTGCCGCCCGGAACCAGAATAGGGCCTTAAACAATCCTGCGCTTTTGGGGCCAGCTCCCAAGAAAGCGAGTTGAAAAATGGAGCTCAGGGGCACTGCAATTCAGAAACCTGCAGAGTTATAAATGTTAACTCTCGTCCACAAATATATTGAGGGAAGGCAACGAAGAGGATTTGAAAGCAAGGCAGAATTGCAGGAAACAGATTTCAGGAGGTAGATTCGAATCGCCTTTAAAGCACAGGAAAAGCGGCAAAACCTCGACCATGATGCCCTTGGCCAAAAAGGGCGTATGCGTTTTTTCCTGAATATATTCAGGAAAAAACGCATACGCCCTTTTTGGCCAACCAAGCAACCTGGAAAGGCAAATCAGCGCTACAAAGAAGTCTCGCTTCCCATCGGTCAAAAGGGCCATGCTGAATAAAGTGTCAAAACCAGAAATGCAGGACAGGCCATGGAGAAACGGGAGCCTTGCTACGCTGATGGGCGGGATGTAAATTGCCAACAGCCACTCTGGAGAAGAGTACGGGGTGTCCTGAAACATCTAAAAAACTCAGCTTAGAGAGCATAGGGCACTTCCACTCATGGGCGTATAAATTGGGAAAACTGAAAATCAGCAAGACACAGGCACCCCAAAGTTTAGGGCTGCTCTGTTGACAAGAACCTCCACTTCGTTAAACCTTAAATATCCCAGGAAAGAGAAAAATGGATAAAGAAGTTGTGGTCCATATGTATAATGGCATATCACTCAGCAATGAAATCAACATCTTAAGGCTAGTAGCAGCATGATGAGAAGATTTAGGTACGACGATTCTAAGTGAAATAAGTCACACAGAAAAAGGCACTTATCATAAGATATCACTTATAGAGGGAATGTAAAAACCGCTACACTTGAACTGAATTACAAAACAGAACAGCGTCACACGTTTAGAAAACACACTATGGCTGCTTAACGGGAAAGGTGAGGTGGGGTGATGCATAAAACAAGGGTTTCAAATTAGCTCAGATACTGTTCCATAAACCCAATATGTAACAGACAAGACCTACTCCTTGCTCAGTGAACTGGATTCAACACCCCCTGTTCACCGCCCAAGAATATATCTGACTAGTAAGACTCTTAAAACCAATGTATTGATATCTCTCTGTAAGTGAGTCAAGTGGGTGTAAAGCGGCATAAACACAGCAGTGAAAAGCAGCTAAACCCCATTATAAAAATCAATTACTTTTAAAAACCCGTGAAACAAAGACAGTGAAAGAGAGAGAAATTCATACAGAATTCGTTCAGGGGCTGGGATGCCACCTTTATTGACCATCTCTAGACCCACAGCTGATTGAGACATAAGGGTGGACACTCTTGGGGCTGAGAGGTTTGGTGAGGTTGGGTGAGCAAACGCAGACCCTTTAAAGTAATACTGCGTGGTACCCATCCCATGGGTCCAAAATCTCCAGGTTCAAGGGCATCTTCCTACATCGAAAACATGCTTGAGAAACCCAGAAGATGGTACACCGTGTGATCGGGAAAGGTTTCTAAAACGCACCTCATTTCTCATCTCCTTGTGCTCGGGCTCGCCATTACAGCCGCTTTACTAGCAATCTCCCTCCTTGGAGAATGAGCACCTTTAACCTCCTGTTCCGTACAGGTTGCAAATTTGTCCTGAGCATGAACGGGAAGAGGGGGAACCAATGAGAGACTAGGTCGAGGTGTGGGGACAGGCACAGGTCACTCTATTTTCCCATCAGGAAGAAGAATTAACCACAGGCTCAGCCTGCCGCCCGGAACCACAATAGGGCCTGAAGCAATCCTGCGCTTTTGCGGCCAGCTCCCAAGAAAGCGAGTTGAAAAATGGAGCTCAGGGGCACTGCAATTCACAAACCTGCAGAGTTAGAAATGATAACTCTCGTCCACAAATATATTGAGGGAAGGCAACGAAGAGGATTTGAAAGCAAGGCAGAATTGCAGGAAACAGATTTCAGGAGGTAGATTCGAATCGCCTTTAAAGCACAGGAAAAGCGGCAAAACCTCGACCATGATGCCCTTGGCCAAAAAGGGCGTATGCGTTTTTTCCTGAATATATTCAGGAAAAAACGCATACGCCCTTTTTGGCCAACCAAGCAACCTGGAAAGGCAAATCAGCGCTACAAAGAAGTCTCGCTTCCCATCGGTCAAAAGGGCCATGCTGAATAAAGTGTCAAAACCAGAAATGCAGGACAGGCCATGGAGAAACGGGAGCCTTGCTACGCTGATGGGCGGGATGTAAATTGCCAACAGCCACTCTGGAGAAGTGTACGGTGTGTCCTGAAACATCTAAAAAACTCAGCTTAGAGAGCATAGGGCACTTCCACTCATGGGCGTATAAATTGGGAAAACTAAAAATCAGCAAGACACAGGCACCCCAAAGTTTAGGGCTGCTCTGTTGACAAGAACCTCCACTTCATTACACCTTAAATATCCCAGGAAAGAGAAAAATGGATAAAGAAGTTGTACTCCTTATGCACAATGGAATATCACTCAGGCATGAAATCAACGTCATAAGGCTAGTAGCAGCATGATGAGTGGATTTAGGTACGACGATTCTAAGTGAAATAAGTCACACAGAAAGACACTTATCGTAAGATATCACTTATAGAGGGAATGTAAAAACCGCTACACTTGAACTGAATTACAAAACAGAACAGAGTCCCACGTTTAGAAAACACACTATTGCTGCTTAACGGGAATGGTGATGTGGGGTGACGCATAACACAAGGGTTTCAAATTAGCTCAGATAGCTTTCCATAAACCCAATATGTAATAGACAAGACCTACTCCTTGCTCAGTGAACTGGACGCAAAAACACCCTATTCACCGCCCAAGAATATATCTGACTAGGAAGAATCTTCAAAGCTATGTATTGATATCTCTCTGTAAGTGAGTCAAGTGGGTGGAAAGCACCATAAAAACAGCAGTGAAAAGCAGCTAAACCCCATTATAAAAATCAATTACTTTTAAAAACCCGTGAAACAAAGACAGTGAAAGAGAGAGAAATTCTTACAAAATTCGTTCAGGGGCTGTGATGCCACCTGGATTGACCATATCTAGACCCACAGCTCATTGAGACATAAGGGTGGACACTCTTGGGGCTGAGAGGTTTGGTGAGGTTGGGTGAGCAAACGCAGACCCTTTAAAGTAATACTGCGTGGTACCCATCCCATAGGTCCCAAATCTCCAGCTTCAAGGGCATCTTCCTACATCGAAAACATGCATGAGAAACCCAGAAGATGGTACACCATGTGATCGGGAAAGATTTCTAAAACGCACCTCATTTCTCATCTCCTTGTGCTCGGGTTCGCCATTCCAGCCGCTTTACTAGCAATCTCCCTCCTTGGAGAATGAGCCCTTTTAACCTCCTGTTCCGAACAGGTTGCAATTTGTCCTGAGGATGAACGGGAAGAGGGGGAACCAATGAGAGACTAGGTCTAGGTGTGGGGACAGGCACAGGTCACTCTATTTTCCCATCAGGAAGAAGAATTAACCACAGGCTCAGCCTGCCGCCCGGAAACACAATAGGGCCTGAAGCAATCCTGCGCTTTTGGGGCCAGCTCCCAAGAAAGCGAGTTGAAAAATGGAGCTCAGGGGCACTGCAATTCACAAACCTGCAGAGTTAGAAATGATAACTCTCGTCCACAAATATATTGAGGGAAGGCAACGAAGAGGATTTGAAAGCAAGGCAGAATTGCAGGAAACAGATTTCAGGAGGTAGATTCGAATCGCCTTTAAAGCACAGGAAAAGCGGCAAAACCTCGACCATGATGCCCTTGGCCAAAAAGGGCGTATGCGTTTTTTCCTGAATATATTCAGGAAAAAACGCATACGCCCTTTTTGGCCAACCAAGCAACCTGGAAAGGCAAATCAGCGCTACAAAGAAGTCTCGCTTCCCATCGGTCAAAAGGGCCATGCTGAATAAAGTGTCAAAACCAGAAATGCAGGACAGGCCATGGAGAAACGGGAGCCTTGCTACGCTGATGGGCGGGATGTAAATTGCCAACAGCCACTCTGGAGAAGTGTACGGTGTGTCCTGAAACATCTAAAAAACTCAGCTTAGAGAGCGTAGGGCACTTCCACTCATGGGCGTATAAATTGGGAAACCTAAAAATCAGCAAGACACAGGCACCGCAAAGTTTAGGGCTGCTCTGTTGACAAGAACCTCCACTTCGTTACACCTTAAATATCCCAGGAAAGAGAAAAATGGATAAAGAAGTTGTGGTCCATATATATAATGGCATATCACTCAGCAATGAAATCAACATCATAAGGCTAGTAGCAGCATGATGAGAAGACTTAGGTACGACGATTCTAAGTGAAATAAGTCACACAGAAAAAGGCACTTATCATAAGATATCACTTATAGAGGGAATGTAAAAACCGCTACACTTGAACTGAATTACAAAACAGAACAGCGTCACACGTTTAGAAAACACACTATGGCTGCTTAACGGGAAAGGTGAGGTGGGGTGATACATAAAACAAGGGTATCAAATTAGCTCAGATACTGTTCAATAAACCCAATATGTAACAGACAAGACCTACTCCTTGCTCAGTGAACTGGATTCAACACCCCCTGTTCACCGCCCAATAATATATCTGACTAGTAAGACTCTTAAAACCAATGTATTGATATCTCTCTGTAAGTGAGTCAAGTGGGTGTAAAGCGGCATAAACACAGCAGTGAAAAGCAGCTAAACCCCATTATAAAAATCAATTACTTTTAAAAACCCGTGAAACAAAGACAGGGAAAGAGAGAGAAATTCATACAGAATTCGTTCAGGGGCTGGGATGCCACCTTTATTGACAATCTCTAGACCCACAGCTGATTGAGACATAAGGGTGGACACTCTTCGGGCTGAGAGGTTTGGTGAGGTTGGGTGAGCAAACACAGACCCTTTAAAGTAGTACTTCGTGGTACCCATCCCATGGGTCCAAAATCTCCAGGTTCAAGGGCATCTTCCTACATCGAAAACATGCATGAGAAACCCAGAAGATGGTACACCGTGTGATCGGGAAAGGTTTCTAAAACGCACCTCATTTCTCATCTCCTTGTGCTCGGGCTCGCCATTCCAGCCGCTTTACTAGCAATCTCCCTCCTTGGAGAATGAGCACCTTTAACCTCCTGTTCCGTACAGGTTGCAAATTTGTCCTGAGGATGAACGGGAAGAGGGGGAACCAATGAGAGACTAGGTCTAGGTGTGGGGACAGGCACAGGTCACTCTATTTTCCCATCAGGAAGAAGAATTAACCACAGGCTCAGCCTGCCGCCCGGAACCACAATAGGGCCTGAAGCAATCCTGCGCTTTTGCGGCCAGCTCCCAAGAAAGCGAGTTGAAAAATGGAGCTCAGGGGCACTGCAATTCACAAACCTGCAGAGTTAGAAATGATAACTCTCGTCCACAAATATATTGAGGGAAGGCAACGAAGAGGATTTGAAAGCAAGGCAGAATTGCAGGAAACAGATTTCAGGAGGTAGATTCGAATCGCCTTTAAAGCACAGGAAAAGCGGCAAAACCTCGACCATGATGCCCTTGGCCAAAAAGGGCGTATGCGTTTTTTCCTGAATATATTCAGGAAAAAACGCATACGCCCTTTTTGTCCAACCAAGCAACCTGGAAAGGCAAATCAGCGCTACAAAGAAGTCTCACTTCCCATCGGTCAAAAGGGCCATGCTGAATAAAGTGTCAAAACCAGAAATGCAGGACAGGCCATGGAGAAACGGGAGCCTTGCTACGCTGATGGGCGGGATGTAAATTGCCAACAGCCACTCTGGAGAAGTGTACGGTGTGTCCTGAAACATCTAAAAATCTC
The DNA here is from genome assembly GCF_965194805.1 of Balaenoptera borealis. Taxonomy (NCBI): domain Eukaryota; kingdom Metazoa; phylum Chordata; class Mammalia; order Artiodactyla; family Balaenopteridae; genus Balaenoptera; species Balaenoptera borealis. The sequence goes on from NW_028123419.1 coordinate 260,506, forward strand.
AGCTTAGAGAGCATAGGGCACTTCCACTCATGGGCGTATAAATTGGGAAAACTAAAAATCAGCAAGACACAGGCACCCCAAAGTTTAGGGCTGCTCTGTTGACAAGAACCTCCACTTCATTACACCTTAAATATCCCAGGAAAGAGAAAAATGGATAAAGAAGTTGTACTCCTTATGCACAATGGAATATCACTCAGGCATGAAATCAACGTCATAAGGCTAGTAGCAGCATGATGAGTGGATTTAGGTACGACGATTCTAAGTGAAATAAGTCACACAGAAAGACACTTATCGTAAGATATCACTTATAGAGGGAATGTAAAAACCGCTACACTTGAACTGAATTACAAAACAGAACAGAGTCCCACGTTTAGAAAACACACTATGGCTGTTTAACGGGAACGGTGAGGTGGGGTGACGCATAACACAAGGGTTTCAAATTAGCTCAGATAGCTTTCCATAAACCCAATATGTAATAGACAAGACCTACTCCTTGCTCAGTGAACTGGACGCAAAAACACCCTATTCACCACCCAAGAATATATCTGACTAGGAAGAATCTTCAAAGCTATGTATTGATATCTCTCTGTAAGTGAGTCACGTGGGTGTAAAGCACCATAAAAACAGCAGTGAAAAGCAGCTAAACCCCATTATAAAAATCAATTACTTTTAAAAACCCGTGAAACAAAGACAGTGAAAGAGAGAGAAATTCTTACAAAATTCGTTCAGGGGCTGTGATGCCACCTGGATTGACCATATCTAGACCCACAGCTGATTGAGACATAAGGGTGGACACTCTTGGGGCTGAGAGGTTTGGTGAGGTTGGGTGAGCAAACGCAGACCCTTTAAAGTAATACTGCGTGGTACCCATCCCATAGGTCCCAAATCTCCAGCTTCAAGGGCATCTTCCTACATCAAAAACATGCATGAGAAACCCAGAAGATGGTACACCATGTGATCGGGAAAGATTTCTAAAACGCACCTCATTTCTCATCTCCTTGTGCTCGGGTTCGCCATTCCAGCCGCTTTACTAGCAATCTCCCTCCTTGGAGAATGAGCCCTTTTAACCTCCTGTTCCGAACAGGTTGCAATTTGTCCTGAGGATGAACGGGAAGAGGGGGAACCAATGAGAGACTAGGTCTAGGTGTGGGGACAGGCACAGGTCACTCTATTTTCCCATCAGGAAGAAGAATTAACCACAGGCTCAGCCTGCCGCCCGGAACCACAATAGGGCCTGAAGCAATCCTGCGCTTTTGGGGCCAGCTCCCAAGAAAGCGAGTTGAAAAATGGAGCTCAGGGGCACTGCAATTCACAAACCTGCAGAGTTAGAAATGATAACTCTCGTCCACAAATATATTGAGGGAAGGCAACGAAGAGGATTTGAAAGCAAGGCAGAATTGCAGGAAACAGATTTCAGGAGGTAGATTCGAATCGCCTTTAAAGCACAGGAAAAGCGGCAAAACCTCGACCATGATGCCCTTGGCCAAAAAGGGCGTATGCGTTTTTTCCTGAATATATTCAGGAAAAAACGCATACGCCCTTTTTGGCCAACCAAGCAACCTGGAAAGGCAAATCAGCGCTACAAAGAAGTCTCGCTTCCCATCGGTCAAAAGGGCCATGCTGAATAAAGTGTCAAAACCAGAAATGCAGGACAGGCCATGGAGAAACGGGAGCCTTGCTACGCTGATGGGCGGGATGTAAATTGCCAACAGCCACTCTGGAGAAGTGTACGGTGTGTCCTGAAACATCTAAAAAACTCAGCTTAGAGAGCATAGGGCACTTCCACTCATGGGCGTATAAATTGGGAAACCTAAAAATCAGCAAGACACAGGCACCGCAAAGTTTAGGGCTGCTCTGTTGACAAGAACCTCCACTTCGTTACACCTTAAATATCCCAGGAAAGAGAAAAATGGATAAAGAAGTTGTGGTCCATATGTATAATGGCATATCACTCAGTAATGAAATCAACATCATAAGGCTAGTAGCAGCATGATGAGAAGACTTAGGTACGACGATTCTAAGTGAAATAAGTCACACAGAAAAAGGCACTTATCATAAGATATCACTTATAGAGGGAATGTAAAAACTGCTACACTTGAACTGAATTACAAAACAGAACAGCGTCACACGTTTAGAAAACACACTATGGCTGCTTAACGGGAAAGGTGAGGTGGGGTGATACATAAAACAAGGGTATCAAATTAGCTCAGATACTGTTCCATAAACCCAATATGTAACAGACAAGACCTACTCCTTGCTCAGTGAACTGTATTCAACACCCCCTGTTCACCGCCCAAGAATATATCTGACTAGTAAGACTCATAAAACCAATGTATTGATATCTCTCTGTAAGTGAGCCAAGTGGGTGTAAAGCACCATAAAAACAGCAGTGAAAAGCAGCTAAACCCCATTATAAAAATCAATTACTTTTAAAAACCCGCGAAACAAAGACAGGGAAAGAGAGAGAAATTCATACAGAATTCGTTCAGGGGCTGGGATGCCACCTTTATTGACCATCTCTAGACCCACAGCTGATTGAGACATAAGGGTGGACACTCTTCGGGCTGAGAGGTTTGGTGAGGTTGGGTGAGCAAATGCAGACCCTTTAAAGTAATACTGCGTGGTACCCATCCCATGGGTCCAAAATCTCCAGGTGCAAGGGCATCTTCATACATCGAAAACATGCATGAGAAAACCAGAAGATGGTACACCGTGTGATCGGGAAAGGTTTCTAAAACGCACCTCATTTCTCATCTCCTTGTGCTCGGGTTGGCCATTACAGCCGCTTTACTAGCAATCTCCCTCCTTGGAGAATCAGCCCCTTTAACCTTCTTTTCTGTACAGGTTGCAATTTGTCCTGAGGATAAACGGGAAGAGGGGGAACCAATGAGAGACTAGCTCTAGGTGTTGGGACAGCCACAGGTCACTCTATTTTCCCATCAGGAAGAAGGATTAACCACAGGCTCAGCCTGCCGCCCGGAAGCAGAACAGGGCCTGAAGCAATCCTGTGCTTTTGCGGCCAGCTCCCAAAAAAGCAAGTTGAAAAATCGAGCTCAGGGGCACTGCAATTCACAAACCTGTAGAGTTATAAATGATAACTCTCGTCCACAAATATATTGAGGGAAGGCAACGAAGAGGATTTGAAAGCAAGGCAGAATTGCAGGAAACAGATTTCAGGAGGTAGAGTCGAATCGCCTTTAAAGCACAGGAAAAGCGGCAAAACCTCGACCATGATGCCCTTGGCCAAAAAGGGCGTATGCGTTTTTTCCTGAATATATTCAGGAAAAAACGCATACGCCCTTTTTGGCCAACCAAGCAACCTGGAAAGGCAAATCAGCGCTACAAAGAAGTCTCGCTTCCCATCGGTCAAAAGGGCCATGCTGAATAAAGTGTCAAAACCAGAAATGCAGGACAGGCCATGGAGAAACGGGAGCCTTGCTACGCTGATGGGCGGGATGTAAATTGCCAACAGCCACTCTGGAGAAGTGTACGGTGTGTCCTGAAACATCTAAAAAACTCAGCTTAGAGAGCATAGGGCACTTCCACTCATGGGCGTATAAATTGGGAAACCTAAAAATCAGCAAGACACAGGCACCGCAAAGTTTAGGGCTGCTCTGTTGACAAGAACCTCCACTTCGTTACACCTTAAATATCCCAGGAAAGAGAAAAATGGATAAAGAAGTTGTGGTCCATATGTATAATGGCATATCACTCAGTAATGAAATCAACATCATAAGGCTAGTAGCAGCATGATGAGAAGACTTAGGTACGACGATTCTAAGTGAAATAAGTCACACAGAAAAAGGCACTTATCATAAGATATCACTTATAGAGGGAATGTAAAAACTGCTACACTTGAACTGAATTACAAAACAGAACAGCGTCACACGTTTAGAAAACACACTATGGCTGCTTAACGGGAAAGGTGAGGTGGGGTGATACATAAAACAAGGGTATCAAATTAGCTCAGATACTGTTCCATAAACCCAATATGTAACAGACAAGACCTACTCCTTGCTCAGTGAACTGTATTCAACACCCCCTGTTCACCGCCCAAGAATATATCTGACTAGTAAGACTCATAAAACCAATGTATTGATATCTCTCTGTAAGTGAGCCAAGTGGGTGTAAAGCACCATAAAAACAGCAGTGAAAAGCAGCTAAACCCCATTATAAAAATCAATTACTTTTAAAAACCCGCGAAACAAAGACAGGGAAAGAGAGAGAAATTCATACAGAATTCGTTCAGGGGCTGGGATGCCACCTTTATTGACCATCTCTAGACCCACAGCTGATTGAGACATAAGGGTGGACACTCTTCGGGCTGAGAGGTTTGGTGAGGTTGGGTGAGCAAACGCAGACCCTTTAAAGTAATACTGCGTGGTACCCATCCCATGGGTCCAAAATCTCCAGGTGCAAGGGCATCTTCATACATCGAAAACATGCATGAGAAAACCAGAAGATGGTACACCGTGTGATCGGGAAAGGTTTCTAAAACGCACCTCATTTCTCATCTCCTTGTGCTCGGGTTGGCCATTACAGCCGCTTTACTAGCAATCTCCCTCCTTGGAGAATCAGCCCCTTTAACCTTCTTTTCTGTACAGGTTGCAATTTGTCCTGAGGATAAACGGGAAGAGGGGGAACCAATGAGAGACTAGCTCTAGGTGTTGGGACAGCCACAGGTCACTCTATTTTCCCATCAGGAAGAAGGATTAACCACAGGCTCAGCCTGCCGCCCGGAAGCAGAACAGGGCCTGAAGCAATCCTGTGCTTTTGCGGCCAGCTCCCAAAAAAGCAAGTTGAAAAATCGAGCTCAGGGGCACTGCAATTCACAAACCTGTAGAGTTATAAATGATAACTCTCGTCCACAAATATATTGAGGGAAGGCAACGAAGAGGATTTGAAAGCAAGGCAGAATTGCAGGAAACAGATTTCAGGAGGTAGAGTCGAATCGCCTTTAAAGCACAGGAAAAGCGGCAAAACCTCGACAAGGATGCCCTTGGCCAAAAAGGGCGTATGCGTTTATTCCTGAATATATTCAGGAAAAAACGCATACGCCCTTTTTGGCCAACCAAGCAACCTGGAAAGGCAAATCAGCGCTACAAAGAAGTCTCGCTTCCCATCGGTCAAAAGGGCCATGCTGAATAAAGTGTCAAAACCAGAAATGCAGGACAGGCCATGGAGAAACAGGAGCCTTGCTACGCTGATGGGCGGGATGTAAATTGCCAACAGCCACTCTGGAGAAGTGTACGGTGTGTCCTGAAACATCTAAAAAACTCAGCTTAGAGAGCATAGGGCACTTCCACTCATGGGCGTATAAATTGGGAAAACTAAAAATCAGCAAGACACAGGCACCCCAAAGTTTAGGGCTGCTCTGTTGACAAGAACCTCCACTTCGTTACACCTTAAATATCCCAGGAAAGAGAAAAATGGATAAGGAAGTTGTGGTCCTTATGTACAATGGCATATCACTCAGCCTTGAAATTAACGTCATAAGGCTAGTAGCAGCATGATGAGAAGATTTAGGTACGACGATTCTAAGTGAAATAAGTCACACAGAAAAAGACACTTATCATAAGATATCACTTATAGAGGGAATGTAAAAACCGCTACACTTGAACTGAATTACAAAACAGAACAGCGTCACACGTTTAGAAGACACACTATGGCTGCTTAACGGGAAAGGTGAGGTGGGGTGATGCATAAAACAAGGGTTTCAAATTAGCTCAGATACCGTTCCATAAACCCAATATGTAATAGACAAGACCTACGCCTTGCTCAGTGAACTGGACTCAACACCCCCTGTTCATCGCCCAAGAATATATCTGATTAGTAAGAATCTAAAAACCAATGTATTGATATCCCTCTGTAAGTGAGTCAAGTGGGTGTAAACTGGCATAAAAACAGCAGTGAAAAGCAGCTAAACCCCATTATAAAAATCAATTACATTTAAAAACCTGTGAAACAAAGACAGTGAAAGAGAGAGAAATTCATACAGAATTCGTTCAGGGGCTGGGATGCCACCTTTATTGACCATCTCTAGACCCACAGCTGATTGAGACATAAGGGTGGACACTCTTCGGGCTGAGAGGTTTGGTGAGGTTGGGTGAGCAAACGCAGACCCTTTAAAGTAATACTGCGTGGTACCCATCCCATGGGTCCAAAATCTCCAGGTTCAAGGGCATCTTCCTACATCGAAAACATGCATGAGAAACCCAGAAGATGGTACACCGTGTGATCGGGAAAGGTTTCTAAAACGCACCTCATTTCTCATCTCCTTGTGCTCGGGCTCGCCATTACAGCCGCTTTACTAGCAATCTCCCTCCTTGGAGAATCAGCACCTTTAACCTCCTGTTCCGTACAGGTTGCAAATTTGTCCTGAGGATGAACGGGAAGAGGGGGAACCAATGAGAGACTAGGTCTAGGTGTGGGGACAGGCACAGGTCACTCTATTTTCCCATCAGGAAGAAGAATTAACCACAGGCTCAGCCTGCCGCCCGGAACCACAATAGGGCCTGAAGCAATCCTGCGCTTTTGGGGCCAGCTCCCAAGAAAGTGAGTTGAAAAATGGAGCTCAGGGCCACTGCAATTCACAAACCTGCAGAGTTAGAAATGATAACTCTCGTCCACAAATATATTGAGGGAAGGCAACGAAGAGGATTTGAAAGCAAGGCAGAATTGCAGGAAACAGATTTCAGGAGGTAGATTCGAATCGCCTTTAAAGCACAGGAAAAGCGGCAAAACCTCGACCATGATGCCCTTGGCCAAAAAGGGCGTATGCGTTTTTTCCTGAATATATTCAGGAAAAAACGCACACGCCCTTTTTGGCCAACCAAGCAACCTGGAAAGGCAAATCAGCGCTACAAAGAAGTCTCGCTTCCCATCGGTCAAAAGGGCCATGCTGAATAAAGTGTCAAAACCAGAAATGCAGGACAGGCCATGGAGAAACGGGAGCCTTGCTACGCTGATGGGCGGGATGTAAATTGCCAACAGCCACTCTGGAGAAGTGTATGGTGTGTCCTGAAACATCTAAAAAACTCAGCTTAGAGAGCATAGGGCACTTCCACTCATGGGCGTATAAATTGGGAAAACTAAAAATCAGCAAGACACAGGCACCCCAAAGTTTAGGGCTGCTCTGTTGACAAGAACCTCCACTTCATTACACCTTAAATATCCCAGGAAAGAGAAAAATGGATAAAAAAGTTGTGCTCCTTATGTACAATGGAATATCACTCAGGCATGAAATCAACATCATAAGGCTAGTAGCAGCATGATGAGTGGATTTAGGTACGACGATTCTAAGTGAAATAAGTCACACAGAAAGACACTTATCGTAAGATATCACTTATAGAGGGAATGTAAAAACCGCTACACTTGAACTGAATTACAAAACTAAACAGCGTCACACGTTTAGAAAACACACTATGGCTGCTTAACGGGAAAGGTGAGGTGGGGTGATGCAGAAAACAAGGGTTTCAAATTAGCTCAGATACTGTTCCATAAACCCAATATGTAACAGACAAGACCTACTCCTTGCTCAGTGAACTGGATTCAACACCCCCTGTTCACCGCCCAAGAATATATCTGACTAGTAAGACTCTTAAAACCAATGTATTGATATCTCTCTGTAAGTGAGTCAAGTGGGTGTAAAGCGGCATAAACACAGCAGTGAAAAGCAGCTAAACCCCAATATAAAAATCAATTTCTTTTAAAAACCTGTGAAACAAAGACAGTGAAAGAGAGAGAAATTCATACAGAATTCGTTCAGGGGCTGGGATGCCACCTTTATTGACCATCTCTAGACCCACAGCTGATTGAGACATAAGGGTGGACACTCTTGGGGCTGAGAGGTTTGGTGAGGTTGGGTGAGCAAACGCAGACCCTTTAAAGTAATACTGCGTGGTACCCATCCCATGGGTCCAAAATCTCCAGGTTCAAGGGCATCTTCCTACATCGAAAACATGCATGAGAAACCCAGAAGATGGTACACCGTGTGATCGGGAAAGGTTTCTAAAACGCACCTCATTTCTCATCTCCTTGTGCTCGGGCTCGCCATTCCAGCCGCTTTACTAGCAATCTCCCTCCTTGGAGAATGAGCACCTTTAACCTCCTGTTCCGTACAGGTTGCAAATTTGTCCTGAGGATGAACGGGAAGAGGGGGAACCAATGAGACACTAGGTCTAGGTGTGGGGACAGGCACAGGTCACTCTATTTTCCCATCAGGAAGAAGAATTAACCACAGGCTCAGCCTGCCGCCCGGAACCACAATAGGGCCTGAAGCAATCCTGCGCTTTTGGGGCCAGCTCCCAAGAAAGCGAGTTGAAAAATGGAGCTCAGGGGCACTGCAATTCACAAACCTGCAGAGTTATAAACGATAACTCTCGTCCACAAATATATTGAGGGAAGGCAACGAAGAGGATTTGAAAGCAAGGCAGAATTGCAGGAAACAGATTTCAGGAGGTAGATTCGAATCGCCTTTAAAGCACAGGAAAAGCGGCAAAACCTCGACCATGATGCCCTTGGCCAAAAAGGGCGTATGCGTTTATTCCTGAATATATTCAGGAAAAAACGCATACGCCCTTTTTGGCCAACCAAGCAACCTGGAAAGGCAAATCAGCGCTACAAAGAAGTCTCGCTTCCCATCGGTCAAAAGGGCCATGCTGAATAAAGTGTCAAAACCAGAAATGCAGGACAGGCCATGGAGAAACAGGAGCCTTGCTACGCTGATGGGCGGGATGTAAATTGCCAACAGCCACTCTGGAGAAGTGTACGGTGTGTCCTGAAACATCTAAAAAACTCAGCTTAGAGAGCATAGGGCACTTCCACTCATGGGCGTATAAATTGGGAAAACTAAAAATCAGCAAGACACAGGCACCCCAAAGTTTAGGGCTGCTCTGTTGACAAGAACCTCCACTTCATTACACCTTAAATATCCCAGGAAAGAGAAAAATGGATAAAGAAGTTGTACTCCTTATGCACAATGGAATATCACTCAGGCATGAAATCAACGTCATAAGGCTAGTAGCAGCATGATGAGTGGATTTAGGTACGACGATTCTAAGTGAAATAAGTCACACAGAAAGACACTTATCGTAAGATATCACTTATAGAGGGAATGTAAAAACCGCTACACTTGAACTGAATTACAAAACAGAACAGAGTCCCACGTTTAGAAAACACACTATGGCTGCTTAACGGGAACGGTGAGGTGGGGTGACGCATAACACAAGGGTTTCAAATTAGCTCAGATAGCTTTCCATAAACCCAATATGTAATAGACAAGACCTACTCCTTGCTCAGTGAACTGGACGCAAAAACACCCTATTCACCGCCCAAGAATATATCTGACTAGGAAGAATCTTCAAAGCTATGTATTGATATCTCTCTGTAAGTGAGTCACGTGGGTGTAAAGCACCATAAAAACAGCAGTGAAAAGCAGCTAAACCCCATTATAAAAATCAATTACTTTTAAAAACCCGTGAAACAAAGACAGTGAAAGAGAGAGAAATTCTTACAAAATTCGTTCAGGGGCTGGGATGCCACCTGGATTGACCATATCTAGACCCACAGCTGATTGAGACATAAGGGTGGACACTCTTGGGGCTGAGAGGTTTGGTGAGGTTGGGTGAGCAAACGCAGACCCTTTAAAGTAATACTGCATGGTACCCATCCCATAGGTCCCAAATCTCCAGCTTCAAGGGCATCTTCCTACATCAAAAACATGCATGAGAAACCCAGAAGATGGTACACCATGTGATCGGGAAAGATTTCTAAAACGCACCTCATTTCTCATCTCCTTGTGCTCGGGTTCGCCATTCCAGCCGCTTTACTAGCAATCTCCCTCCTTGGAGAATGAGCCCTTTTAACCTCCTGTTCCGAACAGGTTGCAATTTGTCCTGAGGATGAACGGGAAGAGGGGGAACCAATGAGAGACTAGGTCTAGGTGTGGGGACAGGCACAGGTCACTCTATTTTCCCATCAGGAAGAAGAATTAACCACAGGCTCAGCCTGCCGCCCGGAACCACAATAGGGCCTGAAGCAATCCTGCGCTTTTGGGGCCAGCTCCCAAGAAAGCGAGTTGAAAAATGGAGCTCAGGGGCACTGCAATTCACAAACCTGCAGAGTTAGAAATGATAACTCTCGTCCACAAATATATTGAGGGAAGGCAACGAAGAGGATTTGAAAGCAAGGCAGAATTGCAGGAAACAGATTTCAGGAGGTAGATTCGAATCGCCTTTAAAGCACAGGAAAAGCGGCAAAACCTCGACCATGATGCCCTTGGCCAAAAAGGGCGTATGCGTTTTTTCCTGAATATATTCAGGAAAAAACGCATACGCCCTTTTTGGCCAACCAAGCAACCTGGAAAGGCAAATCAGCGCTACAAAGAAGTCTCGCTTCCCATCGGTCAAAAGGGCCATGCTGAATAAAGTGTCAAAACCAGAAATGCAGGACAGGCCATGGAGAAACGGGAGCCTTGCTACGCTGATGGGCGGGATGTAAATTGCCAACAGCCACTCTGGAGAAGTGTACGGTGTGTCCTGAAACATCTAAAAAACTCAGCTTAGAGAGCATAGGGCACTTCCACTCATGGGCGTATAAATTGGGAAAACTAAAAATCAGCAAGACACAGGCACCGCAAAGTTTAGGGCTGCTCTGTTGACAAGAACCTCCACTTCGTTACACCTTAAATATCCCAGGAAAGAGAAAAATGGATAAAGAAGTTGTGGTCCATATGTATAATGGCATATCACTCAGTAATGAAATCAACATCATAAGGCTAGTAGCAGCATGATGAGAAGACTTAGGTACGACGATTCTAAGTGAAATAAGTCACACAGAAAAAGGCACTTATCATAAGATATCACTTATAGAGGGAATGTAAAAACTGCTACACTTGAACTGAATTACAAAACAGAACAGCGTCACACGTTTAGAAAACACACTATGGCTGCTTAACGGGAAAGGTGAGGTGGGGTGATACATAAAACAAGGGTATCAAATTAGCTCAGATACTGTTCCATAAACCCAATATGTAACAGACAAGACCTACTCCTTGCTCAGTGAACTGTATTCAACACCCCCTGTTCACCGCCCAAGAATATATCTGACTAGTAAGACTCATAAAACCAATGTATTGATATCTCTCTGTAAGTGAGCCAAGTGGGTGTAAAGCACCATAAAAACAGCAGTGAAAAGCAGCTAAACCCCATTATAAAAATCAATTACTTTTAAAAACCCGCGAAACAAAGACAGGGAAAGAGAGAGAAATTCATACAGAATTCGTTCAGGGGCTGGGATGCCACCTTTATTGACCATCTCTAGACCCACAGCTGATTGAGACATAAGGGTGGACACTCTTCGGGCTGAGAGGTTTGGTGAGGTTGGGTGAGCAAACGCAGACCCTTTAAAGTAATACTGCGTGGTACCCATCCCATGGGTCCAAAATCTCCAGGTGCAAGGGCATCTTCATACATCGAAAACATGCATGAGAAAACCAGAAGATGGTACACCGTGTGATCGGGAAAGGTTTCTAAAACGCACCTCATTTCTCATCTCCTTGTGCTCGGGTTGGCCATTACAGCCGCTGTACTAGCAATCTCCCTCCTTGGAGAATCAGCCCCTTTAACCTTCTGTTCTGTACAGGTTGCAATTTGTCCTGAGGATAAACGGGAAGAGGGGGAACCAATGAGAGACTAGCTCTAGGTGTTGGGACAGCCACAGGTCACTCTATTTTCCCATCAGGAAGAAGGATTAACCACAGGCTCAGCCTGCCGCCCGGAAGCAGAACAGGGCCTGAAGCAATCCTGTGCTTTTGCGGCCAGCTCCCAAAAAAGCAAGTTGAAAAATCGAGCTCAGGGGCACTGCAATTCACAAACCTGTAGAGTTATAAATGATAACTCTCGTCCACAAATATATTGAGGGAAGGCAACGAAGAGGATTTGAAAGCAAGGCAGAATTGCAGGAAACAGATTTCAGGAGGTAGAGTCGAATCGCCTTTAAAGCACAGGAAAAGCGGCAAAACCTCGACAAGGATGCCCTTGGCCAAAAAGGGCGTATGCGTTTATTCCTGAATATATTCAGGAAAAAACGCATACGCCCTTTTTGGCCAACCAAGCAACCTGGAAAGGCAAATCAGCGCTACAAAGAAGTCTCGCTTCCCATCGGTCAAAAGGGCCATGCTGAATAAAGTGTCAAAACGAGAAATGCAGGACAGGCCATGGAGAAACAGGAGCCTTGCTACGCTGATGGGCGGGATGTAAATTGCCAACAGCCACTCTGGAGAAGTGTACGGTGTGTCCTGAAACATCTAAAAAACTCAGCTTAGAGAGCATAGGGCACTTCCACTCATGGGCGTATAAATTGGGAAAACTAAAAATCAGCAAGACACAGGCACCCCAAAGTTTAGGGCTGCTCTGTTGACAAGAACCTCCACTTCGTTACACCTTAAATATCCCAGGAAAGAGAAAAATGGATAAGGAAGTTGTGGTCCTTATGTACAATGGCATATCACTGAGCCTTGAAATTAACGTCATAAGGCTAGTAGCAGCATGATGAGAAGATTTAGGTACGACGATTCTAAGTGAAATAAGTCACACAGAAAAAGACACTTATCATAAGATATCACTTATAGAGGGAATGTAAAAACCGCTACACTTGAACTGAATTACAAAACAGAACAGCGTCACACGTTTAGAAAACACACTATGGCTGCTTAACGGGAAAGGTGAGGTGGGGTGATGCAGAAAACAAGGGTTTCAAATTAGCTCAGATACCGTTCCATAAACCCAATATGTAATAGACAAGACCTACGCCTTGCTCAGTGAACTGGACTCAACACCCCCTGTTCATCGCCCAAGAATATATCTGATTAGTAAGAATCTAAAAACCAATGTATTGATATCCCTCTGTAAGTGAGTCAAGTGGGTGTAAAGCGGCATAAACACAGCAGTGAAAAGCAGCTAAACCCCATTATAAAAATCAATTACATTTAAAAACCTGTGAAACAAAGACAGTGAAAGAGAGAGAAATTCATACAGAATTCGTTCAGGGGCTGGGATGCCACCTTTATTGACCATCTCTAGACCCACAGCTGATTGAGACATAAGGGTGGACACTCTTGGGGCTGAGAGGTTTGGTGAGGTTGGGTGAGCAAACGCAGACCCTTTAAAGTAATACTGCGTGGTACCCATCCCATGGGTCCAAAATCTCCAGGTTCAAGGGCATCTTCCTACATCGAAAACATGCATGAGAAACCCAGAAGATGGTACACCGTGTGATCGGGAAAGGTTTCTAAAACGTACCTCATTTCTCATCTCCTTGTGCTCGGGCTCGCCATTACAGCCGCTTTACTAGCAATCTCCCTCCTTGGAGAATGAGCACCTTTAACCTCCTGTTCCGTACAGGTTGCAAATTTGTCCTGAGGATGAACGGGAAGAGGGGGAACCAATGAGACACTAGGTCTAGGTGTGGGGACAGGCACAGGTCACTCTATTTTCCCATCAGGAAGAAGAATTAACCACAGGCTCAGCCTGCCGCCCGGAACCACAATAGGGCCTGAAGCAATCCTGCGCTTTTGGGGCCAGCTCCCAAGAAAGCGAGTTGAAAAATGGAGCTCAGGGGCACTGCAATTCACAAACCTGCAGAGTTATAAACGATAACTTTCGTCAACAAATATATTGAGGGAAGGCAACGAAGAGGATTTGAAAGCAAGGCAGAATTGCAGGAAACAGATTTCAGGAGGTAGAGTCGAATCGCCTTTAAAGCACAGGAAAAGCGGCAAAACCTCGACAAGGATGCCCTTGGCCAAAAAGGGCGTATGCGTTTATTCCTGAATATATTCAGGAAAAAACGCATATGCCCTTTTTGGCCAACCAAGCAACCTGGAAAGGCAAATCAGCGCTACAAAGAAGTCTCGCTTCCCATCGGTCAAAAGGGCCATGCTGAATAAAGTGTCAAAACCAGAAATGCAGGACAGGCCATGGAGAAACAGGAGCCTTGCTACGCTGATGGGCGGGATGTAAATTGCCAACAGCCACTCTGGAGAAGTGTACGGTGTGTCCTGAAACATCTAAAAAACTCAGCTTAGAGAGCATAGGGCACTTCCACTCATGGGCGTATAAATTGGGAAAACTAAAAATCAGCAAGACACAGGCACCCTAAAGTTTAGGGCTGCTCTGTTGACAAGAACCTCCACTTCATTACACCTTAAATATCCCAGGAAAGGGAAAAATGGATAAAGAAGTTGTGCTCCTTATGTACAATGGAATATCACTCAGGCATGAAATCAACATCATAAGGCTAGTAGCAGCATGATGAGAAGATTTAGGTACGAGGATTCTAAGTGAAATAAGTCACACAGAAAAAGGCACTTATCATAAGATATCACTTATAGAGGGAATGTAAAAACCGCTACACTTGAACTGAATTACAAAACTAAACAGCGTCACACGTTTAGAAAACACACTATGGCTGCTTAACGGGAAAGGTGAGGTGGGGTGATGCAGAAAACAAGGGTTTCAAATTAGCTCAGATACTGTTCCATAAACCCAATATGTAACAGACAAGACCTACTCCTTGCTCAGTGAACTGGATTCAACACCCCCTGTTCACCGCCCAAGAATATATCTGACTAGTAAGACTCTTAAAACCAATGTATTGATATCTCTCTGTAAGTGAGTCAAGTGGGTGTAAAGCGGCATAAACACAGCAGTGAAAAGCAGCTAAACCCCATTATAAAAATCAATTACTTTTAAAAACCCGTGAAACAAAGACAGTGAAAGAGAGAGAAATTCATACAGAATTCGTTCAGGGGCTGGGATGCCACCTTTATTGACCATCTCTAGACCCACAGCTGATTGAGACATAAGGGTGGACACTCTTCGGGCTGAGAGGTTTGGTGAGGTTGGGTGAGCAAACGCAGACCCTTTAAAGTAATACTGCGTGGTACCCATCCCATGGGTCCAAAATCTCCAGGTTCAAGGGCATCTTCCTACATCGAAAACATGCATGAGAAACCCAGAAGATGGTACACCGTGTGATCGGGAAAGGTTTCTAAAACGCACCTCATTTCTCATCTCCTTGTGCTCGGGCTCGCCATTACAGCCACTTTACTAGCAATCTCCCTCCTTGGAGAATGAGCACCTTTAACCTCCTGTTCCGTACAGGTTGCAAATTTGTCCTGAGGATGAACGGGAAGAGGGGGAACCAATGAGAGACTAGGTCTAGGTGTGGGGACAGGCACAGGTCACTCTATTTTCCCATCAGGAAGAAGAATTAACCACAGGCTCAGCCTGCCGCCCGGAACCACAATAGGGCCTGAAGCAATCCTGCGCTTTTGCGGCCAGCTCCCAAGAAAGCGAGTTGAAAAATGGAGCTCAGGGGCACTGCAATTCACAAACCTGCAGAGTTATAAATGATAACTCTCGTCCACAAATATATTGAGGGAAGGCAACGAAGAGGATTTGAAAGCAAGGCAGAATTGCAGGAAACAGATTTCAGGAGGTAGATTCGAATCGCCTTTAAAGCACAGGAAAAGCGGCAAAACCTCGACCATGATGCCCTTGGCCAAAAAGGGCGTATGCGTTTTTTCCTGAATATATTCAGGAAAAAACGCATACGCCCTTTTTGGCCAACCAAGCAACCTGGAAAGGCAAATCAGCGCTACAAAGAAGTCTCGCTTCCCATCGGTCAAAAGGGCCATGCTGAATAAAGTGTCAAAACCAGAAATGCAGGACAGGCCATGGAGAAACGGGAGCCTTGCTACGCTGATGGGCGGGATGTAAATTGCCAACAGCCACTCTGGAGAAGTGTACGGTGTGTCCTGAAACATCTAAAAAACTCAGCTTAGAGAGCATAGGGCACTTCCACTCATGGGCGTATAAATTGGGAAAACTAAAAATCAGCAAGACACAGGCACCCCAAAGTTGAGGGCTGCTCTGTTGACAAGAACCTCCACTTCATTACACCTTAAATATCCCAGGAAAGAGAAAAATGGATAAAGAAGTTGTGCTCCTTATGTACAATGGAATATCACTCAGGCATGAAATCAACATCATAAGGCTAGTAGCAGCATGATGAGTGGATTTAGGTACGACGATTCTAAGTGAAATAAGTCACACAGAAAGACACTTATCGTAAGATATCACTTATAGAGGGAATGTAAAAACCGCTACACTTGAAATGAATTACAAAACTAAACAGCGTCACACGTTTAGAAAACACACTATGGCTGCTTAACGGGAAAGGTGAGGTGGGGTGATGCAGAAAACAAGGGTTTCAAATTAGCTCAGATACTGTTCCATAAACCCAATATGTAACAGACAAGACCTACTCCTTGCTCAGTGAACTGGATTCAACACCACCTGTTCACCGCCCAAGAATATATCTGACTAGTAAGACTCTTAAAACCAATGTATTGATATCTCTCTGTAAGTGAGTCAAGTGGGTGTAAAGCGGCATAAACACAGCAGTGAAAAGCAGCTAAACCCCATTATAAAAATCAATTACTTTTAAAAACCCGTGAAACAAAGACAGTGAAAGAGAGAGAAATTCATACAGAATTCGTTCAGGGGCTGGGATGCCACCTTTATTGACCATCTCTAGACCCACAGCTGATTGAGACATAAGGGTGGACACTCTTGGGGCTGAGAGGTTTGGTGAGGTTGGGTGAGCAAACGCAGACCCTTTAAAGTAATACTGCGTGGTACCCATCCCATGGGTCCAAAATCTCCAGGTTCAAGGGCATCTTCCTACATCGAAAACATGCATGAGAAACCCAGAAGATGGTACACCGCGTGATCGGGAAAGGTTTCTAAAACGCACCTCATTTCTCATCTCCTTGTGCTCGGGCTCGCCATTACAGCCGCTTTACTAGCAATCTCCCTCCTTGGAGAATGAGCACCTTTAACCTCCTGTTCCGTACAGGTTGCAAATTTGTCCTGAGGATGAACGGGAAGAGGGGGAACCAATGAGAGACTAGGTCTAGGTGTGGGGACAGGCACAGGTCACTCTATTTTCCCATCAGGAAGAAGAATTAACCACAGGCTTAGCCTGCCGCCCGGAACCACAATAGGGCCTGAAGCAATCCTGCGCTTTTGGGGCCAGCTCCCAAGAAAGCGAGTTGAAAAATGGAGCTCAGGGGCACTGCAATTCACAAACCTGCAGAGTTAGAAATGATAACTCTCGTCCACAAATATATTGAGGGAAGGCAACGAAGAGGATTTGAAAGCAAGGCAGAATTGCAGGAAACAGATTTCAGGAGGTAGATTCGAATCGCCTTTAAAGCACAGGAAAAGCGGCAAAACCTCGACCATGATGCCCTTGGCCAAAAAGGGCGTATGCGTTTTTTCCTGAATATATTCAGGAAAAAACGCACACGCCCTTTTTGGCCAACCAAGCAACCTGGAAAGGCAAATCAGCGCTACAAAGAAGTCTCGCTTCCCATCGGTCAAAAGGGCCATGCTGAATAAAGTGTCAAAACCAGAAATGCAGGACAGGCCATGGAGAAACGGGAGCCTTGCTACGCTGATGGGCGGGATGTAAATTGCCAACAGCCACTCTGGAGAAGTGTACGGTGTGTCCTGAAACATCTAAAAAACTCAGCTTAGAGAGCATAGGGCACTTCCACTCATGGGCGTATAAATTGGGAAAACTAAAAATCAGCAAGACACAGGCACCCCAAAGTTGAGGGCTGCTCTGTTGACAAGAACCTCCACTTCATTACACCTTAAATATCCCAGGAAAGAGAAAAATGGATAAAGAAGTTGTGCTCCTTATGTACAATGGAATATCACTCAGGCATGAAATCAACATCATAAGGCTAGTAGCAGCATGATGAGAAGATTTAGGTACGAGGATTCTAAGGGAAATAAGTCACACAGAAAAAGGCACTTATCATAAGATATCACTTATAGAGGGAATGTAAAAACCGCTACACTTGAACTGAATTACAAAACTAAACAGCATCACACGTTTAGAAAACACACTATGGCTGCTTAACGGGAAAGGTGAGGTGGGGTGATGCAGAAAACAAGGGTTTCAAATTAGCTCAGATACTGTTCCATAAACCCAATATGTAACAGACAAGACCTACTCCTTGCTCAGTGAACTGGATTCAACACCCCCTGTTCACCGCCCAAGAATATATCTGACTAGTAAGACTCTTAAAACCAATGTATTGATATCTCTCTGTAAGTGAGTCAAGTGGGTGTAAAGCGGCATAAACACAGCAGTGAAAAGCAGCTAAACCCCATTATAAAAATCAATTACTTTTAAAAACCCGTGAAACAAAGACAGTGAAAGAGAGAGAAATTCATACAGAATTCGTTCAGGGGCTGGGATGCCACCTTTATTGACCATCTCTAGACCCACAGCTGATTGAGACATAAGGGTGGACACTCTTCGGGCTGAGAGGTTTGGTGAGGTTGGGTGAGCAAACGCAGACCCTTTAAAGTAATACTGCGTGGTACCCATCCCATGGGTCCAAAATCTCCAGGTTCAAGGGCATCTTCCTACATCGAAAACATGCATGAGAAACCCAGAAGATGGTACACCGTGTGATCGGGAAAGGTTTCTAAAACGCACCTCATTTCTCATCTCCTTGTGCTCGGGCTCGCCATTACAGCCGCTTTACTAGCAATCTCCCTCCTTGGAGAATGAGCACCTTTAACCTCCTGTTCCGTACAGGTTGCAAATTTGTCCTGAGGATGAACGGGAAGAGGGGTAACCAATGAGAGACTAGGTCTAGGTGTGGGGACAGGCACAGGTCACTCTATTTTCCCATCAGGAAGAAGAATTAACCACAGGCTCAGCCTGCCGCCCGGAACCACAATAGGGCCTGAAGCAATCCTGCGCTTTTGGGGCCAGCTCCCAAGAAAGCGAGTTGAAAAATGGAGCTCAGGGGCACTGCAATTCACAAACCTGCAGAGTTAGAAATGATAACTCTCGTCCACAAATATATTGAGGGAAGGCAACGAAGAGGATTTGAAAGCAAGGCAGAATTGCAGGAAACAGATTTCAGGAGGTAGATTCGAATCGCCTTTAAAGCACAGGAAAAGCGGCAAAACCTCGACCATGATGCCCTTGGCCAAAAAGGGCGTATGCGTTTTTTCCTGAATATATTCAGGAAAAAACGCACACTCCCTTTTTGGCCAACCAAGCAACCTGGAAAGGCAAATCAGCGCTACAAAGAAGTCTCGCTTCCCATCGGTCAAAAGGGCCATGCTGAATAAAGTGTCAAAACCAGAAATGCAGGACAGGCCATGGAGAAACGGGAGCCTTGCTACGCTGATGGGCGGGATGTAAATTGCCAACAGCCACTCTGGAGAAGTGTACGGTGTGTCCTGAAACATCTAAAAAACTCAGCTTAGAGAGCATAGGGCACTTCCACTCATGGGCGTATAAATTGGGAAAACTAAAAATCAGCAAGACACAGGCACCCCAAAGTTGAGGGCTGCTCTGTTGACAAGAACCTCCACTTCATTACACCTTAAATATCCCAGGAAAGAGAAAAATGGATAAAGAAGTTGTGCTCCTTATGTACAATGGAATATCACTCAGGCATGAAATCAACATCATAAGGCTAGTAGCAGCATGATGAGTGGATTTAGGTAACGATTCTAAGTGAAATAAGTCACACAGAAAGACACTTATCGTAAGATATCACTTATAGAGGGAATGTAAAAACCGCTACACTTGAACTGAATTACAAAACTAAACAGCGTCACACGTTTAGAAAACACACTATGGCTGCTTAACGGGAAAGGTGAGGTGGGGTGATGCAGAAAACAAGGGTTTCAAATTAGCTCAGATACTGTTCCATAAACCCAATATGTAACAGACAAGACCTACTCCTTGCTCAGTGAACTGGATTCAACACCACCTGTTCACCGCCCAAGAATATATCTGACTAGTAAGACTCTTAAAACCAATGTATTGATATCTCTCTGTAAGTGAGTCAAGTGGGTGTAAAGCGGCATAAACACAGCAGTGAAAAGCAGCTAAACCCCATTATAAAAATCAATTACTTTTAAAAACCCGTGAAACAAAGACAGTGAAAGAGAGAGAAATTCATACAGAATTCGTTCAGGGGCTGGGATGCCACCTTTATTGACCATCTCTAGACCCACAGCTGATTGAGACATAAGGGTGGACACTCTTGGGGCTGAGAGGTTTGGTGAGGTTGGGTGAGCAAACGCAGACCCTTTAAAGTAATACTGCGTGGTACCCATCCCATGGGTCCAAAATCTCCAGGTTCAAGGGCATCTTCCTACATCGAAAACATGCATGAGAAACCCAGAAGATGGTACACCGCGTGATCGGGAAAGGTTTCTAAAACGCACCTCATTTCTCATCTCGTTGTGCTCGGGTTGGCCATTACAGCCGCTTTACTAGCAATCTCCCTCCTTGGAGAATGAGCACCTTTAACCTCCTGTTCCGTACAGGTTGCAAATTTGTCCTGAGGATGAACGGGAAGAGGGGGAACCAATGAGAGACTAGGTCGAGGTGTGGGGACAGGCACAGGTCACTCTATTTTCCCATCAGGAAGAAGAATTAACCACAGGCTCAGCCTGCCGCCCGGAACCACAATAGGGCCTGAAGCAATCCTGCGCTTTTGCGGCCAGCTCCCAAGAAAGCGAGTTGAAAATGGAGCTCAGGGGCACTGCAATTCACAAACCTGCAGAGTTAGAAATGATAACTCTCGTCCACAAATATATTGAGGGAAGGCAACGAAGAGGATTTGAAAGCAAGGCAGAATTGCAGGAAACAGATTTCAGGAGGTAGATTCGAATCGCCTTTAAAGCACAGGAAAAGCGGCAAAACCTCGACCATGATGCCCTTGGCCAAAAAGGGCGTATGCGTTTATTCCTGAATATATTCAGGAAAAAACGCATACGCCCTTTTTGGCCAACCAAGCAACCTGGAAAGGCAAATCAGCGCTACAAAGAAGTCTCGCTTCCCATCGGTCAAAAGGGCCATGCTGAATAAAGTGTCAAAACCAGAAATGCAGGACAGGCCATGGAGAAACAGGAGCCTTGCTACGCTGATGGGCGGGATGTAAATTGCCAACAGCCACTCTGGAGAAGTGTACGGTGTGTCCTGAAACATCTAAAAAACTCAGCTTAGAGAGCATAGGGCACTTCCACTCATGGGCGTATAAATTGGGAAAACTAAAAATCAGCAAGACACAGGCACCCTAAAGTTTAGGGCTGCTCTGTTGACAAGAACCTCCACTTCATTACACCTTAAATATCCCAGGAAAGAGAAAAATGGATAAAGAAGTTGTGCTCCTTATGTACAATGGAATATCACTCAGGCATGAAATCAACATCATAAGGCTAGTAGCAGCATGATGAGAAGATTTAGGTACGAGGATTCTAAGTGAAATAAGTCACACAGAAAAAGGCACTTATCATAAGATATCACTTATAGAGGGAATGTAAAAACCGCTACACTTGAACTGAATTACAAAACTAAACAGCGTCACACGTTTAGAAAACACACTATGGCTGCTTAACGGGAAAGGTGAGGTGGGGTGATGCAGAAAACAAGGGTTTCAAATTAGCTCAGATACTGTTCCATAAACCCAATATGTAACAGACAAGACCTACTCCTTGCTCAGTGAACTGGATTCAACACCCCCTGTTCACCGCCCAAGAATATATCTGACTAGTAAGACTCTTAAAACCAATGTATTGATATCTCTCTGTAAGTGAGTCAAGTGGGTGTAAAGCGGCATAAACACAGCAGTGAAAAGCAGCTAAACCCCATTATAAAAATCAATTACTTTTAAAAACCCGTGAAACAAAGACAGTGAAAGAGAGAGAAATTCATACAGAAATCGTTCAGGGGCTGGGATGCCACCTTTATTGACCATCTCTAGACCCACAGCTGATTGAGACATAAGGGTGGACACTCTTGGGGCTGAGAGGTTTGGTGAGGTTGGGTGAGCAAACGCAGACCCTTTAAAGTAATACTACGTGGTACCCATCCCATGGGTCCAAAATCTCCAGGTTCAAGGGCATCTTCCTACATCGAAAACATGCATGAGAAACCCAGAAGATGGTACACCGTGTGATCGGGAAAGGTTTCTAAAACGTACCTCATTTCTCATCTCCTTGTGCTCGGGCTCGCCATTACAGCCGCTTTACTAGCAATCTCCCTCCTTGGAGAATGAGCACCTTTAACCTCCTGTTCCGTACAGGTTGCAAATTTGTCCTGAGGATGAACGGGAAGAGGGGGAACCAATGAGACACTAGGTCTAGGTGTGGGGACAGGCACAGGTCACTCTATTTTCCCATCAGGAAGAAGAATTAACCACAGGCTCAGCCTGCCGCCCGGAACCACAATAGGGCCTGAAGCAATCCTGCGCTTTTGGGGCCAGCTCCCAAGAAAGCGAGTTGAAAAATGGAGCTCAGGGGCACTGCAATTCACAAACCTGCAGAGTTATAAACGATAACTCTCGTCCACAAATATATTGAGGGAAGGCAACGAAGAGGATTTGAAAGCAAGGCAGAATTGCAGGAAACAGATTTCAGGAGGTAGATTCGAACCGCCTTTAAAGCACAGGAAAAGCGGCAAAACCTCGACCATGATGCCCTTGGCCAAAAAGGGCGTATGCGTTTATTCCTGAATATATTCAGGAAAAAACGCATACGCCCTTTTTGGCCAACCAAGCAACCTGGAAAGGCAAATCAGCGCTACAAAGAAGTCTCGCTTCCCATCGGTCAAAAGGGCCATGCTGAATAAAGTGTCAAAACCAGAAATGCAGGACAGGCCATGGAGAAACAGGAGCCTTGCTACGCTGATGGGCGGGATGTAAATTGCCAACAGCCACTCTGGAGAAGTGTACGGTGTGTCCTGAAACATCTAAAAAACTCAGCTTAGAGAGCATAGGGCACTTCCACTCATGGGCGTATAAATTGGGAAAACTAAAAATCAGCAAGACACAGGCACCCTAAAGTTTAGGGCTGCTCTGTTGACAAGAACCTCCACTTCATTACACCTTAAATATCCCAGGAAAGGGAAAAATGGATAAAGAAGTTGTGCTCCTTATGTACAATGGAATATCACTCAGGCATGAAATCAACATCATAAGGCTAGTAGCAGCATGATGAGAAGATTTAGGTACGAGGATTCTAAGTGAAATAAGTCACACAGAAAAAGGCACTTATCATAAGATATCACTTATAGAGGGAATGTAAAAACCGCTACACTTGAACTGAATTACAAAACTAAACAGCGTCACACGTTTAGAAAACACACTATGGCTGCTTAACGGGAAAGGTGAGGTGGGGTGATGCAGAAAACAAGGGTTTCAAATTAGCTCAGATACTGTTCCATAAACCCAATATGTAACAGACAAGACCTACTCCTTGCTCAGTGAACTGGATTCAACACCCCCTGTTCACCGCCCAAGAATATATCTGACTAGTAAGACTCTTAAAACCAATGTATTGATATCTCTCTGTAAGTGAGTCAAGTGGGTGTAAAGCGGCATAAACACAGCAGTGAAAAGCAGCTAAACCCCATTATAAAAATCAATTACTTTTAAAAACCCGTGAAACAAAGACAGTGAAAGAGAGAGAAATTCATACAGAATTCGTTCAGGGGCTGGGATGCCACCTTTATTGACCATCTCTAGACCCACAGCTGATTGAGACATAAGGGTGGACACTCTTCGGGCTGAGAGGTTTGGTGAGGTTGGGTGAGTAAACGCAGACCCTTTAAAGTAATACTGCGTGGTACCCATCCCATGGGTCCAAAATCTCCAGGTTCAAGGGCATCTTCCTACATCGAAAACATGCATGAGAAACCCAGAAGATGGTACACCGTGTGATCGGGAAAGGTTTCTAAAACGCACCTCATTTCTCATCTCCTTGTGCTCGGGCTCGCCATTACAGCCGCTTTACTAGCAATCTCCCTCCTTGGAGAATGAGCACCTTTAACCTCCTGTTCCGTACAGGTTGCAAATTTGTCCTGAGGATGAACGGGAAGAGGGGGAACCAATGAGAGACTAGGTCTAGGTGTGGGGACAGGCACAGGTCACTCTATTTTCCCATCAGGAAGAAGAATTAACCACAGGCTCAGCCTGCCGCCCGGAACCACAATAGGGCCTGAAGCAATCCTGCGCTTTGGCGGCCAGCTCCCAAGAAAGCGAGTTGAAAAATGGAGCTCAGGGGCACTGCAATTCACAAACCTGCAGAGTTATAAATGATAACTCTCGTCCACAAATATATTGAGGGAAGGCAACGAAGAGGATTTGAAAGCAAGGCAGAATTGCAGGAAACAGATTTCAGGAGGTAGATTCGAATCGCCTTTAAAGCACAGGAAAAGCGGCAAAACCTCGACCATGATGCCCTTGGCCAAAAAGGGCGTATGCGTTTTTTCCTGAATATATTCAGGAAAAAACCCACACTCCCTTTTTGGCCAACCAAGCAACCTGGAAAGGCAAATCAGCGCTACAAAGAAGTCTCGCTTCCCATCGGTCAAAAGGGCCATGCTGAATAAAGTGTCAAAACCAGAAATGCAGGACAGGCCATGGAGAAACGGGAGCCTTGCTACGCTGATGGGCGGGATGTAAATTGCCAACAGCCACTCTGGAGAAGTGTACGGTGTGTCCTGAAACATCTAAAAAACTCAGCTTAGAGAGCATAGGGCACTTCCACTCATGGGCGTATAAATTGGGAAAACTAAAAATCAGCAAGACACAGGCACCCCAAAGTTGAGGGCTGCTCTGTTGACAAGAACCTCCACTTCATTACACCTTAAATATCCCAGGAAAGAGAAAAATGGATAAAGAAGTTGTGCTCCTTATGTACAATGGAATATCACTCAGGCATGAAATCAACATCATAAGGCTAGTAGCAGCATGATGAGTGGATTTAGGTACGACGATTCTAAGTGAAATAAGTCACACAGAAAGACACTTATCGTAAGATATCACTTATAGAGGGAATGTAAAAACCGCTACACTTGAAATGAATTACAAAACTAAACAGCGTCACACGTTTAGAAAACACACTATGGCTGCTTAACGGGAAAGGTGAGGTGGGGTGATGCAGAAAACAAGGGTTTCAAATTAGCTCAGATACTGTTCCATAAACCCAATATGTAACAGACAAGACCTACTCCTTGCTCAGTGAACTGGATTCAACACCACCTGTTCACCGCCCAAGAATATATCTGACTAGTAAGACTCTTAAAACCAATGTATTGATATCTCTCTGTAAGTGAGTCAAGTGGGTGTAAAGCGGCATAAACACAGCAGTGAAAAGCAGCTAAACCCCATTATAAAAATCAATTACTTTTAAAAACCCGTGAAACAAAGACAGTGAAAGAGAGAGAAATTCATACAGAATTCGTTCAGGGGCTGGGATGCCACCTTTATTGACCATCTCTAGACCCACAGCTGATTGAGACATAAGGGTGGACACTCTTGGGGCTGAGAGGTTTGGTGAGGTTGGGTGAGCAAACGCAGACCCTTTAAAGTAATACTGCGTGGTACCCATCCCATGGGTCCAAAATCTCCAGGTTCAAGGGCATCTTCCTACATCGAAAACATGCATGAGAAACCCAGAAGATGGTACACCGCGTGATCGGGAAAGGTTTCTAAAACGCACCTCATTTCTCATCTCCTTGTGCTCGGGCTCGCCATTACAGCCGCTTTACTAGCAATCTCCCTCCTTGGAGAATGAGCACCTTTAACCTCCTGTTCCGTACAGGTTGCAAATTTGTCCTGAGGATGAACGGGAAGAGGGGGAACCAATGAGAGACTAGGTCTAGGTGTGGGGACAGGCACAGGTCACTCTATTTTCCCATCAGGAAGAAGAATTAACCACAGGCTTAGCCTGCCGCCCGGAACCACAATAGGGCCTGAAGCAATCCTGCGCTTTTGGGGCCAGCTCCCAAGAAAGCGAGTTGAAAAATGGAGCTCAGGGGCACTGCAATTCACAAACCTGCAGAGTTATAAACGATAACTCTCGTCCACAAATATATTGAGGGAAGGCAACGAAGAGGATTTGAAAGCAAGGCAGAATTGCAGGAAACAGATTTCAGGAGGTAGATTCGAATCGCCTTTAAAGCACAGGAAAAGCGGCAAAACCTCGACCATGATGCCCTTGGCCAAAAAGGGCGTATGCGTTTATTCCTGAATATATTCAGGAAAAAACGCATACGCCCTTTTTGGCCAACCAAGCAACCTGGAAAGGCAAATCAGTGCTACAAAGAAGTCTCGCTTCCCATCGGTCAAAAGGGCCATGCTGAATAAAGTGTCAAAACCAGAAATGCAGGACAGGCCATGGAGAAACAGGAGCCTTGCTACGCTGATGGGCGGGATGTAAATTGCCAACAGCCACTCTGGAGAAGTGTACGGTGTGTCCTGAAACATCTAAAAAACTCAGCTTAGAGAGCATAGGGCACTTCCACTCATGGGCGTATAAATTGGGAAAACTGAAAATCAGGAAGACACAGGCACCCTAAAGTTTAGGGCTGCTCTGTTGACAAGAACCTCCACTTCATTACACCTTAAATATCCCAGGAAAGGGAAAAATGGATAAAGAAGTTGTGCTCCTTATGTACAATGGAATATCACTCAGGCATGAAATCAACATCATAAGGCTAGTAGCAGCATGATGAGAAGATTTAGGTACGAGGATTCTAAGGGAAATAAGTCACACAGAAAAAGGCACTTATCATAAGATATCACTTATAGAGGGAATGTAAAAACCGCTACACTTGAACTGAATTACAAAACTAAACAGCATCACACGTTTAGAAAACACACTATGGCTGCTTAACGGGAAAGGTGAGGTGGGGTGATGCAGAAAACAAGGGTTTCAAATTAGCTCAGATACTGTTCCATAAACCCAATATGTAACAGACAAGACCTACTCCTTGCTCAGTGAACTGGATTCAACACCCCCTGTTCACCGCCCAAGAATATATCTGACTAGTAAGACTCTTAAAACCAATGTATTGATATCTCTCTGTAAGTGAGTCAAGTGGGTGTAAAGCGGCATAAACACAGCAGTGAAAAGCAGCTAAACCCCATTATAAAAATCAATTACTTTTAAAAACCCGTGAAACAAAGACAGTGAAAGAGAGAGAAATTCATACAGAATTCGTTCAGGGGCTGGGATGCCACCTTTATTGACCATCTCTAGACCCACAGCTGATTGAGACATAAGGGTGGACACTCTTGGGGCTGAGAGGTTTGGTGAGGTTGGGTGAGCAAACGCAGACCCTTTAAAGTAATACTGCGTGGTACCCATCCCATGGGTCCAAAATCTCCAGGTTCAAGGGCATCTTCCTACATCGAAAACATGCATGAGAAACCCAGAAGATGGTACACCGTGTGATCGGGAAAGGTTTCTAAAACGCACCTCATTTCTCATCTCCTTGTGCTCGGGCTCGTCATTACAGCCGCTTTACTAGCAATCTCCCTCCTTGGAGAATGAGCACCTTTAACCTCCTGTTCCGTACAGGTTGCAAATTTGTCCTGAGGATGAACGGGAAGAGGGGTAACCAATGAGAGACTAGGTCTAGGTGTGGGGACAGGCACAGGTCACTCTATTTTCCCATCAGGAAGAAGAATTAACCACAGGCTCAGCCTGCCGCCCGGAACCACAATAGGGCCTGAAGCAATCCTGCGCTTTTGGGGCCAGCTCCCAAGAAAGCGAGTTGAAAAATGGAGCTCAGGGGCACTGCAATTCACAAACCTGCAGAGTTAGAAATGATAACTCTCGTCCACAAATATATTGAGGGAAGGCAACGAAGAGGATTTGAAAGCAAGGCAGAATTGCAGGAAACAGATTTCAGGAGGTAGATTCGAATCGCCTTTAAAGCACAGGAAAAGCGGCAAAACCTCGACCATGATGCCCTTGGCCAAAAAGGGCGTATGCGTTTTTTCCTGAATATATTCAGGAAAAAACGCACACGCCCTTTTTGGCCAACCAAGCAACCTGGAAAGGCAAATCAGCGCTACAAAGAAGTCTCGCTTCCCATCGGTCAAAAGGGCCATGCTGAATAAAGTGTCAAAACCAGAAATGCAGGACAGGCCATGGAGAAACGGGAGCCTTGCTACGCTGATGGGCGGGATGTAAATTGCCAACAGCCACTCTGGAGAAGTGTACGGTGTGTCCTGAAACATCTAAAAAACTCAGCTTAGAGAGCATAGGGCACTTCCACTCATGGGCGTATAAATTGGGAAAACTAAAAATCAGCAAGACACAGGCACCCCAAAGTTGAGGGCTGCTCTGTTGACAAGAACCTCCACTTCATTACACCTTAAATATCCCAGGAAAGAGAAAAATGGATAAAGAAGTTGTGCTCCTTATGTACAATGGAATATCACTCAGGCATGAAATCAACATCATAAGGCTAGTAGCAGCATGATGAGAAGATTTAGGTACGAGGATTCTAAGGGAAATAAGTCACACAGAAAAAGGCACTTATCATAAGATATCACTTATAGAGGGAATGTAAAAACCGCTACACTTGAACTGAATTACAAAACTAAACAGCATCACACGTTTAGAAAACACACTATGGCTGCTTAACGGGAAAGGTGAGGTGGGGTGATGCAGAAAACAAGGGTTTCAAATTAGCTCAGATACTGTTCCATAAACCCAATATGTAACAGACAAGACCTACTCCTTGCTCAGTGAACTGGATTCAACACCCCCTGTTCACCGCCCAAGAATATATCTGACTAGTAAGACTCTTAAAACCAATGTATTGATATCTCTCTGTAAGTGAGTCAAGTGGGTGTAAAGCGGCATAAACACAGCAGTGAAAAGCAGCTAAACCCCATTATAAAAATCAATTACTTTTAAAAACCCGTGAAACAAAGACAGTGAAAGAGAGAGAAATTCATACAGAATTCGTTCAGGGGCTGGGATGCCACCTTTATTGACCATCTCTAGACCCACAGCTGATTGAGACATAAGGGTGGACACTCTTCGGGCTGAGAGGTTTGGTGAGGTTGGGTGAGCAAACGCAGACCCTTTAAAGTAATACTGCGTGGTACCCATCCCATGGGTCCAAAATCTCCAGGTTCAAGGGCATCTTCCTACATCGAAAACATGCATGAGAAACCCAGAAGATGGTACACCGTGTGATCGGGAAAGGTTTCTAAAACGCACCTCATTTCTCATCTCCTTGTGCTCGGGCTCGCCATTACAGCCGCTTTACTAGCAATCTCCCTCCTTGGAGAATGAGCACCTTTAACCTCCTGTTCCGTACAGGTTGCAAATTTGTCCTGAGGATGAACGGGAAGAGGGGTAACCAATGAGAGACTAGGTCTAGGTGTGGGGACAGGCACAGGTCACTCTATTTTCCCATCAGGAAGAAGAATTAACCACAGGCTCAGCCTGCCGCCCGGAACCACAATAGGGCCTGAAGCAATCCTGCGCTTTTGGGGCCAGCTCCCAAGAAAGCGAGTTGAAAAATGGAGCTCAGGGGCACTGCAATTCACAAACCTGCAGAGTTAGAAATGATAACTCTCGTCCACAAATATATTGAGGGAAGGCAACGAAGAGGATTTGAAAGCAAGGCAGAATTGCAGGAAACAGATTTCAGGAGGTAGATTCGAATCGCCTTTAAAGCACAGGAAAAGCGGCAAAACCTCGACCATGATGCCCTTGGCCAAAAAGGGCGTATGCGTTTTTTCCTGAATATATTCAGGAAAAAACGCACACTCCCTTTTTGGCCAACCAAGCAACCTGGAAAGGCAAATCAGCGCTACAAAGAAGTCTCGCTTCCCATCGGTCAAAAGGGCCATGCTGAATAAAGTGTCAAAACCAGAAATGCAGGACAGGCCATGGAGAAACGGGAGCCTTGCTACGCTGATGGGCGGGATGTAAATTGCCAACAGCCACTCTGGAGAAGTGTACGGTGTGTCCTGAAACATCTAAAAAACTCAGCTTAGAGAGCATAGGGCACTTCCACTCATGGGCGTATAAATTGGGAAAACTAAAAATCAGCAAGACACAGGCACCCCAAAGTTGAGGGCTGCTCTGTTGACAAGAACCTCCACTTCATTACACCTTAAATATCCCAGGAAAGAGAAAAATGGATAAAGAAGTTGTGCTCCTTATGTACAATGGAATATCACTCAGGCATGAAATCAACATCATAAGGCTAGTAGCAGCATGATGAGTGGATTTAGGTAACGATTCTAAGTGAAATAAGTCACACAGAAAGACACTTATCGTAAGATATCACTTATAGAGGGAATGTAAAAACCGCTACACTTGAACTGAATTACAAAACTAAACAGCGTCACACGTTTAGAAAACACACTATGGCTGCTTAACGGGAAAGGTGAGGTGGGGTGATGCAGAAAACAAGGGTTTCAAATTAGCTCAGATACTGTTCCATAAACCCAATATGTAACAGACAAGACCTACTCCTTGCTCAGTGAACTGGATTCAACACCACCTGTTCACCGCCCAAGAATATATCTGACTAGTAAGACTCTTAAAACCAATGTATTGATATCTCTCTGTAAGTGAGTCAAGTGGGTGTAAAGCGGCATAAACACAGCAGTGAAAAGCAGCTAAACCCCATTATAAAAATCAATTACTTTTAAAAACCCGTGAAACAAAGACAGTGAAAGAGAGAGAAATTCATACAGAATTCGTTCAGGGGCTGGGATGCCACCTTTATTGACCATCTCTAGACCCACAGCTGATTGAGACATAAGGGTGGACACTCTTGGGGCTGAGAGGTTTGGTGAGGTTGGGTGAGCAAACGCAGACCCTTTAAAGTAATACTGCGTGGTACCCATCCCATGGGTCCAAAATCTCCAGGTTCAAGGGCATCTTCCTACATCGAAAACATGCATGAGAAACCCAGAAGATGGTACACCGCGTGATCGGGAAAGGTTTCTAAAACGCACCTCATTTCTCATCTCGTTGTGCTCGGGTTGGCCATTACAGCCGCTTTACTAGCAATCTCCCTCCTTGGAGAATGAGCACCTTTAACCTCCTGTTCCGTACAGGTTGCAAATTTGTCCTGAGGATGAACGGGAAGAGGGGGAACCAATGAGAGACTAGGTCTAGGTGTGGGGACAGGCACAGGTCACTCTATTTTCCCATCAGGAAGAAGAATTAACCACAGGCTCAGCCTGCCGCCCGGAACCACAATAGGGCCTGAAGCAATCCTGCGCTTTTGGGGCCAGCTCCCAAGAAAGCGAGTTGAAAAATGGAGCTCAGGGGCACTGCAATTCACAAACCTGCAGAGTTATAAACGATAACTCTCGTCCACAAATATATTGAGGGAAGGCAACGAAGAGGATTTGAAAGCAAGGCAGAATTGCAGGAAACAGATTTCAGGAGGTAGATTCGAATCGCCTTTAAAGCACAGGAAAAGCGGCAAAACCTCGACCATGATGCCCTTGGCCAAAAAGGGCGTATGCGTTTATTCCTGAATATATTCAGGAAAAAACGCATACGCCCTTTTTGGCCAACCAAGCAACCTGGAAAGGCAAATCAGCGCTACAAAGAAGTCTCGCTTCCCATCGGTCAAAAGGGCCATGCTGAATAAAGTGTCAAAACCAGAAATGCAGGACAGGCCATGGAGAAACAGGAGCCTTGCTACGCTGATGGGCGGGATGTAAATTGCCAACAGCCACTCTGGAGAAGTGTACGGTGTGTCCTGAAACATCTAAAAAACTCAGCTTAGAGAGCATAGGGCACTTCCACTCATGGGCGTATAAATTGGGAAAACTAAAAATCAGCAAGACACAGGCACCCTAAAGTTTAGGGCTGCTCTGTTGACAAGAACCTCCACTTCATTACACCTTAAATATCCCAGGAAAGAGAAAAATGGATAAAGAAGTTGTGCTCCTTATGTACAATGGAATATCACTCAGGCATGAAATCAACATCATAAGGCTAGTAGCAGCATGATGAGAAGATTTAGGTACGAGGATTCTAAGTGAAATAAGTCACACAGAAAAAGGCACTTATCATAAGATATCACTTATAGAGGGAATGTAAAAACCGCTACACTTGAACAGAATTACAAAACTAAACAGCGTCACACGTTTAGAAAACACACTATGGCTGCTTAACGGGAAAGGTGAGGTGGGGTGATGCAGAAAACAAGGGTTTCAAATTAGCTCAGATACTGTTCCATAAACCCAATATGTAACAGACAAGACCTACTCCTTGCTCAGTGAACTGGATTCAACACCCCCTGTTCACCGCCCAAGAATATATCTGACTAGTAAGACTCTTAAAACCAATGTATTGATATCTCTCTGTAAGTGAGTCAAGTGGGTGTAAAGCGGCATAAACACAGCAGTGAAAAGCAGCTAAACCCCATTATAAAAATCAATTACTTTTAAAAACCCGTGAAACAAAGACAGTGAAAGAGAGAGAAATTCATACAGAAATCGTTCAGGGGCTGGGATGCCACCTTTATTGACCATCTCTAGACCCACAGCTGATTGAGACATAAGGGTGGACACTCTTGGGGCTGAGAGGTTTGGTGAGGTTGGGTGAGCAAACGCAGACCCTTTAAAGTAATACTACGTGGTACCCATCCCATTGGACCAAAATCTCCAGGTTCAAGGGCATCTTCCTACATCGAAAACATGCATGAGAATCCCAGAAGATGGTACACCGTGTGATCGGGAAAGGTTGCTAAAACGCACCTCATTTCTCATCTCCTTGTGCTCGGGCTCGCCATTACAGCCGCTTTACTAGCAATCTCCCTCCTTGGAGAATGAGCACCTTTAACCTCCTGTTCCGTACAGGTTGCAAATTTGTCCTGAGGATGAACGGGAAGAGGGGGAACCAATGAGAGACTAGGTCTAGGTGTGGGGACAGGCACAGGTCACTCTATTTTCCCATCAGGAAGAAGAATTAACCACAGGCTCAGCCTGCCGCCCGGAACCACAATAGGGCCTGAAGCAATCCTGCGTTTTTGCGGCCAGCTCCCAAGAAAGCGAGTTGAAAAATGGAGCTCAGGGGCACTGCAATTCACAAACCTGCAGAGTTAGAAATGATAACTCTCGTCCACAAATATATTGAGGGAAGGCAACGAAGAGGATTTGAAAGCAAGGCAGAATTACAGGAAACAGATTTCGGGAGGTAGATTCGAATCGCCTTTAAAGCACAGGAAAAGCGGCAAAACCTCGACCATGATGCCCTTGGCCAAAAAGGGCGTATGCGTTTTTTCCTGAATATATTCAGGAAAAAACGCATACGCCCTTTTTGGCCAACCAAGCAACCTGGAAAGGCAAATCAGCGCTACAAAGAAGTCTCGCTTCCCATTGGTCAAAAGGGCCATGCTGAATAAAGTGTCAAAACCAGAAATGCAGGACAGGCCATGGAGAAACGGGAGCCTTGCTACGCTGATGGGCGGGATGTAAATTGCCAACAGCCACTCTGGAGAAGTGTACGGTGTGTCCTGAAACATCTAAAAAACTCAGCTTAGAGAGCATAGGGCACTTCCACTCATGGGTGTATAAATTGGGAAAACTAAAAATCAGCGAGACACAGGCACCCCAAAGTTTAGGGCTGCTCTGTTGACAAGAACCTCCACTTCATTACACCTTAAATATCCCAGGAAAGAGAAAAATGGATAAAGAAGTTGTGGTCCTTATGTACAATGGAATATCACTGAGGCATGAAATCAACGTCATAAGGCTAGTAGCAGCATGATGAGTGGATTTAGGTACGACGATTCTAAGTGAAATAAGTCACACAGAAAGACACTTATCGTAAGATATCACTTATAGAGGGAATGTAAAAACCGCTACACTTGAACTGAATTACAAAACAGAACAGAGTCCCACGTTTAGAAAACACACTATGGCTGCTTAACGGGAACGGTGAGGTGGGGTGACGCATAAAACAAGGGTTTCAAATTAGCTCAGATAGCGTTCCATAAACCCAATATGTAATAGACAAGACCTACTCCTTGCTCAGTGAACTGGACGCAAAAACCTCCTATTCACCGCCCAAGAATATATCTGACTAGGAAGAATCTTCAAAGCTATGTATTGATATCTCTCTGTAAGTGAGTCAAGTGGGTGTAAAGCAGCATAAACACAGCAGTGAAAAGCAGCTAAACCCCATTATAAAAATCAATTACTTTTAAAAACCCGTGAAACAAAGACAGTGAAAGAGAGAGAAATTCTTACAAAATTCGTTCAGGGGCTGTGATGCCACCTGGATTGACCATATCTAGACCCACAGCTGATTGAGACATAAGGGTGGACACTCTTGGGGCTGAGAGGTTTGGTGAGGTTGGGTGAGCAAACGCAGACCCTTTAAAGTAATACTGCGTGGTACCCATCCCATAGGTCCCAAATCTCCAGCTTCAAGGGCATCTTCCTGCATCGAAAACATGCATGAGAAACCCAGAAGATGGTACACCATGTGATCGGGAAAGGTTTCTAAAACGCACCTCATTTCTCATCTCCTTGTGCTCGGGTTCGCCATTCCAGCCGCTTTACTAGCAATCTCCCTCCTTGGAGAATGAGCACCTTTAACCTCCTGTTCCGTACAGGTTGCAATTTGTCCTGAGGATGAACGGGAAGAGGGGGAACCAATGAGAGACTAGGTCTAGGTGTGGGGACAGGCACAGGTCACTCTATTTTCCCATCAGGAAGAAGAATTAACCACAGGCTCAGCCTGCCGCCCAGAACCACAATAGGGCCTGAAGCAATCCTGCGCTTTTGCGGCCAGCTCCCAAGAAAGCGAGTTGAAAAATGGAGCTCAGGGGCACTGCAATTCACAAACCTGCAGAGTTAGAAATGATAACTCTCGTCCACAAATATATTGAGGGAAGGCAACGAAGAGGATTTGAAAGCAAGGCAGAATTACAGGAAACAGATTTCGGGAGGTAGATTCGAATCGCCTTTAAAGCACAGGAAAAGCGGCAAAACCTCGACCATGATGCCCTTGGCCAAAAAGGGCGTATGCGTTTTTTCCTGAATATATTCAGGAAAAAACGCATACGCCCTTTTTGGCCAACCAAGCAACCTGGAAAGGCAAATCAGCGCTACAAAGAAGTCTCGCTTCCCATCGGTCAAAAGGGCCATGCTGAATAAAGTGTCAAAACCAGAAATGCAGGACAGGCCATGGAGAAACGGGAGCCTTGCTACGCTGATGGGCGGGATGTAAATTGCCAACAGCCACTCTGGAGAAGTGTACGGTGTGTCCTGAAACATCTAAAAAACTCAGCTTAGAGAGCATAGGGCACTTCCACTCATGGGTGTATAAATTGGGAAAACTAAAAATCAGCGAGACACAGGCACCCCAAAGTTTAGGGCTGCTCTGTTGACAAGAACCTCCACTTCATTACACCTTAAATATCCCAGGAAAGAGAAAAATGGATAAAGAAGTTGTGGTCCTTATGTACAATGGAATATCACTGAGGCATGAAATCAACGTCATAAGGCTAGTAGCAGCATGATGAGTGGATTTAGGTACGACGATTCTAAGTGAAATAAGTCACACAGAAAGACACTTATCGTAAGATATCACTTATAGAGGGAATGTAAAAACCGCTACACTTGAACTGAATTACAAAACAGAACAGAGTCCCACGTTTAGAAAACACACTATGGCTGCTTAACGGGAACGGTGAGGTGGGGTGACGCATAAAACAAGGGTTTCAAATTAGCTCAGATAGCGTTCCATAAACCCAATATGTAATAGACAAGACCTACTCCTTGCTCAGTGAACTGGACGCAAAAACCTCCTATTCACCGCCCAAGAATATATCTGACTAGGAAGAATCTTCAAAGCTATGTATTGATATCTCTCTGTAAGTGAGTCAAGTGGGTGTAAAGCAGCATAAACACAGCAGTGAAAAGCAGCTAAACCCCATTATAAAAATCAATTACTTTTAAAAACCCGTGAAACAAAGACAGTGAAAGAGAGAGAAATTCTTACAAAATTCGTTCAGGGGCTGTGATGCCACCTGGATTGACCATATCTAGACCCACAGCTGATTGAGACATAAGGGTGGACACTCTTGGGGCTGAGAGGTTTGGTGAGGTTGGGTGAGCAAACGCAGACCCTTTAAAGTAATACTGCGTGGTACCCATCCCATAGGTCCCAAATCTCCAGCTTCAAGGGCATCTTCCTACATCGAAAACATGCATGAGAAACCCAGAAGATGGTACACCATGTGATCGGGAAAGGTTTCTAAAACGCACCTCATTTCTCATCTCCTTGTGCTCGGGTTCGCCATTCCAGCCGCTTTACTAGCAATCTCCCTCCTTGGAGAATGAGCACCTTTAACCTCCTGTTCCGTACAGGTTGCAATTTGTCCTGAGGATGAACGGGAAGAGGGGGAACCAATGAGAGACTAGGTCTAGGTGTGGGGACAGGCACAGGTCACTCTATTTTCCCATCAGGAAGAAGAATTAACCACAGGCTCAGCCTGCCGCCCAGAACCACAATAGGGCCTGAAGCAATCCTGCGCTTTTGCGGCCAGCTCCCAAGAAAGCGAGTTGAAAAATGGAGCTCAGGGGCACTGCAATTCACAAACCTGCAGAGTTAGAAATGATAACTCTCGTCCACAAATATATTGAGGGAAGGCAACGAAGAGGATTTGAAAGCAAGGCAGAATTACAGGAAACAGATTTCAGGAGGTAGATTCGAATCGCCTTTAAAGCACAGGAAAAGCGGCAAAACCTCGACCATGATGCCCTTGGCCAAAAAGGGCGTATGCGTTTTTTCCTGAATATATTCAGGAAAAAACGCATACGCCCTTTTTGGCCAACCAAGCAACCTGGAAAGGCAAATCAGCGCTACAAAGAAGTCTCGCTTCCCATCGGTCAAAAGGGCCATGCTGAATAAAGTGTCAAAACCAGAAATGCAGGACAGGCCATGGAGAAACGGGAGCCTTGCTACGCTGATGGGCGGGATGTAAATTGCCAACAGCCACTCTGGAGAAGTGTACGGTGTGTCCTGAAACATCTAAAAAACTCAGCTTAGAGAGCATAGGGCACTTCCACTCATGGGTGTATAAATTGGGAAAACTAAAAATCAGCGAGACACAGGCACCCCAAAGTTTAGGGCTGCTCTGTTGACAAGAACCTCCACTTCATTACACCTTAAATATCCCAGGAAAGAGAAAAATGGATAAAGAAGTTGTGGTCCTTATGTACAATGGAATATCACTGAGGCATGAAATCAACGTCATAAGGCTAGTAGCAGCATGATGAGTGGATTTAGGTACGACGATTCTAAGTGAAATAAGTCACACAGAAAGACACTTATCGTAAGATATCACTTATAGAGGGAATGTAAAAACCGCTACACTTGAACTGAATTACAAAACAGAACAGAGTCCCACGTTTAGAAAACACACTATGGCTGCTTAACGGGAACGGTGAGGTGGGGTGACGCATAAAACAAGGGTTTCAAATTAGCTCAGATAGCGTTCCATAAACCCAATATGTAATAGACAAGACCTACTCCTTGCTCAGTGAACTGGACGCAAAAACCTCCTATTCACCGCCCAAGAATATATCTGACTAGGAAGAATCTTCAAAGCTATGTATTGATATCTCTCTGTAAGTGAGTCAAGTGGGTGTAAAGCAGCATAAACACAGCAGTGAAAAGCAGCTAAACCCCATTATAAAAATCAATTACTTTTAAAAACCCGTGAAACAAAGACAGTGAAAGAGAGAGAAATTCTTACAAAATTCGTTCAGGGGCTGTGATGCCACCTGGATTGACCATATCTAGACCCACAGCTGATTGAGACATAAGGGTGGACACTCTTGGGGCTGAGAGGTTTGGTGAGGTTGGGTGAGCAAACGCAGACCCTTTAAAGTAATACTGCGTGGTACCCATCCCATAGGTCCCAAATCTCCAGCTTCAAGGGCATCTTCCTGCATCGAAAACATGCATGAGAAACCCAGAAGATGGTACACCATGTGATCGGGAAAGGTTTCTAAAACGCACCTCATTTCTCATCTCCTTGTGCTCGGGTTCGCCATTCCAGCCGCTTTACTAGCAATCTCCCTCCTTGGAGAATGAGCACCTTTAACCTCCTGTTCCGTACAGGTTGCAATTTGTCCTGAGGATGAACGGGAAGAGGGGGAACCAATGAGAGACTAGGTCTAGGTGTGGGGACAGGCACAGGTCACTCTATTTTCCCATCAGGAAGAAGAATTAACCACAGGCTCAGCCTGCCGCCCAGAACCACAATAGGGCCTGAAGCAATCCTGCGCTTTTGCGGCCAGCTCCCAAGAAAGCGAGTTGAAAAATGGAGCTCAGGGGCACTGCAATTCACAAACCTGCAGAGTTAGAAATGATAACTCTCGTCCACAAATATATTGAGGGAAGGCAACGAAGAGGATTTGAAAGCAAGGCAGAATTACAGGAAACAGATTTCGGGAGGTATATTCGAATCGCCTTTAAAGCACAGGAAAAGCGGCAAAACCTCGACCATGATGCCCTTGGCCAAAAAGGGCGTATGCGTTTTTTCCTGAATATATTCAGGAAAAAACGCATACGCCCTTTTTGGCCAACCAAGCAACCTGGAAAGGCAAATCAGCGCTACAAAGAAGTCTCGCTTCCCATCGGTCAAAAGGGCCATGCTGAATAAAGTGTCAAAACCAGAAATGCAGGACAGGCCATGGAGAAACGGGAGCCTTGCTACGCTGATGGGCGGGATGTAAATTGCCAACAGCCACTCTGGAGAAGTGTACGGTGTGTCCTGAAACATCTAAAAAACTCAGCTTAGAGAGCATAGGGCACTTCCACTCATGGGTGTATAAATTGGGAAAACTAAAAATCAGCGAGACACAGGCACCCCAAAGTTTAGGGCTGCTCTGTTGACAAGAACCTCCACTTCATTACACCTTAAATATCCCAGGAAAGAGAAAAATGGATAAAGAAGTTGTGGTCCTTATGTACAATGGAATATCACTGAGGCATGAAATCAACGTCATAAGGCTAGTAGCAGCATGATGAGTGGATTTAGGTACGACGATTCTAAGTGAAATAAGTCACACAGAAAGACACTTATCGTAAGATATCACTTATAGAGGGAATGTAAAAACCGCTACACTTGAACTGAATTACAAAACAGAACAGAGTCCCACGTTTAGAAAACACACTATGGCTGCTTAACGGGAACGGTGAGGTGGGGTGACGCATAAAACAAGGGTTTCAAATTAGCTCAGATAGCGTTCCATAAACCCAATATGTAATAGACAAGACCTACTCCTTGCTCAGTGAACTGGACGCAAAAACCTCCTATTCACCGCCCAAGAATATATCT
The DNA here is from genome assembly GCF_965194805.1 of Balaenoptera borealis. NCBI lineage: Eukaryota > Metazoa > Chordata > Mammalia > Artiodactyla > Balaenopteridae > Balaenoptera > Balaenoptera borealis. The sequence goes on from NW_028123419.1 coordinate 299,767, forward strand.
GACTAGGAAGAATCTTCAAAGCTATGTATTGATATCTCTCTGTAAGTGAGTCAAGTGGGTGTAAAGCAGCATAAACACAGCAGTGAAAAGCAGCTAAACCCCATTATAAAAATCAATTACTTTTAAAAACCCGTGAAACAAAGACAGTGAAAGAGAGAGAAATTCTTACAAAATTCGTTCAGGGGCTGTGATGCCACCTGGATTGACCATATCTAGACCCACAGCTGATTGAGACATAAGGGTGGACACTCTTGGGGCTGAGAGGTTTGGTGAGGTTGGGTGAGCAAACGCAGACCCTTTAAAGTAATACTGCGTGGTACCCATCCCATAGGTCCCAAATCTCCAGCTTCAAGGGCATCTTCCTACATCGAAAACATGCATGAGAAACCCAGAAGATGGTACACCATGTGATCGGGAAAGGTTTCTAAAACGCACCTCATTTCTCATCTCCTTGTGCTCGGGTTCGCCATTCCAGCCGCTTTACTAGCAATCTCCCTCCTTGGAGAATGAGCACCTTTAACCTCCTGTTCCGTACAGGTTGCAATTTGTCCTGAGGATGAACGGGAAGAGGGGGAACCAATGAGAGACTAGGTCTAGGTGTGGGGACAGGCACAGGTCACTCTATTTTCCCATCAGGAAGAAGAATTAACCACAGGCTCAGCCTGACGCCCAGAACCACAATAGGGCCTGAAGCAATCCTGCGCTTTTGCGGCCAGCTCCCAAGAAAGCGAGTTGAAAAATGGAGCTCAGGGGCACTGCAATTCACAAACCTGCAGAGTTAGAAATGATAACTCTCGTCCACAAATATATTGAGGGAAGGCAACGAAGAGGATTTGAAAGCAAGGCAGAATTACAGGAAACAGATTTCAGGAGGTAGATTCGAATCGCCTTTAAAGCACAGGAAAAGCGGCAAAACCTCGACCATGATGCCCTTGGCCAAAAAGGGCGTATGCGTTTTTTCCTGAATATATTCAGGAAAAAACGCATACGCCCTTTTTGGCCAACCAAGCAACCTGGAAAGGCAAATCAGCGCTACAAAGAAGTCTCGCTTCCCATCGGTCAAAAGGGCCATGCTGAATAAAGTGTCAAAACCAGAAATGCAGGACAGGCCATGGAGAAACGGGAGCCTTGCTACGCTGATGGGCGGGATGTAAATTGCCAACAGCCACTCTGGAGAAGTGTACGGTGTGTCCTGAAACATCTAAAAAACTCAGCTTAGAGAGCATAGGGCACTTCCACTCATGGATGTATAAATTGGGAAAACTAAAAATCAGCGAGACACAGGCACCCCAAAGTTTAGGGCTGCTCTGTTGACAAGAACCTCCACTTCATTACACCTTAAATATCCCAGGAAAGAGAAAAATGGATAAAGAAGTTGTGGTCCTTATGTACAATGGAATATCACTGAGGCATGAAATCAACGTCATAAGGCTAGTAGCAGCATGATGAGTGGATTTAGGTACGACGATTCTAAGTGAAATAAGTCACACAGAAAGACACTTATCGTAAGATATCACTTATAGAGGGAATGTAAAAACCGCTACACTTGAACTGAATTACAAAACAGAACAGAGTCCCACGTTTAGAAAACACACTATGGCTGCTTAACGGGAACGGTGAGGTGGGGTGACGCATAAAACAAGGGTTTCAAATTAGCTCAGATAGCGTTCCATAAACCCAATATGTAATAGACAAGACCTACTCCTTGCTCAGTGAACTGGACGCAAAAACCTCCTATTCACCGCCCAAGAATATATCTGACTAGGAAGAATCTTCAAAGCTATGTATTGATATCTCTCTGTAAGTGAGTCAAGTGGGTGTAAAGCAGCATAAACACAGCAGTGAAAAGCAGCTAAACCCCATTATAAAAATCAATTACTTTTAAAAACCCGTGAAACAAAGACAGTGAAAGAGAGAGAAATTCTTACAAAATTCGTTCAGGGGCTGTGATGCCACCTGGATTGACCATATCTAGACCCACAGCTGATTGAGACATAAGGGTGGACACTCTTGGGGCTGAGAGGTTTGGTGAGGTTGGGTGAGCAAACGCAGACCCTTTAAAGTAATACTGCGTGGTACCCATCCCATAGGTCCCAAATCTCCAGCTTCAAGGGCATCTTCCTACATCGAAAACATGCATGAGAAACCCAGAAGATGGTACACCATGTGATCGGGAAAGGTTTCTAAAACGCACCTCATTTCTCATCTCCTTGTGCTCGGGTTCGCCATTCCAGCCGCTTTACTAGCAATCTCCCTCCTTGGAGAATGAGCACCTTTAACCTCCTGTTCCGTACAGGTTGCAATTTGTCCTGAGGATGAACGGGAAGAGGGGGAACCAATGAGAGACTAGGTCTAGGTGTGGGGACAGGCACAGGTCACTCTATTTTCCCATCAGGAAGAAGAATTAACCACAGGCTCAGCCTGCCGCCCAGAACCACAATAGGGCCTGAAGCAATCCTGCGCTTTTGCGGCCAGCTCCCAAGAAAGCGAGTTGAAAAATGGAGCTCAGGGGCACTGCAATTCACAAACCTGCAGAGTTAGAAATGATAACTCTCGTCCACAAATATATTGAGGGAAGGCAACGAAGAGGATTTGAAAGCAAGGCAGAATTACAGGAAACAGATTTCGGGAGGTAGATTCGAATCGCCTTTAAAGCACAGGAAAAGCGGCAAAACCTCGACCATGATGCCCTTGGCCAAAAAGGGCGTATGCGTTTTTTCCTGAATATATTCAGGAAAAAACGCATACGCCCTTTTTGGCCAACCAAGCAACCTGGAAAGGCAAATCAGCGCTACAAAGAAGTCTCGCTTCCCATCGGTCAAAAGGGCCATGCTGAATAAAGTGTCAAAACCAGAAATGCAGGACAGGCCATGGAGAAACAGGAGCCTTGCTACGCTGATGGGCGGGATGTAAATTGCCAACAGCCACTCTGGAGAAGTGTACGGTGTGTCCTGAAACATCTAAAAAACTCAGCTTAGAGAGCATAGGGCACTTCCACTCATGGGCGTATAAATTGGGAAAACTAAAAATCAGCAAGACACAGGCACCCTAAAGTTTAGGGCTGCTCTGTTGACAAGAACCTCCACTTCATTACACCTTAAATATCCCAGGAAAGAGAAAAATGGATAAAGAAGTTGTGCTCCTTATGTACAATGGAATATCACTCAGGCATGAAATCAACATCATAAGGCTAGTAGCAGCATGATGAGAAGATTTAGGTACGAGGATTCTAAGTGAAATAAGTCACACAGAAAAAGGCACTTATCATAAGATATCACTTATAGAGGGAATGTAAAAACCGCTACACTTGAACTGAATTACAAAACTAAACAGCGTCACACGTTTAGAAAACACACTATGGCTGCTTAACGGGAAAGGTGAGGTGGGGTGATGCAGAAAACAAGGGTTTCAAATTAGCTCAGATACTGTTCCATAAACCCAATATGTAACAGACAAGACCTACTCCTTGCTCAGTGAACTGGATTCAACACCCCCTGTTCACCGCCCAAGAATATATCTGACTAGTAAGACTCTTAAAACCAATGTATTGATATCTCTCTGTAAGTGAGTCAAGTGGGTGTAAAGCGGCATAAACACAGCAGTGAAAAGCAGCTAAACCCCATTATAAAAATCAATTACTTTTAAAAACCCGTGAAACAAAGACAGTGAAAGAGAGAGAAATTCATACAGAATTCGTTCAGGGGCTGGGATGCCACCTTTATTGACCATCTCTAGACCCACAGCTGATTGAGACATAAGGGTGGACACTCTTGGGGCTGAGAGGTTTGGTGAGGTTGGGTGAGCAAACGCAGACCCTTTAAAGTAATACTACGTGGTTCCCATCCCATTGGACCAAAATCTCCAGGTTCAAGGGCATCTTCCTACATCGAAAACATGCATGAGAAACCCAGAAGATGGTACACCGTGTGATCGGGAAAGGTTTCTAAAACGCACCTCATTTCTCATCTCCTTGTGCTCGGGCTCGCCCTTACAGCCGCTTTACTAGCAATCTCCCTCCTTGGAGAATGAGCACCTTTAACCTCCTGTTCCGTACAGGTTGCAAATTTGTCCTGAGGATGAACGGGAAGAGGGGGAACCAATGAGAGACTAGGTCTAGGTGTGGGGACAGGCACAGGTCACTCTATTTTCCCATCAGGAAGAAGAATTAACCACAGGCTCAGCCTGCCGCCCGGAACCACAATAGGGCCTGAAGCAATCCTGCGTTTTTGCGGCCAGCTCCCAAGAAAGCGAGTTGAAAAATGGAGCTCAGGGGCACTGCAATTCACAAACCTGCAGAGTTATAAATGATAACTCTCGTCCACAAATATATTGAGGGAAGGCAACGAAGAGGATTTGAAAGCAAGGCAGAATTACAGGAAACAGATTTCGGGAGGTAGATTCGAATCGCCTTTAAAGCACAGGAAAAGCGGCAAAACCTCGACCATGATGCCCTTGGCCAAAAAGGGCGTATGCGTTTTTTCCTGAATATATTCAGGAAAAAACGCATACGCCCTTTTTGGCCAACCAAGCAACCTGGAAAGGCAAATCAGCAAAACAAAGAAGTCTTGCTTCCCATCGGTCAAAAGGGCCATGCTGAATAAAGTGTCAAAACCAGAAATGCAGGACAGGCCATGGAGAAACGGGAGCCTTGCTACGCTGATGGGCGGGATGTAAATTGCCAACAGCCACTCTGGAGAAGTGTACGGTGTGTCCTGAAACATCTAAAAACTCAGCTTAGAGAGCATAGGGCACTTCCACTCATGGGTGTATAAATTGGGAAAACTAAAAATCAGCGAGACACAGGCACCCCAAAGTTTAGGGCTGCTCTGTTGACAAGAACCTCCACTTCATTACACCTTAAATATCCCAGGAAAGAGAAAAATGGATAAAGAAGTTGTGGTCCTTATGTACAATGGAATATCACTGAGGCATGAAATCAACGTCATAAGGCTAGTAGCAGCATGATGAGTGGATTTAGGTACGACGATTCTAAGTGAAATAAGTCACACAGAAAGACACTTATCGTAAGATATCACTTATAGAGGGAATGTAAAAACCGCTACACTTGAACTGAATTACAAAACAGAACAGAGTCCCACGTTTAGAAAACACACTATGGCTGCTTAACGGGAACGGTGAGGTGGGGTGACGCATAAAACAAGGGTTTCAAATTAGCTCAGATAGCGTTCCATAAACCCAATATGTAATAGACAAGACCTACTCCTTGCTCAGTGAACTGGACGCAAAAACCTCCTATTCACCGCCCAAGAATATATCTGACTAGGAAGAATCTTCAAAGCTATGTATTGATATCTCTCTGTAAGTGAGTCAAGTGGCTGTAAAGCAGCATAAACACAGCAGTGAAAAGCAGCTAAACCCCATTATAAAAATCAATTACTTTTAAAAACCCGTGAAACAAAGACAGTGAAAGAGAGAGAAATTCTTACAAAATTCGTTCAGGGGCTGTGATGCCACCTGGATTGACCATATCTAGACCCACAGCTGATTGAGACATAAGGGTGGACACTCTTGGGGCTGAGAGGTTTGGTGAGGTTGGGTGAGCAAACGCAGACCCTTTAAAGTAATACTGCGTGGTACCCATCCCATAGGTCCCAAATCTCCAGCTTCAAGGGCATCTTCCTGCATCGAAAACATGCATGAGAAACCCAGAAGATGGTACACCATGTGATCGGGAAAGGTTTCTAAAACGCACCTCATTTCTCATCTCCTTGTGCTCGGGTTCGCCATTCCAGCCGCTTTACTAGCAATCTCCCTCCTTGGAGAATGAGCACCTTTAACCTCCTGTTCCGTACAGGTTGCAATTTGTCCTGAGGATGAACGGGAAGAGGGGGAACCAATGAGAGACTAGGTCTAGGTGTGGGGACAGGCACAGGTCACTCTATTTTCCCATCAGGAAGAAGAATTAACCACAGGCTCAGCCTGCCGCCCAGAACCACAATAGGGCCTGAAGCAATCCTGCGCTTTTGCGGCCAGCTCCCAAGAAAGCGAGTTGAAAAATGGAGCTCAGGGGCACTGCAATTCACAAACCTGCAGAGTTAGAAATGATAACTCTCGTCCACAAATATATTGAGGGAAGGCAACGAAGAGGATTTGAAAGCAAGGCAGAATTACAGGAAACAGATTTCGGGAGGTATATTCGAATCGCCTTTAAAGCACAGGAAAAGCGGCAAAACCTCGACCATGATGCCCTTGGCCAAAAAGGGCGTATGCGTTTTTTCCTGAATATATTCAGGAAAAAACGCATACGCCCTTTTTGGCCAACCAAGCAACCTGGAAAGGCAAATCAGCGCTACAAAGAAGTCTCGCTTCCCATCGGTCAAAAGGGCCATGCTGAATAAAGTGTCAAAACCAGAAATGCAGGACAGGCCATGGAGAAACGGGAGCCTTGCTACGCTGATGGGCGGGATGTAAATTGCCAACAGCCACTCTGGAGAAGTGTACGGTGTGTCCTGAAACATCTAAAAAACTCAGCTTAGAGAGCATAGGGCACTTCCACTCATGGGTGTATAAATTGGGAAAACTAAAAATCAGCGAGACACAGGCACCCCAAAGTTTAGGGCTGCTCTGTTGACAAGAACCTCCACTTCATTACACCTTAAATATCCCAGGAAAGAGAAAAATGGATAAAGAAGTTGTGGTCCTTATGTACAATGGAATATCACTGAGGCATGAAATCAACGTCATAAGGCTAGTAGCAGCATGATGAGTGGATTTAGGTACGACGATTCTAAGTGAAATAAGTCACACAGAAAGACACTTATCGTAAGATATCACTTATAGAGGGAATGTAAAAACCGCTACACTTGAACTGAATTACAAAACAGAACAGAGTCCCACGTTTAGAAAACACACTATGGCTGCTTAACGGGAACGGTGAGGTGGGGTGACGCATAAAACAAGGGTTTCAAATTAGCTCAGATAGCGTTCCATAAACCCAATATGTAATAGACAAGACCTACTCCTTGCTCAGTGAACTGGACGCAAAAACCTCCTATTCACCGCCCAAGAATATATCTGACTAGGAAGAATCTTCAAAGCTATGTATTGATATCTCTCTGTAAGTGAGTCAAGTGGGTGTAAAGCAGCATAAACACAGCAGTGAAAAGCAGCTAAACCCCATTATAAAAATCAATTACTTTTAAAAACCCGTGAAACAAAGACAGTGAAAGAGAGAGAAATTCTTACAAAATTCGTTCAGGGGCTGTGATGCCACCTGGATTGACCATATCTAGACCCACAGCTGATTGAGACATAAGGGTGGACACTCTTGGGGCTGAGAGGTTTGGTGAGGTTGGGTGAGCAAACGCAGACCCTTTAAAGTAATACTGCGTGGTACCCATCCCATAGGTCCCAAATCTCCAGCTTCAAGGGCATCTTCCTACATCGAAAACATGCATGAGAAACCCAGAAGATGGTACACCATGTGATCGGGAAAGGTTTCTAAAACGCACCTCATTTCTCATCTCCTTGTGCTCGGGTTCGCCATTCCAGCCGCTTTACTAGCAATCTCCCTCCTTGGAGAATGAGCACCTTTAACCTCCTGTTCCGTACAGGTTGCAATTTGTCCTGAGGATGAACGGGAAGAGGGGGAACCAATGAGAGACTAGGTCTAGGTGTGGGGACAGGCACAGGTCACTCTATTTTCCCATCAGGAAGAAGAATTAACCACAGGCTCAGCCTGACGCCCAGAACCACAATAGGGCCTGAAGCAATCCTGCGCTTTTGCGGCCAGCTCCCAAGAAAGCGAGTTGAAAAATGGAGCTCAGGGGCACTGCAATTCACAAACCTGCAGAGTTAGAAATGATAACTCTCGTCCACAAATATATTGAGGGAAGGCAACGAAGAGGATTTGAAAGCAAGGCAGAATTACAGGAAACAGATTTCAGGAGGTAGATTCGAATCGCCTTTAAAGCACAGGAAAAGCGGCAAAACCTCGACCATGATGCCCTTGGCCAAAAAGGGCGTATGCGTTTTTTCCTGAATATATTCAGGAAAAAACGCATACGCCCTTTTTGGCCAACCAAGCAACCTGGAAAGGCAAATCAGCGCTACAAAGAAGTCTCGCTTCCCATCGGTCAAAAGGGCCATGCTGAATAAAGTGTCAAAACCAGAAATGCAGGACAGGCCATGGAGAAACGGGAGCCTTGCTACGCTGATGGGCGGGATGTAAATTGCCAACAGCCACTCTGGAGAAGTGTACGGTGTGTCCTGAAACATCTAAAAAACTCAGCTTAGAGAGCATAGGGCACTTCCACTCATGGATGTATAAATTGGGAAAACTAAAAATCAGCGAGACACAGGCACCCCAAAGTTTAGGGCTGCTCTGTTGACAAGAACCTCCACTTCATTACACCTTAAATATCCCAGGAAAGAGAAAAATGGATAAAGAAGTTGTGGTCCTTATGTACAATGGAATATCACTGAGGCATGAAATCAACGTCATAAGGCTAGTAGCAGCATGATGAGTGGATTTAGGTACGACGATTCTAAGTGAAATAAGTCACACAGAAAGACACTTATCGTAAGATATCACTTATAGAGGGAATGTAAAAACCGCTACACTTGAACTGAATTACAAAACAGAACAGAGTCCCACGTTTAGAAAACACACTATGGCTGCTTAACGGGAACGGTGAGGTGGGGTGACGCATAAAACAAGGGTTTCAAATTAGCTCAGATAGCGTTCCATAAACCCAATATGTAATAGACAAGACCTACTCCTTGCTCAGTGAACTGGACGCAAAAACCTCCTATTCACCGCCCAAGAATATATCTGACTAGGAAGAATCTTCAAAGCTATGTATTGATATCTCTCTGTAAGTGAGTCAAGTGGGTGTAAAGCAGCATAAACACAGCAGTGAAAAGCAGCTAAACCCCATTATAAAAATCAATTACTTTTAAAAACCCGTGAAACAAAGACAGTGAAAGAGAGAGAAATTCTTACAAAATTCGTTCAGGGGCTGTGATGCCACCTGGATTGACCATATCTAGACCCACAGCTGATTGAGACATAAGGGTGGACACTCTTGGGGCTGAGAGGTTTGGTGAGGTTGGGTGAGCAAACGCAGACCCTTTAAAGTAATACTGCGTGGTACCCATCCCATAGGTCCCAAATCTCCAGCTTCAAGGGCATCTTCCTACATCGAAAACATGCATGAGAAACCCAGAAGATGGTACACCATGTGATCGGGAAAGGTTTCTAAAACGCACCTCATTTCTCATCTCCTTGTGCTCGGGTTCGCCATTCCAGCCGCTTTACTAGCAATCTCCCTCCTTGGAGAATGAGCACCTTTAACCTCCTGTTCCGTACAGGTTGCAATTTGTCCTGAGGATGAACGGGAAGAGGGGGAACCAATGAGAGACTAGGTCTAGGTGTGGGGACAGGCACAGGTCACTCTATTTTCCCATCAGGAAGAAGAATTAACCACAGGCTCAGCCTGCCGCCCAGAACCACAATAGGGCCTGAAGCAATCCTGCGCTTTTGCGGCCAGCTCCCAAGAAAGCGAGTTGAAAAATGGAGCTCAGGGGCACTGCAATTCACAAACCTGCAGAGTTAGAAATGATAACTCTCGTCCACAAATATATTGAGGGAAGGCAACGAAGAGGATTTGAAAGCAAGGCAGAATTACAGGAAACAGATTTCGGGAGGTAGATTCGAATCGCCTTTAAAGCACAGGAAAAGCGGCAAAACCTCGACCATGATGCCCTTGGCCAAAAAGGGCGTATGCGTTTTTTCCTGAATATATTCAGGAAAAAACGCATACGCCCTTTTTGGCCAACCAAGCAACCTGGAAAGGCAAATCAGCGCTACAAAGAAGTCTCGCTTCCCATCGGTCAAAAGGGCCATGCTGAATAAAGTGTCAAAACCAGAAATGCAGGACAGGCCATGGAGAAACAGGAGCCTTGCTACGCTGATGGGCGGGATGTAAATTGCCAACAGCCACTCTGGAGAAGTGTACGGTGTGTCCTGAAACATCTAAAAAACTCAGCTTAGAGAGCATAGGGCACTTCCACTCATGGGCGTATAAATTGGGAAAACTAAAAATCAGCAAGACACAGGCACCCTAAAGTTTAGGGCTGCTCTGTTGACAAGAACCTCCACTTCATTACACCTTAAATATCCCAGGAAAGAGAAAAATGGATAAAGAAGTTGTGCTCCTTATGTACAATGGAATATCACTCAGGCATGAAATCAACATCATAAGGCTAGTAGCAGCATGATGAGAAGATTTAGGTACGAGGATTCTAAGTGAAATAAGTCACACAGAAAAAGGCACTTATCATAAGATATCACTTATAGAGGGAATGTAAAAACCGCTACACTTGAACTGAATTACAAAACTAAACAGCGTCACACGTTTAGAAAACACACTATGGCTGCTTAACGGGAAAGGTGAGGTGGGGTGATGCAGAAAACAAGGGTTTCAAATTAGCTCAGATACTGTTCCATAAACCCAATATGTAACAGACAAGACCTACTCCTTGCTCAGTGAACTGGATTCAACACCCCCTGTTCACCGCCCAAGAATATATCTGACTAGTAAGACTCTTAAAACCAATGTATTGATATCTCTCTGTAAGTGAGTCAAGTGGGTGTAAAGCGGCATAAACACAGCAGTGAAAAGCAGCTAAACCCCATTATAAAAATCAATTACTTTTAAAAACCCGTGAAACAAAGACAGTGAAAGAGAGAGAAATTCATACAGAATTCGTTCAGGGGCTGGGATGCCACCTTTATTGACCATCTCTAGACCCACAGCTGATTGAGACATAAGGGTGGACACTCTTGGGGCTGAGAGGTTTGGTGAGGTTGGGTGAGCAAACGCAGACCCTTTAAAGTAATACTACGTGGTACCCATCCCATTGGACCAAAATCTCCAGGTTCAAGGGCATCTTCCTACATCGAAAACATGCATGAGAAACCCAGAAGATGGTACACCGTGTGATCGGGAAAGGTTTCTAAAACGCACCTCATTTCTCATCTCCTTGTGCTCGGGCTCGCCCTTACAGCCGCTTTACTAGCAATCTCCCTCCTTGGAGAATGAGCACCTTTAACCTCCTGTTCCGTACAGGTTGCAAATTTGTCCTGAGGATGAACGGGAAGAGGGGGAACCAATGAGAGACTAGGTCTAGGTGTGGGGACAGGCACAGGTCACTCTATTTTCCCATCAGGAAGAAGAATTAACCACAGGCTCAGCCTGCCGCCCGGAACCACAATAGGGCCTGAAGCAATCCTGCGTTTTTGCGGCCAGCTCCCAAGAAAGCGAGTTGAAAAATGGAGCTCAGGGGCACTGCAATTCACAAACCTGCAGAGTTATAAATGATAACTCTCGTCCACAAATATATTGAGGGAAGGCAACGAAGAGGATTTGAAAGCAAGGCAGAATTACAGGAAACAGATTTCGGGAGGTAGATTCGAATCGCCTTTAAAGCACAGGAAAAGCGGCAAAACCTCGACCATGATGCCCTTGGCCAAAAAGGGCGTATGCGTTTTTTCCTGAATATATTCAGGAAAAAACGCATACGCCCTTTTTGGCCAACCAAGCAACCTGGAAAGGCAAATCAGCGCTACAAAGAAGTCTCGCTTCCCATCGGTCAAAAGGGCCATGCTGAATAAAGTGTCAAAACCAGAAATGCAGGACAGGCCATGGAGAAACGGGAGCCTTGCTACGCTGATGGGCGGGATGTAAATTGCCAACAGCCACTCTGGAGAAGTGTACGGTGTGTCCTGAAACATCTAAAAAACTCAGCTTAGAGAGCATAGGGCACTTCCACTCATGGGTGTATAAATTGGGAAAACTAAAAATCAGCGAGACACAGGCACCCCAAAGTTTAGGGCTGCTCTGTTGACAAGAACCTCCACTTCATTACACCTTAAATATCCCAGGAAAGAGAAAAATGGATAAAGAAGTTGTGGTCCTTATGTACAATGGAATATCACTGAGGCATGAAATCAACGTCATAAGGCTAGTAGCAGCATGATGAGTGGATTTAGGTACGACGATTCTAAGTGAAATAAGTCACACAGAAAGACACTTATCGTAAGATATCACTTATAGAGGGAATGTAAAAACCGCTACACTTGAACTGAATTACAAAACAGAACAGAGTCCCACGTTTAGAAAACACACTATGGCTGCTTAACGGGAACGGTGAGGTGGGGTGACGCATAAAACAAGGGTTTCAAATTAGCTCAGATAGCGTTCCATAAACCCAATATGTAATAGACAAGACCTACTCCTTGCTCAGTGAACTGGACGCAAAAACCCCCTATTCACCGCCCAAGAATATATCTGACTAGGAAGAATCTTCAAAGCTATGTATTGATATCTCTCTGTAAGGGAGTCAAGTGGGTGTAAAGCAGCATAAACACAGCAGTGAAAAGCAGCTAAACCCCATTATAAAAATCAATTACTTTTAAAAACCCGTGAAACAAAGACAGTGAAAGAGAGAGAAATTCTTACAAAATTCGTTCAGGGGCTGTGATGCCACCTGGATTGACCATATCTAGACCCACAGCTGATTGAGACATAAGGGTGGACACTCTTGGGGCTGAGAGGTTTGGTGAGGTTGGGTGAGCAAACGCAGACCCTTTAAAGTAATACTGCGTGGTACCCATCCCATAGGTCCCAAATCTCCAGCTTCAAGGGCATCTTCCTACATCGAAAACATGCATGAGAAACCCAGAAGATGGTACACCATGTGATCGGGAAAGGTTTCTAAAACGCACCTCATTTCTCATCTCCTTGTGCTCGGGTTCGCCATTCCAGCCGCTTTACTAGCAATCTCCCTCCTTGGAGAATGAGCACCTTTAACCTCCTGTTCTGTACAGGTTGCAATTTGTCCTGAGGATGAACGGGAAGAGGGGGAACCAATGAGAGACTAGGTCTAGGTGTGGGGACAGGCACAGGTCACTCTATTTTCCCATCAGGAAGAAGAATTAACCACAGGCTCAGCCTGCCTCCCAGAACCACAATAGGGCCTGAAGCAATCCTGCGCTTTTGCGGCCAGCTCCCAAGAAAGCGAGTTGAAAAATGGAGCTCAGGGGCACTGCAATTCACAAACCTGCAGAGTTAGAAATGATAACTCTCGTCCACAAATATATTGAGGGAAGGCAACGAAGAGGATTTGAAAGCAAGGCAGAATTACAGGAAACAGATTTCAGGAGGTAGATTCGAATCGCCTTTAAAGCACAGGAAAAGCGGCAAAACCTCGACCATGATGCCCTTGGCCAAAAAGGGCGTATGCGTTTTTTCCTGAATATATTCAGGAAAAAACGCATACGCCCTTTTTGGCCAACCAAGCAACCTGGAAAGGCAAATCAGCAAAACAAAGAAGTCTTGCTTCCCATCGGTCAAAAGGGCCATGCTGAATAAAGTGTCAAAACCAGAAATGCAGGACAGGCCATGGAGAAACGGGAGCCTTGCTACGCTGATGGGCGGGATGTAAATTGCCAACAGCCACTCTGGAGAAGTGTACGGTGTGTCCTGAAACATCTAAAAACTCAGCTTAGAGAGCATAGGGCACTTCCACTCATGGGTGTATAAATTGGGAAAACTAAAAATCAGCGAGACACAGGCACCCCAAAGTTTAGGGCTGCTCTGTTGACAAGAACCTCCACTTCATTACACCTTAAATATCCCAGGAAAGAGAAAAATGGATAAAGAAGTTGTGGTCCTTATGTACAATGGAATATCACTGAGGCATGAAATCAACGTCATAAGGCTAGTAGCAGCATGATGAGTGGATTTAGGTACGACGATTCTAAGTGAAATAAGTCACACAGAAAGACACTTATCGTAAGATATCACTTATAGAGGGAATGTAAAAACCGCTACACTTGAACTGAATTACAAAACAGAACAGAGTCCCACGTTTAGAAAACACACTATGGCTGCTTAACGGGAACGGTGAGGTGGGGTGACGCATAAAACAAGGGTTTCAAATTAGCTCAGATAGCGTTCCATAAACCCAATATGTAATAGACAAGACCTACTCCTTGCTCAGTGAACTGGACGCAAAAACCTCCTATTCACCGCCCAAGAATATATCTGACTAGGAAGAATCTTCAAAGCTATGTATTGATATCTCTCTGTAAGTGAGTCAAGTGGCTGTAAAGCAGCATAAACACAGCAGTGAAAAGCAGCTAAACCCCATTATAAAAATCAATTACTTTTAAAAACCCGTGAAACAAAGACAGTGAAAGAGAGAGAAATTCTTACAAAATTCGTTCAGGGGCTGTGATGCCACCTGGATTGACCATATCTAGACCCACAGCTGATTGAGACATAAGGGTGGACACTCTTGGGGCTGAGAGGTTTGGTGAGGTTGGGTGAGCAAACGCAGACCCTTTAAAGTAATACTGCGTGGTACCCATCCCATAGGTCCCAAATCTCCAGCTTCAAGGGCATCTTCCTACATCGAAAACATGCATGAGAAACCCAGAAGATGGTACACCATGTGATCGGGAAAGGTTTCTAAAACGCACCTCATTTCTCATCTCCTTGTGCTCGGGTTCGCCATTCCAGCCGCTTTACTAGCAATCTCCCTCCTTGGAGAATGAGCACCTTTAACCTCCTGTTCCGTACAGGTTGCAATTTGTCCTGAGGATGAACGGGAAGAGGGGGAACCAATGAGAGACTAGGTCTAGGTGTGGGGACAGGCACAGGTCACTCTATTTTCCCATCAGGAAGAAGAATTAACCACAGGCTCAGCCTGCCGCCCAGAACCACAATAGGGCCTGAAGCAATCCTGCGCTTTTGCGGCCAGCTCCCAAGAAAGCGAGTTGAAAAATGGAGCTCAGGGGCACTGCAATTCACAAACCTGCAGAGTTAGAAATGATAACTCTCGTCCACAAATATATTGAGGGAAGGCAACGAAGAGGATTTGAAAGCAAGGCAGAATTACAGGAAACAGATTTCAGGAGGTAGATTCGAATCGCCTTTAAAGCACAGGAAAAGCGGCAAAACCTCGACCATGATGCCCTTGGCCAAAAAGGGCGTATGCGTTTTTTCCTGAATATATTCAGGAAAAAACGCATACGCCCTTTTTGGCCAACCAAGCAACCTGGAAAGGCAAATCAGCGCTACAAAGAAGTCTCGCTTCCCATCGGTCAAAAGGGCCATGCTGAATAAAGTGTCAAAACCAGAAATGCAGGACAGGCCATGGAGAAACGGGAGCCTTGCTACGCTGATGGGCAGGATGTAAATTGCCAACAGCCACTCTGGAGAAGTGTACGGTGTGTCCTGAAACATCTAAAAAACTCAGCTTAGAGAGCATAGGGCACTTCCACTCATGGGTGTATAAATTGGGAAAACTAAAAATCAGCGAGACACAGGCACCCCAAAGTTTAGGGCTGCTCTGTTGACAAGAACCTCCACTTCATTACACCTTAAATATCCCAGGAAAGAGAAAAATGGATAAAGAAGTTGTGGTCCTTATGTACAATGGAATATCACTGAGGCATGAAATCAACGTCATAAGGCTAGTAGCAGCATGATGAGTGGATTTAGGTACGACGATTCTAAGTGAAATAAGTCACACAGAAAGACACTTATCGTAAGATATCACTTATAGAGGGAATGTAAAAACCGCTACACTTGAACTGAATTACAAAACAGAACAGAGTCCCACGTTTAGAAAACACACTATGGCTGCTTAACGGGAACGGTGAGGTGGGGTGACGCATAAAACAAGGGTTTCAAATTAGCTCAGATAGCGTTCCATAAACCCAATATGTAATAGACAAGACCTACTCCTTGCTCAGTGAACTGGACGCAAAAACCTCCTATTCACCGCCCAAGAATATATCTGACTAGGAAGAATCTTCAAAGCTATGTATTGATATCTCTCTGTAAGTGAGTCAAGTGGGTGTAAAGCAGCATAAACACAGCAGTGAAAAGCAGCTAAACCCCATTATAAAAATCAATTACTTTTAAAAACCCGTGAAACAAAGACAGTGAAAGAGAGAGAAATTCTTACAAAATTCGTTCAGGGGCTGTGATGCCACCTGGATTGACCATATCTAGACCCACAGCTGATTGAGACATAAGGGTGGACACTCTTGGGGCTGAGAGGTTTGGTGAGGTTGGGTGAGCAAACGCAGACCCTTTAAAGTAATACTGCGTGGTACCCATCCCATAGGTCCCAAATCTCCAGCTTCAAGGGCATCTTCCTGCATCGAAAACATGCATGAGAAACCCAGAAGATGGTACACCATGTGATCGGGAAAGGTTTCTAAAACGCACCTCATTTCTCATCTCCTTGTGCTCGGGTTCGCCATTCCAGCCGCTTTACTAGCAATCTCCCTCCTTGGAGAATGAGCACCTTTAACCTCCTGTTCCGTACAGGTTGCAATTTGTCCTGAGGATGAACGGGAAGAGGGGGAACCAATGAGAGACTAGGTCTAGGTGTGGGGACAGGCACAGGTCACTCTATTTTCCCATCAGGAAGAAGAATTAACCACAGGCTCAGCCTGCCGCCCAGAACCACAATAGGGCCTGAAGCAATCCTGCGCTTTTGCGGCCAGCTCCCAAGAAAGCGAGTTGAAAAATGGAGCTCAGGGGCACTGCAATTCACAAACCTGCAGAGTTAGAAATGATAACTCTCGTCCACAAATATATTGAGGGAAGGCAACGAAGAGGATTTGAAAGCAAGGCAGAATTACAGGAAACAGATTTCGGGAGGTAGATTCGAATCGCCTTTAAAGCACAGGAAAAGCGGCAAAACCTCGACCATGATGCCCTTGGCCAAAAAGGGCGTATGCGTTTTTTCCTGAATATATTCAGGAAAAAACGCATACGCCCTTTTTGGCCAACCAAGCAACCTGGAAAGGCAAATCAGCGCTACAAAGAAGTCTCGCTTCCCATCGGTCAAAAGGGCCATGCTGAATAAAGTGTCAAAACCAGAAATGCAGGACAGGCCATGGAGAAACGGGAGCCTTGCTACGCTGATGGGCGGGATGTAAATTGCCAACAGCCACTCTGGAGAAGTGTACGGTGTGTCCTGAAACATCTAAAAAACTCAGCTTAGAGAGCATAGGGCACTTCCACTCATGGGTGTATAAATTGGGAAAACTAAAAATCAGCGAGACACAGGCACCCCAAAGTTTAGGGCTGCTCTGTTGACAAGAACCTCCACTTCATTACACCTTAAATATCCCAGGAAAGAGAAAAATGGATAAAGAAGTTGTGGTCCTTATGTACAATGGAATATCACTGAGGCATGAAATCAACGTCATAAGGCTAGTAGCAGCATGATGAGTGGATTTAGGTACGACGATTCTAAGTGAAATAAGTCACACAGAAAGACACTTATCGTAAGATATCACTTATAGAGGGAATGTAAAAACCGCTACACTTGAACTGAATTACAAAACAGAACAGAGTCCCACGTTTAGAAAACACACTATGGCTGCTTAACGGGAACGGTGAGGTGGGGTGACGCATAAAACAAGGGTTTCAAATTAGCTCAGATAGCGTTCCATAAACCCAATATGTAATAGACAAGACCTACTCCTTGCTCAGTGAACTGGACGCAAAAACCTCCTATTCACCGCCCAAGAATATATCTGACTAGGAAGAATCTTCAAAGCTATGTATTGATATCTCTCTGTAAGTGAGTCAAGTGGGTGTAAAGCAGCATAAACACAGCAGTGAAAAGCAGCTAAACCCCATTATAAAAATCAATTACTTTTAAAAACCCGTGAAACAAAGACAGTGAAAGAGAGAGAAATTCTTACAAAATTCGTTCAGGGGCTGTGATGCCACCTGGATTGACCATATCTAGACCCACAGCTGATTGAGACATAAGGGTGGACACTCTTGGGGCTGAGAGGTTTGGTGAGGTTGGGTGAGCAAACGCAGACCCTTTAAAGTAATACTGCGTGGTACCCATCCCATAGGTCCCAAATCTCCAGCTTCAAGGGCATCTTCCTGCATCGAAAACATGCATGAGAAACCCAGAAGATGGTACACCATGTGATCGGGAAAGGTTTCTAAAACGCACCTCATTTCTCATCTCCTTGTGCTCGGGTTCGCCATTCCAGCCGCTTTACTAGCAATCTCCCTCCTTGGAGAATGAGCACCTTTAACCTCCTGTTCCGTACAGGTTGCAATTTGTCCTGAGGATGAATGGGAAGAGGGGGAACCAATGAGAGACTAGGTCTAGGTGTGGGGACAGGCACAGGTCACTCTATTTTCCCATCAGGAAGAAGAATTAACCACAGGCTCAGCCTGCCGCCCAGAACCACAATAGGGCCTGAAGCAATCCTGCGCTTTTGCGGCCAGCTCCCAAGAAAGCGAGTTGAAAAATGGAGCTCAGGGGCACTGCAATTCACAAACCTGCAGAGTTAGAAATGATAACTCTCGTCCACAAATATATTGAGGGAAGGCAACGAAGAGGATTTGAAAGCAAGGCAGAATTACAGGAAACAGATTTCAGGAGGTAGATTCGAATCGCCTTTAAAGCACAGGAAAAGCGGCAAAACCTCGACCATGATGCCCTTGGCCAAAAAGGGCGTATGCGTTTTTTCCTGAATATATTCAGGAAAAAACGCATACGCCCTTTTTGGCCAACCAAGCAACCTGGAAAGGCAAATCAGCGCTACAAAGAAGTCTCGCTTCCCATCGGTCAAAAGGGCCATGCTGAATAAAGTGTCAAAACCAGAAATGCAGGACAGGCCATGGAGAAACGGGAGCCTTGCTACGCTGATGGGCGGGATGTAAATTGCCAACAGCCACTCTGGAGAAGTGTACGGTGTGTCCTGAAACATCTAAAAAACTCAGCTTAGAGAGCATAGGGCACTTCCACTCATGGGTGTATAAATTGGGAAAACTAAAAATCAGCGAGACACAGGCACCCCAAAGTTTAGGGCTGCTCTGTTGACAAGAACCTCCACTTCATTACACCTTAAATATCCCAGGAAAGAGAAAAATGGATAAAGAAGTTGTGGTCCTTATGTACAATGGAATATCACTGAGGCATGAAATCAACGTCATAAGGCTAGTAGCAGCATGATGAGTGGATTTAGGTACGACGATTCTAAGTGAAATAAGTCACACAGAAAGACACTTATCGTAAGATATCACTTATAGAGGGAATGTAAAAACCGCTACACTTGAACTGAATTACAAAACAGAACAGAGTCCCACGTTTAGAAAACACACTATGGCTGCTTAACGGGAACGGTGAGGTGGGGTGACGCATAAAACAAGGGTTTCAAATTAGCTCAGATAGCGTTCCATAAACCCAATATGTAATAGACAAGACCTACTCCTTGCTCAGTGAACTGGACGCAAAAACCTCCTATTCACCGCCCAAGAATATATCTGACTAGGAAGAATCTTCAAAGCTATGTATTGATATCTCTCTGTAAGTGAGTCAAGTGGGTGTAAAGCAGCATAAACACAGCAGTGAAAAGCAGCTAAACCCCATTATAAAAATCAATTACTTTTAAAAACCCGTGAAACAAAGACAGTGAAAGAGAGAGAAATTCTTACAAAATTCGTTCAGGGGCTGTGATGCCACCTGGATTGACCATATCTAGACCCACAGCTGATTGAGACATAAGGGTGGACACTCTTGGGGCTGAGAGGTTTGGTGAGGTTGGGTGAGCAAACGCAGACCCTTTAAAGTAATACTGCGTGGTACCCATCCCATAGGTCCCAAATCTCCAGCTTCAAGGGCATCTTCCTGCATCGAAAACATGCATGAGAAACCCAGAAGATGGTACACCATGTGATCGGGAAAGGTTTCTAAAACGCACCTCATTTCTCATCTCCTTGTGCTCGGGTTCGCCATTCCAGCCGCTTTACTAGCAATCTCCCTCCTTGGAGAATGAGCACCTTTAACCTCCTGTTCCGTACAGGTTGCAATTTGTCCTGAGGATGAACGGGAAGAGGGGGAACCAATGAGAGACTAGGTCTAGGTGTGGGGACAGGCACAGGTCACTCTATTTTCCCATCAGGAAGAAGAATTAACCACAGGCTCAGCCTGCCGCCCAGAACCACAATAGGGCCTGAAGCAATCCTGCGCTTTTGCGGCCAGCTCCCAAGAAAGCGAGTTGAAAAATGGAGCTCAGGGGCACTGCAATTCACAAACCTGCAGAGTTAGAAATGATAACTCTCGTCCACAAATATATTGAGGGAAGGCAACGAAGAGGATTTGAAAGCAAGGCAGAATTACAGGAAACAGATTTCGGGAGGTAGATTCGAATCGCCTTTAAAGCACAGGAAAAGCGGCAAAACCTCGACCATGATGCCCTTGGCCAAAAAGGGCGTATGCGTTTTTTCCTGAATATATTCAGGAAAAAACGCATACGCCCTTTTTGGCCAACCAAGCAACCTGGAAAGGCAAATCAGCGCTACAAAGAAGTCTCGCTTCCCATCGGTCAAAAGGGCCATGCTGAATAAAGTGTCAAAACCAGAAATGCAGGACAGGCCATGGAGAAACGGGAGCCTTGCTACGCTGATGGGCGGGATGTAAATTGCCAACAGCCACTCTGGAGAAGTGTACGGTGTGTCCTGAAACATCTAAAAAACTCAGCTTAGAGAGCATAGGGCACTTCCACTCATGGGTGTATAAATTGGGAAAACTAAAAATCAGCGAGACACAGGCACCCCAAAGTTTAGGGCTGCTCTGTTGACAAGAACCTCCACTTCATTACACCTTAAATATCCCAGGAAAGAGAAAAATGGATAAAGAAGTTGTGGTCCTTATGTACAATGGAATATCACTGAGGCATGAAATCAACGTCATAAGGCTAGTAGCAGCATGATGAGTGGATTTAGGTACGACGATTCTAAGTGAAATAAGTCACACAGAAAGACACTTATCGTAAGATATCACTTATAGAGGGAATGTAAAAACCGCTACACTTGAACTGAATTACAAAACAGAACAGAGTCCCACGTTTAGAAAACACACTATGGCTGCTTAACGGGAACGGTGAGGTGGGGTGACGCATAAAACAAGGGTTTCAAATTAGCTCAGATAGCGTTCCATAAACCCAATATGTAATAGACAAGACCTACTCCTTGCTCAGTGAACTGGACGCAAAAACCTCCTATTCACCGCCCAAGAATATATCTGACTAGGAAGAATCTTCAAAGCTATGTATTGATATCTCTCTGTAAGTGAGTCAAGTGGGTGTAAAGCAGCATAAACACAGCAGTGAAAAGCAGCTAAACCCCATTATAAAAATCAATTACTTTTAAAAACCCGTGAAACAAAGACAGTGAAAGAGAGAGAAATTCTTACAAAATTCGTTCAGGGGCTGTGATGCCACCTGGATTGACCATATCTAGACCCACAGCTGATTGAGACATAAGGGTGGACACTCTTGGGGCTGAGAGGTTTGGTGAGGTTGGGTGAGCAAACGCAGACCCTTTAAAGTAATACTGCGTGGTACCCATCCCATAGGTCCCAAATCTCCAGCTTCAAGGGCATCTTCCTACATCGAAAACATGCATGAGAAACCCAGAAGATGGTACACCATGTGATCGGGAAAGGTTTCTAAAACGCACCTCATTTCTCATCTCCTTGTGCTCGGGTTCGCCATTCCAGCCGCTTTACTAGCAATCTCCCTCCTTGGAGAATGAGCACCTTTAACCTCCTGTTCCGTACAGGTTGCAATTTGTCCTGAGGATGAACGGGAAGAGGGGGAACCAATGAGAGACTAGGTCTAGGTGTGGGGACAGGCACAGGTCACTCTATTTTCCCATCAGGAAGAAGAATTAACCACAGGCTCAGCCTGCCGCCCAGAACCACAATAGGGCCTGAAGCAATCCTGCGCTTTTGCGGCCAGCTCCCAAGAAAGCGAGTTGAAAAATGGAGCTCAGGGGCACTGCAATTCACAAACCTGCAGAGTTAGAAATGATAACTCTCGTCCACAAATATATTGAGGGAAGGCAACGAAGAGGATTTGAAAGCAAGGCAGAATTACAGGAAACAGATTTCAGGAGGTAGATTCGAATCGCCTTTAAAGCACAGGAAAAGCGGCAAAACCTCGACCATGATGCCCTTGGCCAAAAAGGGCGTATGCGTTTTTTCCTGAATATATTCAGGAAAAAACGCATACGCCCTTTTTGGCCAACCAAGCAACCTGGAAAGGCAAATCAGCGCTACAAAGAAGTCTCGCTTCCCATCGGTCAAAAGGGCCATGCTGAATAAAGTGTCAAAACCAGAAATGCAGGACAGGCCATGGAGAAACGGGAGCCTTGCTACGCTGATGGGCGGGATGTAAATTGCCAACAGCCACTCTGGAGAAGTGTACGGTGTGTCCTGAAACATCTAAAAAACTCAGCTTAGAGAGCATAGGGCACTTCCACTCATGGGTGTATAAATTGGGAAAACTAAAAATCAGCGAGACACAGGCACCCCAAAGTTTAGGGCTGCTCTGTTGACAAGAACCTCCACTTCATTACACCTTAAATATCCCAGGAAAGAGAAAAATGGATAAAGAAGTTGTGGTCCTTATGTACAATGGAATATCACTGAGGCATGAAATCAACGTCATAAGGCTAGTAGCAGCATGATGAGTGGATTTAGGTACGACGATTCTAAGTGAAATAAGTCACACAGAAAGACACTTATCGTAAGATATCACTTATAGAGGGAATGTAAAAACCGCTACACTTGAACTGAATTACAAAACAGAACAGAGTCCCACGTTTAGAAAACACACTATGGCTGCTTAACGGGAACGGTGAGGTGGGGTGACGCATAAAACAAGGGTTTCAAATTAGCTCAGATAGCGTTCCATAAACCCAATATGTAATAGACAAGACCTACTCCTTGCTCAGTGAACTGGACGCAAAAACCTCCTATTCACCGCCCAAGAATATATCTGACTAGGAAGAATCTTCAAAGGTATGTATTGATATCTCTCTGTAAGTGAGTCAAGTGGGTGTAAAGCAGCATAAACACAGCAGTGAAAAGCAGCTAAACCCCATTATAAAAATCAATTACTTTTAAAAACCCGTGAAACAAAGACAGTGAAAGAGAGAGAAATTCTTACAAAATTCGTTCAGGGGCTGTGATGCCACCTGGATTGACCATATCTAGACCCACAGCTGATTGAGACATAAGGGTGGACACTCTTGGGGCTGAGAGGTTTGGTGAGGTTGGGTGAGCAAACGCAGACCCTTTAAAGTAATACTGCGTGGTACCCATCCCATAGGTCCCAAATCTCCAGCTTCAAGGGCATCTTCCTGCATCGAAAACATGCATGAGAAACCCAGAAGATGGTACACCATGTGATCGGGAAAGGTTTCTAAAACGCACCTCATTTCTCATCTCCTTGTGCTCGGGTTCGCCATTCCAGCCGCTTTACTAGCAATCTCCCTCCTTGGAGAATGAGCACCTTTAACCTCCTGTTCCGTACAGGTTGCAATTTGTCCTGAGGATGAACGGGAAGAGGGGGAACCAATGAGAGACTAGGTCTAGGTGTGGGGACAGGCACAGGTCACTCTATTTTCCCATCAGGAAGAAGAATTAACCACAGGCTCAGCCTGCCGCCCAGAACCACAATAGGGCCTGAAGCAATCCTGCGCTTTTGCGGCCAGCTCCCAAGAAAGCGAGTTGAAAAATGGAGCTCAGGGGCACTGCAATTCACAAACCTGCAGAGTTAGAAATGATAACTCTCGTCCACAAATATATTGAGGGAAGGCAACGAAGAGGATTTGAAAGCAAGGCAGAATTACAGGAAACAGATTTCAGGAGGTAGATTCGAATCGCCTTTAAAGCACAGGAAAAGCGGCAAAACCTCGACCATGATGCCCTTGGCCAAAAAGGGCGTATGCGTTTTTTCCTGAATATATTCAGGAAAAAACGCATACGCCCTTTTTGGCCAACCAAGCAACCTGGAAAGGCAAATCAGCGCTACAAAGAAGTCTCGCTTCCCATCGGTCAAAAGGGCCATGCTGAATAAAGTGTCAAAACCAGAAATGCAGGACAGGCCATGGAGAAACGGGAGCCTTGCTACGCTGATGGGCGGGATGTAAATTGCCAACAGCCACTCTGGAGAAGTGTACGGTGTGTCCTGAAACATCTAAAAAACTCAGCTTAGAGAGCATAGGGCACTTCCACTCATGGGTGTATAAATTGGGAAAACTAAAAATCAGCGAGACACAGGCACCCCAAAGTTTAGGGCTGCTCTGTTGACAAGAACCTCCACTTCATTACACCTTAAATATCCCAGGAAAGAGAAAAATGGATAAAGAAGTTGTGGTCCTTATGTACAATGGAATATCACTGAGGCATGAAATCAACGTCATAAGGCTAGTAGCAGCATGATGAGTGGATTTAGGTACGACGATTCTAAGTGAAATAAGTCACACAGAAAGACACTTATCGTAAGATATCACTTATAGAGGGAATGTAAAAACCGCTACACTTGAACTGAATTACAAAACAGAACAGAGTCCCACGTTTAGAAAACACACTATGGCTGCTTAACGGGAACGGTGAGGTGGGGTGACGCATAAAACAAGGGTTTCAAATTAGCTCAGATAGCGTTCCATAAACCCAATATGTAATAGACAAGACCTACTCCTTGCTCAGTGAACTGGACGCAAAAACCTCCTATTCACCGCCCAAGAATATATCTGACTAGGAAGAATCTTCAAAGCTATGTATTGATATCTCTCTGTAAGTGAGTCAAGTGGGTGTAAAGCAGCATAAACACAGCAGTGAAAAGCAGCTAAACCCCATTATAAAAATCAATTACTTTTAAAAACCCGTGAAACAAAGACAGTGAAAGAGAGAGAAATTCTTACAAAATTCGTTCAGGGGCTGTGATGCCACCTGGATTGACCATATCTAGACCCACAGCTGATTGAGACATAAGGGTGGACACTCTTGGGGCTGAGAGGTTTGGTGAGGTTGGGTGAGCAAACGCAGACCCTTTAAAGTAATACTGCGTGGTACCCATCCCATAGGTCCCAAATCTCCAGCTTCAAGGGCATCTTCCTACATCGAAAACATGCATGAGAAACCCAGAAGATGGTACACCATGTGATCGGGAAAGGTTTCTAAAACGCACCTCATTTCTCATCTCCTTGTGCTCGGGTTCGCCATTCCAGCCGCTTTACTAGCAATCTCCCTCCTTGGAGAATGAGCACCTTTAACCTCCTGTTCCGTACAGGTTGCAATTTGTCCTGAGGATGAACGGGAAGAGGGGGAACCAATGAGAGACTAGGTCTAGGTGTGGGGACAGGCACAGGTCACTCTATTTTCCCATCAGGAAGAAGAATTAACCACAGGCTCAGCCTGCCGCCCAGAACCACAATAGGGCCTGAAGCAATCCTGCGCTTTTGCGGCCAGCTCCCAAGAAAGCGAGTTGAAAAATGGAGCTCAGGGGCACTGCAATTCACAAACCTGCAGAGTTAGAAATGATAACTCTCGTCCACAAATATATTGAGGGAAGGCAACGAAGAGGATTTGAAAGCAAGGCAGAATTACAGGAAACAGATTTCAGGAGGTAGATTCGAATCGCCTTTAAAGCACAGGAAAAGCGGCAAAACCTCGACCATGATGCCCTTGGCCAAAAAGGGCGTATGCGTTTTTTCCTGAATATATTCAGGAAAAAACGCATACGCCCTTTTTGGCCAACCAAGCAACCTGGAAAGGCAAATCAGCGCTACAAAGAAGTCTCGCTTCCCATCGGTCAAAAGGGCCATGCTGAATAAAGTGTCAAAACCAGAAATGCAGGACAGGCCATGGAGAAACGGGAGCCTTGCTACGCTGATGGGCGGGATGTAAATTGCCAACAGCCACTCTGGAGAAGTGTACGGTGTGTCCTGAAACATCTAAAAAACTCAGCTTAGAGAGCATAGGGCACTTCCACTCATGGGTGTATAAATTGGGAAAACTAAAAATCAGCGAGACACAGGCACCCCAAAGTTTAGGGCTGCTCTGTTGACAAGAACCTCCACTTCATTACACCTTAAATATCCCAGGAAAGAGAAAAATGGATAAAGAAGTTGTGGTCCTTATGTACAATGGAATATCACTGAGGCATGAAATCAACGTCATAAGGCTAGTAGCAGCATGATGAGTGGATTTAGGTACGACGATTCTAAGTGAAATAAGTCACACAGAAAGACACTTATCGTAAGATATCACTTATAGAGGGAATGTAAAAACCGCTACACTTGAACTGAATTACAAAACAGAACAGAGTCCCACGTTTAGAAAACACACTATGGCTGCTTAACGGGAACGGTGAGGTGGGGTGACGCATAAAACAAGGGTTTCAAATTAGCTCAGATAGCGTTCCATAAACCCAATATGTAATAGACAAGACCTACTCCTTGCTCAGTGAACTGGACGCAAAAACCTCCTATTCACCGCCCAAGAATATATCTGACTAGGAAGAATCTTCAAAGGTATGTATTGATATCTCTCTGTAAGTGAGTCAAGTGGGTGTAAAGCAGCATAAACACAGCAGTGAAAAGCAGCTAAACCCCATTATAAAAATCAATTACTTTTAAAAACCCGTGAAACAAAGACAGTGAAAGAGAGAGAAATTCTTACAAAATTCGTTCAGGGGCTGTGATGCCACCTGGATTGACCATATCTAGACCCACAGCTGATTGAGACATAAGGGTGGACACTCTTGGGGCTGAGAGGTTTGGTGAGGTTGGGTGAGCAAACGCAGACCCTTTAAAGTAATACTGCGTGGTACCCATCCCATAGGTCCCAAATCTCCAGCTTCAAGGGCATCTTCCTACATCGAAAACATGCATGAGAAACCCAGAAGATGGTACACCATGTGATCGGGAAAGGTTTCTAAAACGCACCTCATTTCTCATCTCCTTGTGCTCGGGTTCGCCATTCCAGCCGCTTTACTAGCAATCTCCCTCCTTGGAGAATGAGCACCTTTAACCTCCTGTTCCGTACAGGTTGCAATTTGTCCTGAGGATGAACGGGAAGAGGGGGAACCAATGAGAGACTAGGTCTAGGTGTGGGGACAGGCACAGGTCACTCTATTTTCCCATCAGGAAGAAGAATTAACCACAGGCTCAGCCTGCCGCCCAGAACCACAATAGGGCCTGAAGCAATCCTGCGCTTTTGCGGCCAGCTCCCAAGAAAGCGAGTTGAAAAATGGAGCTCAGGGGCACTGCAATTCACAAACCTGCAGAGTTAGAAATGATAACTCTCGTCCACAAATATATTGAGGGAAGGCAACGAAGAGGATTTGAAAGCAAGGCAGAATTACAGGAAACAGATTTCAGGAGGTAGATTCGAATCGCCTTTAAAGCACAGGAAAAGCGGCAAAACCTCGACCATGATGCCCTTGGCCAAAAAGGGCGTATGCGTTTTTTCCTGAATATATTCAGGAAAAAACGCATACGCCCTTTTTGGCCAACCAAGCAACCTGGAAAGGCAAATCAGCGCTACAAAGAAGTCTCGCTTCCCATCGGTCAAAAGGGCCATGCTGAATAAAGTGTCAAAACCAGAAATGCAGGACAGGCCATGGAGAAACGGGAGCCTTGCTACGCTGATGGGCGGGATGTAAATTGCCAACAGCCACTCTGGAGAAGTGTACGGTGTGTCCTGAAACATCTAAAAAACTCAGCTTAGAGAGCATAGGGCACTTCCACTCATGGGTGTATAAATTGGGAAAACTAAAAATCAGCGAGACACAGGCACCCCAAAGTTTAGGGCTGCTCTGTTGACAAGAACCTCCACTTCATTACACCTTAAATATCCCAGGAAAGAGAAAAATGGATAAAGAAGTTGTGGTCCTTATGTACAATGGAATATCACTGAGGCATGAAATCAACGTCATAAGGCTAGTAGCAGCATGATGAGTGGATTTAGGTACGACGATTCTAAGTGAAATAAGTCACACAGAAAGACACTTATCGTAAGATATCACTTATAGAGGGAATGTAAAAACCGCTACACTTGAACTGAATTACAAAACAGAACAGAGTCCCACGTTTAGAAAACACACTATGGCTGCTTAACGGGAACGGTGAGGTGGGGTGACGCATAAAACAAGGGTTTCAAATTAGCTCAGATAGCGTTCCATAAACCCAATATGTAATAGACAAGACCTACTCCTTGCTCAGTGAACTGGACGCAAAAACCTCCTATTCACCGCCCAAGAATATATCTGACTAGGAAGAATCTTCAAAGCTATGTATTGATATCTCTCTGTAAGTGAGTCAAGTGGGTGTAAAGCAGCATAAACACAGCAGTGAAAAGCAGCTAAACCCCATTATAAAAATCAATTACTTTTAAAAACCCGTGAAACAAAGACAGTGAAAGAGAGAGAAATTCTTACAAAATTCGTTCAGGGGCTGTGATGCCACCTGGATTGACCATATCTAGACCCACAGCTGATTGAGACATAAGGGTGGACACTCTTGGGGCTGAGAGGTTTGGTGAGGTTGGGTGAGCAAACGCAGACCCTTTAAAGTAATACTGCGTGGTACCCATCCCATAGGTCCCAAATCTCCAGCTTCAAGGGCATCTTCCTACATCGAAAACATGCATGAGAAACCCAGAAGATGGTACACCATGTGATCGGGAAAGGTTTCTAAAACGCACCTCATTTCTCATCTCCTTGTGCTCGGGTTCGCCATTCCAGCCGCTTTACTAGCAATCTCCCTCCTTGGAGAATGAGCACCTTTAACCTCCTGTTCCGTACAGGTTGCAATTTGTCCTGAGGATGAACGGGAAGAGGGGGAACCAATGAGAGACTAGGTCTAGGTGTGGGGACAGGCACAGGTCACTCTATTTTCCCATCAGGAAGAAGAATTAACCACAGGCTCAGCCTGCCGCCCAGAACCACAATAGGGCCTGAAGCAATCCTGCGCTTTTGCGGCCAGCTCCCAAGAAAGCGAGTTGAAAAATGGAGCTCAGGGGCACTGCAATTCACAAACCTGCAGAGTTAGAAATGATAACTCTCGTCCACAAATATATTGAGGGAAGGCAACGAAGAGGATTTGAAAGCAAGGCAGAATTACAGGAAACAGATTTCAGGAGGTAGATTCGAATCGCCTTTAAAGCACAGGAAAAGCGGCAAAACCTCGACCATGATGCCCTTGGCCAAAAAGGGCGTATGCGTTTTTTCCTGAATATATTCAGGAAAAAACGCATACGCCCTTTTTGGCCAACCAAGCAACCTGGAAAGGCAAATCAGCGCTACAAAGAAGTCTCGCTTCCCATCGGTCAAAAGGGCCATGCTGAATAAAGTGTCAAAACCAGAAATGCAGGACAGGCCATGGAGAAACGGGAGCCTTGCTACGCTGATGGGCGGGATGTAAATTGCCAACAGCCACTCTGGAGAAGTGTACGGTGTGTCCTGAAACATCTAAAAAACTCAGCTTAGAGAGCATAGGGCACTTCCACTCATGGGTGTATAAATTGGGAAAACTAAAAATCAGCGAGACACAGGCACCCCAAAGTTTAGGGCTGCTCTGTTGACAAGAACCTCCACTTCATTACACCTTAAATATCCCAGGAAAGAGAAAAATGGATAAAGAAGTTGTGGTCCTTATGTACAATGGAATATCACTGAGGCATGAAATCAACGTCATAAGGCTAGTAGCAGCATGATGAGTGGATTTAGGTACGACGATTCTAAGTGAAATAAGTCACACAGAAAGACACTTATCGTAAGATATCACTTATAGAGGGAATGTAAAAACCGCTACACTTGAACTGAATTACAAAACAGAACAGAGTCCCACGTTTAGAAAACACACTATGGCTGCTTAACGGGAACGGTGAGGTGGGGTGACGCATAAAACAAGGGTTTCAAATTAGCTCAGATAGCGTTCCATAAACCCAATATGTAATAGACAAGACCTACTCCTTGCTCAGTGAACTGGACGCAAAAACCCCCTATTCACCGCCCAAGAATATATCTGACTAGGAAGAATCTTCAAAGCTATGTATTGATATCTCTCTGTAAGTGAGTCAAGTGGCTGTAAAGCAGCATAAACACAGCAGTGAAAAGCAGCTAAACCCCATTATAAAAATCAATTACTTTTAAAAACCCGTGAAACAAAGACAGTGAAAGAGAGAGAAATTCTTACAAAATTCGTTCAGGGGCTGTGATGCCACCTGGATTGACCATATCTAGACCCACAGCTGATTGAGACATAAGGGTGGACACTCTTGGGGCTGAGAGGTTTGGTGAGGTTGGGTGAGCAAACGCAGACCCTTTAAAGTAATACTGCGTGGTACCCATCCCATAGGTCCCAAATCTCCAGCTTCAAGGGCATCTTCCTACATCGAAAACATGCATGAGAAACCCAGAAGATGGTACACCATGTGATCGGGAAAGGTTTCTAAAACGCACCTCATTTCTCATCTCCTTGTGCTCGGGTTCGCCATTCCAGCCGCTTTACTAGCAATCTCCCTCCTTGGAGAATGAGCACCTTTAACCTCCTGTTCCGTACAGGTTGCAATTTGTCCTGAGGATGAACGGGAAGAGGGGGAACCAATGAGAGACTAGGTCTAGGTGTGGGGACAGGCACAGGTCACTCTATTTTCCCATCAGGAAGAAGAATTAACCACAGGCTCAGCCTGCCGCCCAGAACCACAATAGGGCCTGAAGCAATCCTGCGCTTTTGCGGCCAGCTCCCAAGAAAGCGAGTTGAAAAATGGAGCTCAGGGGCACTGCAATTCACAAACCTGCAGAGTTAGAAATGATAACTCTCGTCCACAAATATATTGAGGGAAGGCAACGAAGAGGATTTGAAAGCAAGGCAGAATTACAGGAAACAGATTTCAGGAGGTAGATTCGAATCGCCTTTAAAGCACAGGAAAAGCGGCAAAACCTCGACCATGATGCCCTTGGCCAAAAAGGGCGTATGCGTTTTTTCCTGAATATATTCAGGAAAAAACGCATACGCCCTTTTTGGCCAACCAAGCAACCTGGAAAGGCAAATCAGCGCTACAAAGAAGTCTCGCTTCCCATCGGTCAAAAGGGCCATGCTGAATAAAGTGTCAAAACCAGAAATGCAGGACAGGCCATGGAGAAACGGGAGCCTTGCTACGCTGATGGGCGGGATGTAAATTGCCAACAGCCACTCTGGAGAAGTGTACGGTGTGTCCTGAAACATCTAAAAAACTCAGCTTAGAGAGCATAGGGCACTTCCACTCATGGGTGTATAAATTGGGAAAACTAAAAATCAGCGAGACACAGGCACCCCAAAGTTTAGGGCTGCTCTGTTGACAAGAACCTCCACTTCATTACACCTTAAATATCCCAGGAAAGAGAAAAATGGATAAAGAAGTTGTGGTCCTTATGTACAATGGAATATCACTGAGGCATGAAATCAACGTCATAAGGCTAGTAGCAGCATGATGAGTGGATTTAGGTACGACGATTCTAAGTGAAATAAGTCACACAGAAAGACACTTATCGTAAGATATCACTTATAGAGGGAATGTAAAAACCGCTACACTTGAACTGAATTACAAAACAGAACAGAGTCCCACGTTTAGAAAACACACTATGGCTGCTTAACGGGAACGGTGAGGTGGGGTGACGCATAAAACAAGGGTTTCAAATTAGCTCAGATAGCGTTCCATAAACCCAATATGTAATAGACAAGACCTACTCCTTGCTCAGTGAACTGGACGCAAAAACCCCCTATTCACCGCCCAAGAATATATCTGACTAGGAAGAATCTTCAAAGCTATGTATTGATATCTCTCTGTAAGGGAGTCAAGTGGGTGTAAAGCAGCATAAACACAGCAGTGAAAAGCAGCTAAACCCCATTATAAAAATCAATTACTTTTAAAAACCCGTGAAACAAAGACAGTGAAAGAGAGAGAAATTCTTACAAAATTCGTTCAGGGGCTGTGATGCCACCTGGATTGACCATATCTAGACCCACAGCTGATTGAGACATAAGGGTGGACACTCTTGGGGCTGAGAGGTTTGGTGAGGTTGGGTGAGCAAACGCAGACCCTTTAAAGTAATACTGCGTGGTACCCATCCCATAGGTCCCAAATCTCCAGCTTCAAGGGCATCTTCCTACATCGAAAACATGCATGAGAAACCCAGAAGATGGTACACCATGTGATCGGGAAAGGTTTCTAAAACGCACCTCATTTCTCATCTCCTTGTGCTCGGGTTCGCCATTCCAGCCGCTTTACTAGCAATCTCCCTCCTTGGAGAATGAGCACCTTTAACCTCCTGTTCCGTACAGGTTGCAATTTGTCCTGAGGATGAACGGGAAGAGGGGGAACCAATGAGAGACTAGGTCTAGGTGTGGGGACAGGCACAGGTCACTCTATTTTCCCATCAGGAAGAAGAATTAACCACAGGCTCAGCCTGCCGCCCAGAACCACAATAGGGCCTGAAGCAATCCTGCGCTTTTGCGGCCAGCTCCCAAGAAAGCGAGTTGAAAAATGGAGCTCAGGGGCACTGCAATTCACAAACCTGCAGAGTTAGAAATGATAACTCTCGTCCACAAATATATTGAGGGAAGGCAACGAAGAGGATTTGAAAGCAAGGCAGAATTACAGGAAACAGATTTCAGGAGGTAGATTCGAATCGCCTTTAAAGCACAGGAAAAGCGGCAAAACCTCGACCATGATGCCCTTGGCCAAAAAGGGCGTATGCGTTTTTTCCTGAATATATTCAGGAAAAAACGCATACGCCCTTTTTGGCCAACCAAGCAACCTGGAAAGGCAAATCAGCGCTACAAAGAAGTCTCGCTTCCCATCGGTCAAAAGGGCCATGCTGAATAAAGTGTCAAAACCAGAAATGCAGGACAGGCCATGGAGAAACGGGAGCCTTGCTACGCTGATGGGCGGGATGTAAATTGCCAACAGCCACTCTGGAGAAGTGTACGGTGTGTCCTGAAACATCTAAAAAACTCAGCTTAGAGAGCATAGGGCACTTCCACTCATGGGTGTATAAATTGGGAAAACTAAAAATCAGCGAGACACAGGCACCCCAAAGTTTAGGGCTGCTCTGTTGACAAGAACCTCCACTTCATTACACCTTAAATATCCCAGGAAAGAGAAAAATGGATAAAGAAGTTGTGGTCCTTATGTACAATGGAATATCACTGAGGCATGAAATCAACGTCATAAGGCTAGTAGCAGCATGATGAGTGGATTTAGGTACGACGATTCTAAGTGAAATAAGTCACACAGAAAGACACTTATCGTAAGATATCACTTATAGAGGGAATGTAAAAACCGCTACACTTGAACTGAATTACAAAACAGAACAGAGTCCCACGTTTAGAAAACACACTATGGCTGCTTAACGGGAACGGTGAGGTGGGGTGACGCATAAAACAAGGGTTTCAAATTAGCTCAGATAGCGTTCCATAAACCCAATATGTAATAGACAAGACCTACTCCTTGCTCAGTGAACTGGACGCAAAAACCCCCTATTCACCGCCCAAGAATATATCTGACTAGGAAGAATCTTCAAAGCTATGTATTGATATCTCTCTGTAAGTGAGTCAAGTGGCTGTAAAGCAGCATAAACACAGCAGTGAAAAGCAGCTAAACCCCATTATAAAAATCAATTACTTTTAAAAACCCGTGAAACAAAGACAGTGAAAGAGAGAGAAATTCTTACAAAATTCGTTCAGGGGCTGTGATGCCACCTGGATTGACCATATCTAGACCCACAGCTGATTGAGACATAAGGGTGGACACTCTTGGGGCTGAGAGGTTTGGTGAGGTTGGGTGAGCAAACGCAGACCCTTTAAAGTAATACTGCGTGGTACCCATCCCATAGGTCCCAAATCTCCAGCTTCAAGGGCATCTTCCTACATCGAAAACATGCATGAGAAACCCAGAAGATGGTACACCATGTGATCGGGAAAGGTTTCTAAAACGCACCTCATTTCTCATCTCCTTGTGCTCGGGTTCGCCATTCCAGCCGCTTTACTAGCAATCTCCCTCCTTGGAGAATGAGCACCTTTAACCTCCTGTTCCGTACAGGTTGCAATTTGTCCTGAGGATGAACGGGAAGAGGGGGAACCAATGAGAGACTAGGTCTAGGTGTGGGGACAGGCACAGGTCACTCTATTTTCCCATCAGGAAGAAGAATTAACCACAGGCTCAGCCTGCCGCCCAGAACCACAATAGGGCCTGAAGCAATCCTGCGCTTTTGCGGCCAGCTCCCAAGAAAGCGAGTTGAAAAATGGAGCTCAGGGGCACTGCAATTCACAAACCTGCAGAGTTAGAAATGATAACTCTCGTCCACAAATATATTGAGGGAAGGCAACGAAGAGGATTTGAAAGCAAGGCAGAATTACAGGAAACAGATTTCGGGAGGTAGATTCGAATCGCCTTTAAAGCACAGGAAAAGCGGCAAAACCTCGACCATGATGCCCTTGGCCAAAAAGGGCGTATGCGTTTTTTCCTGAATATATTCAGGAAAAAACGCATACGCCCTTTTTGGCCAACCAAGCAACCTGGAAAGGCAAATCAGCGCTACAAAGAAGTCTCGCTTCCCATCGGTCAAAAGGGCCATGCTGAATAAAGTGTCAAAACCAGAAATGCAGGACAGGCCATGGAGAAACGGGAGCCTTGCTACGCTGATGGGCGGGATGTAAATTGCCAACAGCCACTCTGGAGAAGTGTACGGTGTGTCCTGAAACATCTAAAAAACTCAGCTTAGAGAGCATAGGGCACTTCCACTCATGGGTGTATAAATTGGGAAAACTAAAAATCAGCGAGACACAGGCACCCCAAAGTTTAGGGCTGCTCTGTTGACAAGAACCTCCACTTCATTACACCTTAAATATCCCAGGAAAGAGAAAAATGGATAAAGAAGTTGTGGTCCTTATGTACAATGGAATATCACTGAGGCATGAAATCAACGTCATAAGGCTAGTAGCAGCATGATGAGTGGATTTAGGTACGACGATTCTAAGTGAAATAAGTCACACAGAAAGACACTTATCGTAAGATATCACTTATAGAGGGAATGTAAAAACCGCTACACTTGAACTGAATTACAAAACAGAACAGAGTCCCACGTTTAGAAAACACACTATGGCTGCTTAACGGGAACGGTGAGGTGGGGTGACGCATAAAACAAGGGTTTCAAATTAGCTCAGATAGCGTTCCATAAACCCAATATGTAATAGACAAGACCTACTCCTTGCTCAGTGAACTGGACGCAAAAACCCCCTATTCACCGCCCAAGAATATATCTGACTAGGAAGAATCTTCAAAGCTATGTATTGATATCTCTCTGTAAGGGAGTCAAGTGGGTGTAAAGCAGCATAAACACAGCAGTGAAAAGCAGCTAAACCCCATTATAAAAATCAATTACTTTTAAAAACCCGTGAAACAAAGACAGTGAAAGAGAGAGAAATTCTTACAAAATTCGTTCAGGGGCTGTGATGCCACCTGGATTGACCATATCTAGACCCACAGCTGATTGAGACATAAGGGTGGACACTCTTGGGGCTGAGAGGTTTGGTGAGGTTGGGTGAGCAAACGCAGACCCTTTAAAGTAATACTGCGTGGTACCCATCCCATAGGTCCCAAATCTCCAGCTTCAAGGGCATCTTCCTACATCGAAAACATGCATGAGAAACCCAGAAGATGGTACACCATGTGATCGGGAAAGGTTTCTAAAACGCACCTCATTTCTCATCTCCTTGTGCTCGGGTTCGCCATTCCAGCCGCTTTACTAGCAATCTCCCTCCTTGGAGAATGAGCACCTTTAACCTCCTGTTCCGTACAGGTTGCAATTTGTCCTGAGGATGAACGGGAAGAGGGGGAACCAATGAGAGACTAGGTCTAGGTGTGGGGACAGGCACAGGTCACTCTATTTTCCCATCAGGAAGAAGAATTAACCACAGGCTCAGCCTGCCTCCCAGAACCACAATAGGGCCTGAAGCAATCCTGCGCTT
Organism: Balaenoptera borealis; assembly: GCF_965194805.1. Taxonomy (NCBI): domain Eukaryota; kingdom Metazoa; phylum Chordata; class Mammalia; order Artiodactyla; family Balaenopteridae; genus Balaenoptera; species Balaenoptera borealis. The sequence continues at coordinate 335,655 of NW_028123419.1, forward strand.
TTGCGGCCAGCTCCCAAGAAAGCGAGTTGAAAAATGGAGCTCAGGGGCACTGCAATTCACAAACCTGCAGAGTTAGAAATGATAACTCTCGTCCACAAATATATTGAGGGAAGGCAACGAAGAGGATTTGAAAGCAAGGCAGAATTACAGGAAACAGATTTCGGGAGGTAGATTCGAATCGCCTTTAAAGCACAGGAAAAGCGGCAAAACCTCGACCATGATGCCCTTGGCCAAAAAGGGCGTATGCGTTTTTTCCTGAATATATTCAGGAAAAAACGCATACGCCCTTTTTGGCCAACCAAGCAACCTGGAAAGGCAAATCAGCGCTACAAAGAAGTCTCGCTTCCCATCGGTCAAAAGGGCCATGCTGAATAAAGTGTCAAAACCAGAAATGCAGGACAGTCCATGGAGAAACGGGAGCCTTGCTACGCTGATGGGCGGGATGTAAATTGCCAACAGCCACTCTGGAGAAGTGTACGGTGTGTCCTGAAACATCTAAAAAACTCAGCTTAGAGAGCATAGGGCACTTCCACTCATGGGTGTATAAATTGGGAAAACTAAAAATCAGCGAGACACAGGCACCCCAAAGTTTAGGGCTGCTCTGTTGACAAGAACCTCCACTTCATTACACCTTAAATATCCCAGGAAAGAGAAAAATGGATAAAGAAGTTGTGGTCCTTATGTACAATGGAATATCACTGAGGCATGAAATCAACGTCATAAGGCTAGTAGCAGCATGATGAGTGGATTTAGGTACGACGATTCTAAGTGAAATAAGTCACACAGAAAGACACTTATCGTAAGATATCACTTATAGAGGGAATGTAAAAACCGCTACACTTGAACTGAATTACAAAACAGAACAGAGTCCCACGTTTAGAAAACACACTATGGCTGCTTAACGGGAACGGTGAGGTGGGGTGACGCATAAAACAAGGGTTTCAAATTAGCTCAGATAGCGTTCCATAAACCCAATATGTAATAGACAAGACCTACTCCTTGCTCAGTGAACTGGACGCAAAAACCTCCTATTCACCGCCCAAGAATATATCTGACTAGGAAGAATCTTCAAAGCTATGTATTGATATCTCTCTGTAAGTGAGTCAAGTGGGTGTAAAGCAGCATAAACACAGCAGTGAAAAGCAGCTAAACCCCATTATAAAAATCAATTACTTTTAAAAACCCGTGAAACAAAGACAGTGAAAGAGAGAGAAATTCTTACAAAATTCGTTCAGGGGCTGTGATGCCACCTGGATTGACCATATCTAGACCCACAGCTGATTGAGACATAAGGGTGGACACTCTTGGGGCTGAGAGGTTTGGTGAGGTTGGGTGAGCAAACGCAGACCCTTTAAAGTAATACTGCGTGGTACCCATCCCATAGGTCCCAAATCTCCAGCTTCAAGGGCATCTTCCTGCATCGAAAACATGCATGAGAAACCCAGAAGATGGTACACCATGTGATCGGGAAAGGTTTCTAAAACGCACCTCATTTCTCATCTCCTTGTGCTCGGGTTCGCCATTCCAGCCGCTTTACTAGCAATCTCCCTCCTTGGAGAATGAGCACCTTTAACCTCCTGTTCCGTACAGGTTGCAATTTGTCCTGAGGATGAACGGGAAGAGGGGGAACCAATGAGAGACTAGGTCTAGGTGTGGGGACAGGCACAGGTCACTCTATTTTCCCATCAGGAAGAAGAATTAACCACAGGCTCAGCCTGCCGCCCAGAACCACAATAGGGCCTGAAGCAATCCTGCGCTTTTGCGGCCAGCTCCCAAGAAAGCGAGTTGAAAAATGGAGCTCAGGGGCACTGCAATTCACAAACCTGCAGAGTTAGAAATGATAACTCTCGTCCACAAATATATTGAGGGAAGGCAACGAAGAGGATTTGAAAGCAAGGCAGAATTACAGGAAACAGATTTCGGGAGGTAGATTCGAATCGCCTTTAAAGCACAGGAAAAGCGGCAAAACCTCGACCATGATGCCCTTGGCCAAAAAGGGCGTATGCGTTTTTTCCTGAATATATTCAGGAAAAAACGCATACGCCCTTTTTGGCCAACCAAGCAACCTGGAAAGGCAAATCAGCGCTACAAAGAAGTCTCGCTTCCCATCGGTCAAAAGGGCCATGCTGAATAAAGTGTCAAAACCAGAAATGCAGGACAGGCCATGGAGAAACGGGAGCCTTGCTACGCTGATGGGCGGGATGTAAATTGCCAACAGCCACTCTGGAGAAGTGTACGGTGTGTCCTGAAACATCTAAAAAACTCAGCTTAGAGAGCATAGGGCACTTCCACTCATGGGTGTATAAATTGGGAAAACTAAAAATCAGCGAGACACAGGCACCCCAAAGTTTAGGGCTGCTCTGTTGACAAGAACCTCCACTTCATTACACCTTAAATATCCCAGGAAAGAGAAAAATGGATAAAGAAGTTGTGGTCCTTATGTACAATGGAATATCACTGAGGCATGAAATCAACGTCATAAGGCTAGTAGCAGCATGATGAGTGGATTTAGGTACGACGATTCTAAGTGAAATAAGTCACACAGAAAGACACTTATCGTAAGATATCACTTATAGAGGGAATGTAAAAACCGCTACACTTGAACTGAATTACAAAACAGAACAGAGTCCCACGTTTAGAAAACACACTATGGCTGCTTAACGGGAACGGTGAGGTGGGGTGACGCATAAAACAAGGGTTTCAAATTAGCTCAGATAGCGTTCCATAAACCCAATATGTAATAGACAAGACCTACTCCTTGCTCAGTGAACTGGACGCAAAAACCTCCTATTCACCGCCCAAGAATATATCTGACTAGGAAGAATCTTCAAAGCTATGTATTGATATCTCTCTGTAAGTGAGTCAAGTGGGTGTAAAGCAGCATAAACACAGCAGTGAAAAGCAGCTAAACCCCATTATAAAAATCAATTACTTTTAAAAACCCGTGAAACAAAGACAGTGAAAGAGAGAGAAATTCTTACAAAATTCGTTCAGGGGCTGTGATGCCACCTGGATTGACCATATCTAGACCCACAGCTGATTGAGACATAAGGGTGGACACTCTTGGGGCTGAGAGGTTTGGTGAGGTTGGGTGAGCAAACGCAGACCCTTTAAAGTAATACTGCGTGGTACCCATCCCATAGGTCCCAAATCTCCAGCTTCAAGGGCATCTTCCTGCATCGAAAACATGCATGAGAAACCCAGAAGATGGTACACCATGTGATCGGGAAAGGTTTCTAAAACGCACCTCATTTCTCATCTCCTTGTGCTCGGGTTCGCCATTCCAGCCGCTTTACTAGCAATCTCCCTCCTTGGAGAATGAGCACCTTTAACCTCCTGTTCCGTACAGGTTGCAATTTGTCCTGAGGATGAACGGGAAGAGGGGGAACCAATGAGAGACTAGGTCTAGGTGTGGGGACAGGCACAGGTCACTCTATTTTCCCATCAGGAAGAAGAATTAACCACAGGCTCAGCCTGCCGCCCAGAACCACAATAGGGCCTGAAGCAATCCTGCGCTTTTGCGGCCAGCTCCCAAGAAAGCGAGTTGAAAAATGGAGCTCAGGGGCACTGCAATTCACAAACCTGCAGAGTTAGAAATGATAACTCTCGTCCACAAATATATTGAGGGAAGGCAACGAAGAGGATTTGAAAGCAAGGCAGAATTACAGGAAACAGATTTCAGGAGGTAGATTCGAATCGCCTTTAAAGCACAGGAAAAGCGGCAAAACCTCGACCATGATGCCCTTGGCCAAAAAGGGCGTATGCGTTTTTTCCTGAATATATTCAGGAAAAAACGCATACGCCCTTTTTGGCCAACCAAGCAACCTGGAAAGGCAAATCAGCGCTACAAAGAAGTCTCGCTTCCCATCGGTCAAAAGGGCCATGCTGAATAAAGTGTCAAAACCAGAAATGCAGGACAGGCCATGGAGAAACGGGAGCCTTGCTACGCTGATGGGCGGGATGTAAATTGCCAACAGCCACTCTGGAGAAGTGTACGGTGTGTCCTGAAACATCTAAAAAACTCAGCTTAGAGAGCATAGGGCACTTCCACTCATGGGTGTATAAATTGGGAAAACTAAAAATCAGCGAGACACAGGCACCCCAAAGTTTAGGGCTGCTCTGTTGACAAGAACCTCCACTTCATTACACCTTAAATATCCCAGGAAAGAGAAAAATGGATAAAGAAGTTGTGGTCCTTATGTACAATGGAATATCACTGAGGCATGAAATCAACGTCATAAGGCTAGTAGCAGCATGATGAGTGGATTTAGGTACGACGATTCTAAGTGAAATAAGTCACACAGAAAGACACTTATCGTAAGATATCACTTATAGAGGGAATGTAAAAACCGCTACACTTGAACTGAATTACAAAACAGAACAGAGTCCCACGTTTAGAAAACACACTATGGCTGCTTAACGGGAACGGTGAGGTGGGGTGACGCATAAAACAAGGGTTTCAAATTAGCTCAGATAGCGTTCCATAAACCCAATATGTAATAGACAAGACCTACTCCTTGCTCAGTGAACTGGACGCAAAAACCCCCTATTCACCGCCCAAGAATATATCTGACTAGGAAGAATCTTCAAAGCTATGTATTGATATCTCTCTGTAAGGGAGTCAAGTGGGTGTAAAGCAGCATAAACACAGCAGTGAAAAGCAGCTAAACCCCATTATAAAAATCAATTACTTTTAAAAACCCGTGAAACAAAGACAGTGAAAGAGAGAGAAATTCTTACAAAATTCGTTCAGGGGCTGTGATGCCACCTGGATTGACCATATCTAGACCCACAGCTGATTGAGACATAAGGGTGGACACTCTTGGGGCTGAGAGGTTTGGTGAGGTTGGGTGAGCAAACGCAGACCCTTTAAAGTAATACTGCGTGGTACCCATCCCATAGGTCCCAAATCTCCAGCTTCAAGGGCATCTTCCTACATCGAAAACATGCATGAGAAACCCAGAAGATGGTACACCATGTGATCGGGAAAGGTTTCTAAAACGCACCTCATTTCTCATCTCCTTGTGCTCGGGTTCGCCATTCCAGCCGCTTTACTAGCAATCTCCCTCCTTGGAGAATGAGCACCTTTAACCTCCTGTTCCGTACAGGTTGCAATTTGTCCTGAGGATGAACGGGAAGAGGGGGAACCAATGAGAGACTAGGTCTAGGTGTGGGGACAGGCACAGGTCACTCTATTTTCCCATCAGGAAGAAGAATTAACCACAGGCTCAGCCTGCCGCCCAGAACCACAATAGGGCCTGAAGCAATCCTGCGCTTTTGCGGCCAGCTCCCAAGAAAGCGAGTTGAAAAATGGAGCTCAGGGGCACTGCAATTCACAAACCTGCAGAGTTAGAAATGATAACTCTCGTCCACAAATATATTGAGGGAAGGCAACGAAGAGGATTTGAAAGCAAGGCAGAATTACAGGAAACAGATTTCAGGAGGTAGATTCGAATCGCCTTTAAAGCACAGGAAAAGCGGCAAAACCTCGACCATGATGCCCTTGGCCAAAAAGGGCGTATGCGTTTTTTCCTGAATATATTCAGGAAAAAACGCATACGCCCTTTTTGGCCAACCAAGCAACCTGGAAAGGCAAATCAGCGCTACAAAGAAGTCTCGCTTCCCATCGGTCAAAAGGGCCATGCTGAATAAAGTGTCAAAACCAGAAATGCAGGACAGGCCATGGAGAAACGGGAGCCTTGCTACGCTGATGGGCGGGATGTAAATTGCCAACAGCCACTCTGGAGAAGTGTACGGTGTGTCCTGAAACATCTAAAAAACTCAGCTTAGAGAGCATAGGGCACTTCCACTCATGGGTGTATAAATTGGGAAAACTAAAAATCAGCGAGACACAGGCACCCCAAAGTTTAGGGCTGCTCTGTTGACAAGAACCTCCACTTCATTACACCTTAAATATCCCAGGAAAGAGAAAAATGGATAAAGAAGTTGTGGTCCTTATGTACAATGGAATATCACTGAGGCATGAAATCAACGTCATAAGGCTAGTAGCAGCATGATGAGTGGATTTAGGTACGACGATTCTAAGTGAAATAAGTCACACAGAAAGACACTTATCGTAAGATATCACTTATAGAGGGAATGTAAAAACCGCTACACTTGAACTGAATTACAAAACAGAACAGAGTCCCACGTTTAGAAAACACACTATGGCTGCTTAACGGGAACGGTGAGGTGGGGTGACGCATAAAACAAGGGTTTCAAATTAGCTCAGATAGCGTTCCATAAACCCAATATGTAATAGACAAGACCTACTCCTTGCTCAGTGAACTGGACGCAAAAACCTCCTATTCACCGCCCAAGAATATATCTGACTAGGAAGAATCTTCAAAGCTATGTATTGATATCTCTCTGTAAGTGAGTCAAGTGGGTGTAAAGCAGCATAAACACAGCAGTGAAAAGCAGCTAAACCCCATTATAAAAATCAATTACTTTTAAAAACCCGTGAAACAAAGACAGTGAAAGAGAGAGAAATTCTTACAAAATTCGTTCAGGGGCTGTGATGCCACCTGGATTGACCATATCTAGACCCACAGCTGATTGAGACATAAGGGTGGACACTCTTGGGGCTGAGAGGTTTGGTGAGGTTGGGTGAGCAAACGCAGACCCTTTAAAGTAATACTGCGTGGTACCCATCCCATAGGTCCCAAATCTCCAGCTTCAAGGGCATCTTCCTGCATCGAAAACATGCATGAGAAACCCAGAAGATGGTACACCATGTGATCGGGAAAGGTTTCTAAAACGCACCTCATTTCTCATCTCCTTGTGCTCGGGTTCGCCATTCCAGCCGCTTTACTAGCAATCTCCCTCCTTGGAGAATGAGCACCTTTAACCTCCTGTTCCGTACAGGTTGCAATTTGTCCTGAGGATGAACGGGAAGAGGGGGAACCAATGAGAGACTAGGTCTAGGTGTGGGGACAGGCACAGGTCACTCTATTTTCCCATCAGGAAGAAGAATTAACCACAGGCTCAGCCTGCCGCCCAGAACCACAATAGGGCCTGAAGCAATCCTGCGCTTTTGCGGCCAGCTCCCAAGAAAGCGAGTTGAAAAATGGAGCTCAGGGGCACTGCAATTCACAAACCTGCAGAGTTAGAAATGATAACTCTCGTCCACAAATATATTGAGGGAAGGCAACGAAGAGGATTTGAAAGCAAGGCAGAATTACAGGAAACAGATTTCGGGAGGTAGATTCGAATCGCCTTTAAAGCACAGGAAAAGCGGCAAAACCTCGACCATGATGCCCTTGGCCAAAAAGGGCGTATGCGTTTTTTCCTGAATATATTCAGGAAAAAACGCATACGCCCTTTTTGGCCAACCAAGCAACCTGGAAAGGCAAATCAGCGCTACAAAGAAGTCTCGCTTCCCATCGGTCAAAAGGGCCATGCTGAATAAAGTGTCAAAACCAGAAATGCAGGACAGGCCATGGAGAAACGGGAGCCTTGCTACGCTGATGGGCAGGATGTAAATTGCCAACAGCCACTCTGGAGAAGTGTACGGTGTGTCCTGAAACATCTAAAAAACTCAGCTTAGAGAGCATAGGGCACTTCCACTCATGGGTGTATAAATTGGGAAAACTAAAAATCAGCGAGACACAGGCACCCCAAAGTTTAGGGCTGCTCTGTTGACAAGAACCTCCACTTCATTACACCTTAAATATCCCAGGAAAGAGAAAAATGGATAAAGAAGTTGTGGTCCTTATGTACAATGGAATATCACTGAGGCATGAAATCAACGTCATAAGGCTAGTAGCAGCATGATGAGTGGATTTAGGTACGACGATTCTAAGTGAAATAAGTCACACAGAAAGACACTTATCGTAAGATATCACTTATAGAGGGAATGTAAAAACCGCTACACTTGAACTGAATTACAAAACAGAACAGAGTCCCACGTTTAGAAAACACACTATGGCTGCTTAACGGGAACGGTGAGGTGGGGTGACGCATAAAACAAGGGTTTCAAATTAGCTCAGATAGCGTTCCATAAACCCAATATGTAATAGACAAGACCTACTCCTTGCTCAGTGAACTGGACGCAAAAACCTCCTATTCACCGCCCAAGAATATATCTGACTAGGAAGAATCTTCAAAGCTATGTATTGATATCTCTCTGTAAGTGAGTCAAGTGGGTGTAAAGCAGCATAAACACAGCAGTGAAAAGCAGCTAAACCCCATTATAAAAATCAATTACTTTTAAAAACCCGTGAAACAAAGACAGTGAAAGAGAGAGAAATTCTTACAAAATTCGTTCAGGGGCTGTGATGCCACCTGGATTGACCATATCTAGACCCACAGCTGATTGAGACATAAGGGTGGACACTCTTGGGGCTGAGAGGTTTGGTGAGGTTGGGTGAGCAAACGCAGACCCTTTAAAGTAATACTGCGTGGTACCCATCCCATAGGTCCCAAATCTCCAGCTTCAAGGGCATCTTCCTACATCGAAAACATGCATGAGAAACCCAGAAGATGGTACACCATGTGATCGGGAAAGGTTTCTAAAACGCACCTCATTTCTCATCTCCTTGTGCTCGGGTTCGCCATTCCAGCCGCTTTACTAGCAATCTCCCTCCTTGGAGAATGAGCACCTTTAACCTCCTGTTCCGTACAGGTTGCAATTTGTCCTGAGGATGAACGGGAAGAGGGGGAACCAATGAGAGACTAGGTCTAGGTGTGGGGACAGGCACAGGTCACTCTATTTTCCCATCAGGAAGAAGAATTAACCACAGGCTCAGCCTGCCGCCCAGAACCACAATAGGGCCTGAAGCAATCCTGCGCTTTTGCGGCCAGCTCCCAAGAAAGCGAGTTGAAAAATGGAGCTCAGGGGCACTGCAATTCACAAACCTGCAGAGTTAGAAATGATAACTCTCGTCCACAAATATATTGAGGGAAGGCAACGAAGAGGATTTGAAAGCAAGGCAGAATTACAGGAAACAGATTTCAGGAGGTAGATTCGAATCGCCTTTAAAGCACAGGAAAAGCGGCAAAACCTCGACCATGATGCCCTTGGCCAAAAAGGGTGTATGCGTTTTTTCCTGAATATATTCAGGAAAAAACGCATACGCCCTTTTTGGCCAACCAAGCAACCTGGAAAGGCAAATCAGCGCTACAAAGAAGTCTCGCTTCCCATCGGTCAAAAGGGCCATGCTGAATAAAGTGTCAAAACCAGAAATGCAGGACAGGCCATGGAGAAACGGGAGCCTTGCTACGCTGATGGGCGGGATGTAAATTGCCAACAGCCACTCTGGAGAAGTGTACGGTGTGTCCTGAAACATCTAAAAAACTCAGCTTAGAGAGCATAGGGCACTTCCACTCATGGGTGTATAAATTGGGAAAACTAAAAATCAGCGAGACACAGGCACCCCAAAGTTTAGGGCTGCTCTGTTGACAAGAACCTCCACTTCATTACACCTTAAATATCCCAGGAAAGAGAAAAATGGATAAAGAAGTTGTGGTCCTTATGTACAATGGAATATCACTGAGGCATGAAATCAACGTCATAAGGCTAGTAGCAGCATGATGAGTGGATTTAGGTACGACGATTCTAAGTGAAATAAGTCACACAGAAAGACACTTATCGTAAGATATCACTTATAGAGGGAATGTAAAAACCGCTACACTTGAACTGAATTACAAAACAGAACAGAGTCCCACGTTTAGAAAACACACTATGGCTGCTTAACGGGAACGGTGAGGTGGGGTGACGCATAAAACAAGGGTTTCAAATTAGCTCAGATAGCGTTCCATAAACCCAATATGTAATAGACAAGACCTACTCCTTGCTCAGTGAACTGGACGCAAAAACCTCCTATTCACCGCCCAAGAATATATCTGACTAGGAAGAATCTTCAAAGCTATGTATTGATATCTCTCTGTAAGTGAGTCAAGTGGGTGTAAAGCAGCATAAACACAGCAGTGAAAAGCAGCTAAACCCCATTATAAAAATCAATTACTTTTAAAAACCCGTGAAACAAAGACAGTGAAAGAGAGAGAAATTCTTACAAAATTCGTTCAGGGGCTGTGATGCCACCTGGATTGACCATATCTAGACCCACAGCTGATTGAGACATAAGGGTGGACACTCTTGGGGCTGAGAGGTTTGGTGAGGTTGGGTGAGCAAACGCAGACCCTTTAAAGTAATACTGCGTGGTACCCATCCCATAGGTCCCAAATCTCCAGCTTCAAGGGCATCTTCCTACATCGAAAACATGCATGAGAAACCCAGAAGATGGTACACCATGTGATCGGGAAAGGTTTCTAAAACGCACCTCATTTCTCATCTCCTTGTGCTCGGGTTCGCCATTCCAGCCGCTTTACTAGCAATCTCCCTCCTTGGAGAATGAGCACCTTTAACCTCCTGTTCCGTACAGGTTGCAATTTGTCCTGAGGATGAACGGGAAGAGGGGGAACCAATGAGAGACTAGGTCTAGGTGTGGGGACAGGCACAGGTCACTCTATTTTCCCATCAGGAAGAAGAATTAACCACAGGCTCAGCCTGCCGCCCAGAACCACAATAGGGCCTGAAGCAATCCTGCGCTTTTGCGGCCAGCTCCCAAGAAAGCGAGTTGAAAAATGGAGCTCAGGGGCACTGCAATTCACAAACCTGCAGAGTTAGAAATGATAACTCTCGTCCACAAATATATTGAGGGAAGGCAACGAAGAGGATTTGAAAGCAAGGCAGAATTACAGGAAACAGATTTCAGGAGGTAGATTCGAATCGCCTTTAAAGCACAGGAAAAGCGGCAAAACCTCGACCATGATGCCCTTGGCCAAAAAGGGCGTATGCGTTTTTTCCTGAATATATTCAGGAAAAAACGCATACGCCCTTTTTGGCCAACCAAGCAACCTGGAAAGGCAAATCAGCGCTACAAAGAAGTCTCGCTTCCCATCGGTCAAAAGGGCCATGCTGAATAAAGTGTCAAAACCAGAAATGCAGGACAGGCCATGGAGAAACGGGAGCCTTGCTACGCTGATGGGCGGGATGTAAATTGCCAACAGCCACTCTGGAGAAGTGTACGGTGTGTCCTGAAACATCTAAAAAACTCAGCTTAGAGAGCATAGGGCACTTCCACTCATGGGTGTATAAATTGGGAAAACTAAAAATCAGCGAGACACAGGCACCCCAAAGTTTAGGGCTGCTCTGTTGACAAGAACCTCCACTTCATTACACCTTAAATATCCCAGGAAAGAGAAAAATGGATAAAGAAGTTGTGGTCCTTATGTACAATGGAATATCACTGAGGCATGAAATCAACGTCATAAGGCTAGTAGCAGCATGATGAGTGGATTTAGGTACGACGATTCTAAGTGAAATAAGTCACACAGAAAGACACTTATCGTAAGATATCACTTATAGAGGGAATGTAAAAACCGCTACACTTGAACTGAATTACAAAACAGAACAGAGTCCCACGTTTAGAAAACACACTATGGCTGCTTAACGGGAACGGTGAGGTGGGGTGACGCATAAAACAAGGGTTTCAAATTAGCTCAGATAGCGTTCCATAAACCCAATATGTAATAGACAAGACCTACTCCTTGCTCAGTGAACTGGACGCAAAAACCTCCTATTCACCGCCCAAGAATATATCTGACTAGGAAGAATCTTCAAAGCTATGTATTGATATCTCTCTGTAAGTGAGTCAAGTGGGTGTAAAGCAGCATAAACACAGCAGTGAAAAGCAGCTAAACCCCATTATAAAAATCAATTACTTTTAAAAACCCGTGAAACAAAGACAGTGAAAGAGAGAGAAATTCTTACAAAATTCGTTCAGGGGCTGTGATGCCACCTGGATTGACCATATCTAGACCCACAGCTGATTGAGACATAAGGGTGGACACTCTTGGGGCTGAGAGGTTTGGTGAGGTTGGGTGAGCAAACGCAGACCCTTTAAAGTAATACTGCGTGGTACCCATCCCATAGGTCCCAAATCTCCAGCTTCAAGGGCATCTTCCTGCATCGAAAACATGCATGAGAAACCCAGAAGATGGTACACCATGTGATCGGGAAAGGTTTCTAAAACGCACCTCATTTCTCATCTCCTTGTGCTCGGGTTCGCCATTCCAGCCGCTTTACTAGCAATCTCCCTCCTTGGAGAATGAGCACCTTTAACCTCCTGTTCCGTACAGGTTGCAATTTGTCCTGAGGATGAACGGGAAGAGGGGGAACCAATGAGAGACTAGGTCTAGGTGTGGGGACAGGCACAGGTCACTCTATTTTCCCATCAGGAAGAAGAATTAACCACAGGCTCAGCCTGCCGCCCAGAACCACAATAGGGCCTGAAGCAATCCTGCACTTTTGCGGCCAGCTCCCAAGAAAGCGAGTTGAAAAATGGAGCTCAGGGGCACTGCAATTCACAAACCTGCAGAGTTAGAAATGATAACTCTCGTCCACAAATATATTGAGGGAAGGCAACGAAGAGGATTTGAAAGCAAGGCAGAATTACAGGAAACAGATTTCGGGAGGTAGATTCGAATCGCCTTTAAAGCACAGGAAAAGCGGCAAAACCTCGACCATGATGCCCTTGGCCAAAAAGGGCGTATGCGTTTTTTCCTGAATATATTCAGGAAAAAACGCATACGCCCTTTTTGGCCAACCAAGCAACCTGGAAAGGCAAATCAGCGCTACAAAGAAGTCTCGCTTCCCATCGGTCAAAAGGGCCATGCTGAATAAAGTGTCAAAACCAGAAATGCAGGACAGGCCATGGAGAAACGGGAGCCTTGCTACGCTGATGGGCGGGATGTAAATTGCCAACAGCCACTCTGGAGAAGTGTACGGTGTGTCCTGAAACATCTAAAAAACTCAGCTTAGAGAGCATAGGGCACTTCCACTCATGGGTGTATAAATTGGGAAAACTAAAAATCAGCGAGACACAGGCACCCCAAAGTTTAGGGCTGCTCTGTTGACAAGAACCTCCACTTCATTACACCTTAAATATCCCAGGAAAGAGAAAAATGGATAAAGAAGTTGTGGTCCTTATGTACAATGGAATATCACTGAGGCATGAAATCAACGTCATAAGGCTAGTAGCAGCATGATGAGTGGATTTAGGTACGACGATTCTAAGTGAAATAAGTCACACAGAAAGACACTTATCGTAAGATATCACTTATAGAGGGAATGTAAAAACCGCTACACTTGAACTGAATTACAAAACAGAACAGAGTCCCACGTTTAGAAAACACACTATGGCTGCTTAACGGGAACGGTGAGGTGGGGTGACGCATAAAACAAGGGTTTCAAATTAGCTCAGATAGCGTTCCATAAACCCAATATGTAATAGACAAGACCTACTCCTTGCTCAGTGAACTGGACGCAAAAACCTCCTATTCACCGCCCAAGAATATATCTGACTAGGAAGAATCTTCAAAGCTATGTATTGATATCTCTCTGTAAGTGAGTCAAGTGGGTGTAAAGCAGCATAAACACAGCAGTGAAAAGCAGCTAAACCCCATTATAAAAATCAATTACTTTTAAAAACCCGTGAAACAAAGACAGTGAAAGAGAGAGAAATTCTTACAAAATTCGTTCAGGGGCTGTGATGCCACCTGGATTGACCATATCTAGACCCACAGCTGATTGAGACATAAGGGTGGACACTCTTGGGGCTGAGAGGTTTGGTGAGGTTGGGTGAGCAAACGCAGACCCTTTAAAGTAATACTGCGTGGTACCCATCCCATAGGTCCCAAATCTCCAGCTTCAAGGGCATCTTCCTGCATCGAAAACATGCATGAGAAACCCAGAAGATGGTACACCATGTGATCGGGAAAGGTTTCTAAAACGCACCTCATTTCTCATCTCCTTGTGCTCGGGTTCGCCATTCCAGCCGCTTTACTAGCAATCTCCCTCCTTGGAGAATGAGCACCTTTAACCTCCTGTTCCGTACAGGTTGCAATTTGTCCTGAGGATGAACGGGAAGAGGGGGAACCAATGAGAGACTAGGTCTAGGTGTGGGGACAGGCACAGGTCACTCTATTTTCCCATCAGGAAGAAGAATTAACCACAGGCTCAGCCTGCCGCCCAGAACCACAATAGGGCCTGAAGCAATCCTGCGCTTTTGCGGCCAGCTCCCAAGAAAGCGAGTTGAAAAATGGAGCTCAGGGGCACTGCAATTCACAAACCTGCAGAGTTAGAAATGATAACTCTCGTCCACAAATATATTGAGGGAAGGCAACGAAGAGGATTTGAAAGCAAGGCAGAATTACAGGAAACAGATTTCAGGAGGTAGATTCGAATCGCCTTTAAAGCACAGGAAAAGCGGCAAAACCTCGACCATGATGCCCTTGGCCAAAAAGGGCGTATGCGTTTTTTCCTGAATATATTCAGGAAAAAACGCATACGCCCTTTTTGGCCAACCAAGCAACCTGGAAAGGCAAATCAGCGCTACAAAGAAGTCTCGCTTCCCATCGGTCAAAAGGGCCATGCTGAATAAAGTGTCAAAACCAGAAATGCAGGACAGGCCATGGAGAAACGGGAGCCTTGCTACGCTGATGGGCAGGATGTAAATTGCCAACAGCCACTCTGGAGAAGTGTACGGTGTGTCCTGAAACATCTAAAAAACTCAGCTTAGAGAGCATAGGGCACTTCCACTCATGGGTGTATAAATTGGGAAAACTAAAAATCAGCGAGACACAGGCATCCCAAAGTTTAGGGCTGCTCTGTTGACAAGAACCTCCACTTCATTACACCTTAAATATCCCAGGAAAGAGAAAAATGGATAAAGAAGTTGTGGTCCTTATGTACAATGGAATATCACTGAGGCATGAAATCAACGTCATAAGGCTAGTAGCAGCATGATGAGTGGATTTAGGTACGACGATTCTAAGTGAAATAAGTCACACAGAAAGACACTTATCGTAAGATATCACTTATAGAGGGAATGTAAAAACCGCTACACTTGAACTGAATTACAAAACAGAACAGAGTCCCACGTTTAGAAAACACACTATGGCTGCTTAACGGGAACGGTGAGGTGGGGTGACGCATAAAACAAGGGTTTCAAATTAGCTCAGATAGCGTTCCATAAACCCAATATGTAATAGACAAGACCTACTCCTTGCTCAGTGAACTGGACGCAAAAACCTCCTATTCACCGCCCAAGAATATATCTGACTAGGAAGAATCTTCAAAGCTATGTATTGATATCTCTCTGTAAGTGAGTCAAGTGGGTGTAAAGCAGCATAAACACAGCAGTGAAAAGCAGCTAAACCCCATTATAAAAATCAATTACTTTTAAAAACCCGTGAAACAAAGACAGTGAAAGAGAGAGAAATTCTTACAAAATTCGTTCAGGGGCTGTGATGCCACCTGGATTGACCATATCTAGACCCACAGCTGATTGAGACATAAGGGTGGACACTCTTGGGGCTGAGAGGTTTGGTGAGGTTGGGTGAGCAAACGCAGACCCTTTAAAGTAATACTGCGTGGTACCCATCCCATAGGTCCCAAATCTCCAGCTTCAAGGGCATCTTCCTACATCGAAAACATGCATGAGAAACCCAGAAGATGGTACACCATGTGATCGGGAAAGGTTTCTAAAACGCACCTCATTTCTCATCTCCTTGTGCTCGGGTTCGCCATTCCAGCCGCTTTACTAGCAATCTCCCTCCTTGGAGAATGAGCACCTTTAACCTCCTGTTCCGTACAGGTTGCAATTTGTCCTGAGGATGAACGGGAAGAGGGGGAACCAATGAGAGACTAGGTCTAGGTGTGGGGACAGGCACAGGTCACTCTATTTTCCCATCAGGAAGAAGAATTAACCACAGGCTCAGCCTGCCGCCCAGAACCACAATAGGGCCTGAAGCAATCCTGCGCTTTTGCGGCCAGCTCCCAAGAAAGCGAGTTGAAAAATGGAGCTCAGGGGCACTGCAATTCACAAACCTGCAGAGTTAGAAATGATAACTCTCGTCCACAAATATATTGAGGGAAGGCAACGAAGAGGATTTGAAAGCAAGGCAGAATTACAGGAAACAGATTTCAGGAGGTAGATTCGAATCGCCTTTAAAGCACAGGAAAAGCGGCAAAACCTCGACCATGATGCCCTTGGCCAAAAAGGGCGTATGCGTTTTTTCCTGAATATATTCAGGAAAAAACGCATACGCCCTTTTTGGCCAACCAAGCAACCTGGAAAGGCAAATCAGCGCTACAAAGAAGTCTCGCTTCCCATCGGTCAAAAGGGCCATGCTGAATAAAGTGTCAAAACCAGAAATGCAGGACAGGCCATGGAGAAACGGGAGCCTTGCTACGCTGATGGGCGGGATGTAAATTGCCAACAGCCACTCTGGAGAAGTGTACGGTGTGTCCTGAAACATCTAAAAAACTCAGCTTAGAGAGCATAGGGCACTTCCACTCATGGGTGTATAAATTGGGAAAACTAAAAATCAGCGAGACACAGGCACCCCAAAGTTTAGGGCTGCTCTGTTGACAAGAACCTCCACTTCATTACACCTTAAATATCCCAGGAAAGAGAAAAATGGATAAAGAAGTTGTGGTCCTTATGTACAATGGAATATCACTGAGGCATGAAATCAACGTCATAAGGCTAGTAGCAGCATGATGAGTGGATTTAGGTACGACGATTCTAAGTGAAATAAGTCACACAGAAAGACACTTATCGTAAGATATCACTTATAGAGGGAATGTAAAAACCGCTACACTTGAACTGAATTACAAAACAGAACAGAGTCCCACGTTTAGAAAACACACTATGGCTGCTTAACGGGAACGGTGAGGTGGGGTGACGCATAAAACAAGGGTTTCAAATTAGCTCAGATAGCGTTCCATAAACCCAATATGTAATAGACAAGACCTACTCCTTGCTCAGTGAACTGGACGCAAAAACCTCCTATTCACCGCCCAAGAATATATCTGACTAGGAAGAATCTTCAAAGCTATGTATTGATATCTCTCTGTAAGTGAGTCAAGTGGGTGTAAAGCAGCATAAACACAGCAGTGAAAAGCAGCTAAACCCCATTATAAAAATCAATTACTTTTAAAAACCCGTGAAACAAAGACAGTGAAAGAGAGAGAAATTCTTACAAAATTCGTTCAGGGGCTGTGATGCCACCTGGATTGACCATATCTAGACCCACAGCTGATTGAGACATAAGGGTGGACACTCTTGGGGCTGAGAGGTTTGGTGAGGTTGGGTGAGCAAACGCAGACCCTTTAAAGTAATACTGCGTGGTACCCATCCCATAGGTCCCAAATCTCCAGCTTCAAGGGCATCTTCCTACATCGAAAACATGCATGAGAAACCCAGAAGATGGTACACCATGTGATCGGGAAAGGTTTCTAAAACGCACCTCATTTCTCATCTCCTTGTGCTCGGGTTCGCCATTCCAGCCGCTTTACTAGCAATCTCCCTCCTTGGAGAATGAGCACCTTTAACCTCCTGTTCCGTACAGGTTGCAATTTGTCCTGAGGATGAACGGGAAGAGGGGGAACCAATGAGAGACTAGGTCTAGGTGTGGGGACAGGCACAGGTCACTCTATTTTCCCATCAGGAAGAAGAATTAACCACAGGCTCAGCCTGCCGCCCAGAACCACAATAGGGCCTGAAGCAATCCTGCGCTTTTGCGGCCAGCTCCCAAGAAAGCGAGTTGAAAAATGGAGCTCAGGGGCACTGCAATTCACAAACCTGCAGAGTTAGAAATGATAACTCTCGTCCACAAATATATTGAGGGAAGGCAACGAAGAGGATTTGAAAGCAAGGCAGAATTACAGGAAACAGATTTCAGGAGGTAGATTCGAATCGCCTTTAAAGCACAGGAAAAGCGGCAAAACCTCGACCATGATGCCCTTGGCCAAAAAGGGCGTATGCGTTTTTTCCTGAATATATTCAGGAAAAAACGCATACGCCCTTTTTGGCCAACCAAGCAACCTGGAAAGGCAAATCAGCGCTACAAAGAAGTCTCGCTTCCCATCGGTCAAAAGGGCCATGCTGAATAAAGTGTCAAAACCAGAAATGCAGGACAGGCCATGGAGAAACGGGAGCCTTGCTACGCTGATGGGCGGGATGTAAATTGCCAACAGCCACTCTGGAGAAGTGTACGGTGTGTCCTGAAACATCTAAAAAACTCAGCTTAGAGAGCATAGGGCACTTCCACTCATGGGTGTATAAATTGGGAAAACTAAAAATCAGCGAGACACAGGCACCCCAAAGTTTAGGGCTGCTCTGTTGACAAGAACCTCCACTTCATTACACCTTAAATATCCCAGGAAAGAGAAAAATGGATAAAGAAGTTGTGGTCCTTATGTACAATGGAATATCACTGAGGCATGAAATCAACGTCATAAGGCTAGTAGCAGCATGATGAGTGGATTTAGGTACGACGATTCTAAGTGAAATAAGTCACACAGAAAGACACTTATCGTAAGATATCACTTATAGAGGGAATGTAAAAACCGCTACACTTGAACTGAATTACAAAACAGAACAGAGTCCCACGTTTAGAAAACACACTATGGCTGCTTAACGGGAACGGTGAGGTGGGGTGACGCATAAAACAAGGGTTTCAAATTAGCTCAGATAGCGTTCCATAAACCCAATATGTAATAGACAAGACCTACTCCTTGCTCAGTGAACTGGACGCAAAAACCTCCTATTCACCGCCCAAGAATATATCTGACTAGGAAGAATCTTCAAAGCTATGTATTGATATCTCTCTGTAAGTGAGTCAAGTGGCTGTAAAGCAGCATAAACACAGCAGTGAAAAGCAGCTAAACCCCATTATAAAAATCAATTACTTTTAAAAACCCGTGAAACAAAGACAGTGAAAGAGAGAGAAATTCTTACAAAATTCGTTCAGGGGCTGTGATGCCACCTGGATTGACCATATCTAGACCCACAGCTGATTGAGACATAAGGGTGGACACTCTTGGGGCTGAGAGGTTTGGTGAGGTTGGGTGAGCAAACGCAGACCCTTTAAAGTAATACTGCGTGGTACCCATCCCATAGGTCCCAAATCTCCAGCTTCAAGGGCATCTTCCTACATCGAAAACATGCATGAGAAACCCAGAAGATGGTACACCATGTGATCGGGAAAGGTTTCTAAAACGCACCTCATTTCTCATCTCCTTGTGCTCGGGTTCGCCATTCCAGCCGCTTTACTAGCAATCTCCCTCCTTGGAGAATGAGCACCTTTAACCTCCTGTTCCGTACAGGTTGCAATTTGTCCTGAGGATGAACGGGAAGAGGGGGAACCAATGAGAGACTAGGTCTAGGTGTGGGGACAGGCACAGGTCACTCTATTTTCCCATCAGGAAGAAGAATTAACCACAGGCTCAGCCTGCCGCCCAGAACCACAATAGGGCCTGAAGCAATCCTGCGCTTTTGCGGCCAGCTCCCAAGAAAGCGAGTTGAAAAATGGAGCTCAGGGGCACTGCAATTCACAAACCTGCAGAGTTAGAAATGATAACTCTCGTCCACAAATATATTGAGGGAAGGCAACGAAGAGGATTTGAAAGCAAGGCAGAATTACAGGAAACAGATTTCAGGAGGTAGATTCGAATCGCCTTTAAAGCACAGGAAAAGCGGCAAAACCTCGACCATGATGCCCTTGGCCAAAAAGGGCGTATGCGTTTTTTCCTGAATATATTCAGGAAAAAACGCATACGCCCTTTTTGGCCAACCAAGCAACCTGGAAAGGCAAATCAGCGCTACAAAGAAGTCTCGCTTCCCATCGGTCAAAAGGGCCATGCTGAATAAAGTGTCAAAACCAGAAATGCAGGACAGGCCATGGAGAAACGGGAGCCTTGCTACGCTGATGGGCGGGATGTAAATTGCCAACAGCCACTCTGGAGAAGTGTACGGTGTGTCCTGAAACATCTAAAAAACTCAGCTTAGAGAGCATAGGGCACTTCCACTCATGGGTGTATAAATTGGGAAAACTAAAAATCAGCGAGACACAGGCACCCCAAAGTTTAGGGCTGCTCTGTTGACAAGAACCTCCACTTCATTACACCTTAAATATCCCAGGAAAGAGAAAAATGGATAAAGAAGTTGTGGTCCTTATGTACAATGGAATATCACTGAGGCATGAAATCAACGTCATAAGGCTAGTAGCAGCATGATGAGTGGATTTAGGTACGACGATTCTAAGTGAAATAAGTCACACAGAAAGACACTTATCGTAAGATATCACTTATAGAGGGAATGTAAAAACCGCTACACTTGAACTGAATTACAAAACAGAACAGAGTCCCACGTTTAGAAAACACACTATGGCTGCTTAACGGGAACGGTGAGGTGGGGTGACGCATAAAACAAGGGTTTCAAATTAGCTCAGATAGCGTTCCATAAACCCAATATGTAATAGACAAGACCTACTCCTTGCTCAGTGAACTGGACGCAAAAACCTCCTATTCACCGCCCAAGAATATATCTGACTAGGAAGAATCTTCAAAGCTATGTATTGATATCTCTCTGTAAGTGAGTCAAGTGGGTGTAAAGCAGCATAAACACAGCAGTGAAAAGCAGCTAAACCCCATTATAAAAATCAATTACTTTTAAAAACCCGTGAAACAAAGACAGTGAAAGAGAGAGAAATTCTTACAAAATTCGTTCAGGGGCTGTGATGCCACCTGGATTGACCATATCTAGACCCACAGCTGATTGAGACATAAGGGTGGACACTCTTGGGGCTGAGAGGTTTGGTGAGGTTGGGTGAGCAAACGCAGACCCTTTAAAGTAATACTGCGTGGTACCCATCCCATAGGTCCCAAATCTCCAGCTTCAAGGGCATCTTCCTACATCGAAAACATGCATGAGAAACCCAGAAGATGGTACACCATGTGATCGGGAAAGGTTTCTAAAACGCACCTCATTTCTCATCTCCTTGTGCTCGGGTTCGCCATTCCAGCCGCTTTACTAGCAATCTCCCTCCTTGGAGAATGAGCACCTTTAACCTCCTGTTCCGTACAGGTTGCAATTTGTCCTGAGGATGAACGGGAAGAGGGGGAACCAATGAGAGACTAGGTCTAGGTGTGGGGACAGGCACAGGTCACTCTATTTTCCCATCAGGAAGAAGAATTAACCACAGGCTCAGCCTGCCGCCCAGAACCACAATAGGGCCTGAAGCAATCCTGCGCTTTTGCGGCCAGCTCCCAAGAAAGCGAGTTGAAAAATGGAGCTCAGGGGCACTGCAATTCACAAACCTGCAGAGTTAGAAATGATAACTCTCGTCCACAAATATATTGAGGGAAGGCAACGAAGAGGATTTGAAAGCAAGGCAGAATTACAGGAAACAGATTTCGGGAGGTAGATTCGAATCGCCTTTAAAGCACAGGAAAAGCGGCAAAACCTCGACCATGATGCCCTTGGCCAAAAAGGGCGTATGCGTTTTTTCCTGAATATATTCAGGAAAAAACGCATACGCCCTTTTTGGCCAACCAAGCAACCTGGAAAGGCAAATCAGCGCTACAAAGAAGTCTCGCTTCCCATCGGTCAAAAGGGCCATGCTGAATAAAGTGTCAAAACCAGAAATGCAGGACAGGCCATGGAGAAACGGGAGCCTTGCTACGCTGATGGGCGGGATGTAAATTGCCAACAGCCACTCTGGAGAAGTGTACGGTGTGTCCTGAAACATCTAAAAAACTCAGCTTAGAGAGCATAGGGCACTTCCACTCATGGGTGTATAAATTGGGAAAACTAAAAATCAGCGAGACACAGGCACCCCAAAGTTTAGGGCTGCTCTGTTGACAAGAACCTCCACTTCATTACACCTTAAATATCCCAGGAAAGAGAAAAATGGATAAAGAAGTTGTGGTCCTTATGTACAATGGAATATCACTGAGGCATGAAATCAACGTCATAAGGCTAGTAGCAGCATGATGAGTGGATTTAGGTACGACGATTCTAAGTGAAATAAGTCACACAGAAAGACACTTATCGTAAGATATCACTTATAGAGGGAATGTAAAAACCGCTACACTTGAACTGAATTACAAAACAGAACAGAGTCCCACGTTTAGAAAACACACTATGGCTGCTTAACGGGAACGGTGAGGTGGGGTGACGCATAAAACAAGGGTTTCAAATTAGCTCAGATAGCGTTCCATAAACCCAATATGTAATAGACAAGACCTACTCCTTGCTCAGTGAACTGGACGCAAAAACCTCCTATTCACCGCCCAAGAATATATCTGACTAGGAAGAATCTTCAAAGCTATGTATTGATATCTCTCTGTAAGTGAGTCAAGTGGCTGTAAAGCAGCATAAACACAGCAGTGAAAAGCAGCTAAACCCCATTATAAAAATCAATTACTTTTAAAAACCCGTGAAACAAAGACAGTGAAAGAGAGAGAAATTCTTACAAAATTCGTTCAGGGGCTGTGATGCCACCTGGATTGACCATATCTAGACCCACAGCTGATTGAGACATAAGGGTGGACACTCTTGGGGCTGAGAGGTTTGGTGAGGTTGGGTGAGCAAACGCAGACCCTTTAAAGTAATACTGCGTGGTACCCATCCCATAGGTCCCAAATCTCCAGCTTCAAGGGCATCTTCCTACATCGAAAACATGCATGAGAAACCCAGAAGATGGTACACCATGTGATCGGGAAAGGTTTCTAAAACGCACCTCATTTCTCATCTCCTTGTGCTCGGGTTCGCCATTCCAGCCGCTTTACTAGCAATCTCCCTCCTTGGAGAATGAGCACCTTTAACCTCCTGTTCCGTACAGGTTGCAATTTGTCCTGAGGATGAACGGGAAGAGGGGGAACCAATGAGAGACTAGGTCTAGGTGTGGGGACAGGCACAGGTCACTCTATTTTCCCATCAGGAAGAAGAATTAACCACAGGCTCAGCCTGCCGCCCAGAACCACAATAGGGCCTGAAGCAATCCTGCGCTTTTGCGGCCAGCTCCCAAGAAAGCGAGTTGAAAAATGGAGCTCAGGGGCACTGCAATTCACAAACCTGCAGAGTTAGAAATGATAACTCTCGTCCACAAATATATTGAGGGAAGGCAACGAAGAGGATTTGAAAGCAAGGCAGAATTACAGGAAACAGATTTCAGGAGGTAGATTCGAATCGCCTTTAAAGCACAGGAAAAGCGGCAAAACCTCGACCATGATGCCCTTGGCCAAAAAGGGCGTATGCGTTTTTTCCTGAATATATTCAGGAAAAAACGCATACGCCCTTTTTGGCCAACCAAGCAACCTGGAAAGGCAAATCAGCGCTACAAAGAAGTCTCGCTTCCCATCGGTCAAAAGGGCCATGCTGAATAAAGTGTCAAAACCAGAAATGCAGGACAGGCCATGGAGAAACGGGAGCCTTGCTACGCTGATGGGCGGGATGTAAATTGCCAACAGCCACTCTGGAGAAGTGTACGGTGTGTCCTGAAACATCTAAAAAACTCAGCTTAGAGAGCATAGGGCACTTCCACTCATGGGTGTATAAATTGGGAAAACTAAAAATCAGCGAGACACAGGCACCCCAAAGTTTAGGGCTGCTCTGTTGACAAGAACCTCCACTTCATTACACCTTAAATATCCCAGGAAAGAGAAAAATGGATAAAGAAGTTGTGGTCCTTATGTACAATGGAATATCACTGAGGCATGAAATCAACGTCATAAGGCTAGTAGCAGCATGATGAGTGGATTTAGGTACGACGATTCTAAGTGAAATAAGTCACACAGAAAGACACTTATCGTAAGATATCACTTATAGAGGGAATGTAAAAACCGCTACACTTGAACTGAATTACAAAACAGAACAGAGTCCCACGTTTAGAAAACACACTATGGCTGCTTAACGGGAACGGTGAGGTGGGGTGACGCATAAAACAAGGGTTTCAAATTAGCTCAGATAGCGTTCCATAAACCCAATATGTAATAGACAAGACCTACTCCTTGCTCAGTGAACTGGACGCAAAAACCTCCTATTCACCGCCCAAGAATATATCTGACTAGGAAGAATCTTCAAAGCTATGTATTGATATCTCTCTGTCAAGTGGGTGTAAAGCAGCATAAACACAGCAGTGAAAAGCAGCTAAACCCCATTATAAAAATCAATTACTTTTAAAAACCCGTGAAACAAAGACAGTGAAAGAGAGAGAAATTCTTACAAAATTCGTTCAGGGGCTGTGATGCCACCTGGATTGACCATATCTAGACCCACAGCTGATTGAGACATAAGGGTGGACACTCTTGGGGCTGAGAGGTTTGGTGAGGTTGGGTGAGCAAACGCAGACCCTTTAAAGTAATACTGCGTGGTACCCATCCCATAGGTCCCAAATCTCCAGCTTCAAGGGCATCTTCCTACATCGAAAACATGCATGAGAAACCCAGAAGATGGTACACCATGTGATCGGGAAAGGTTTCTAAAACGCACCTCATTTCTCATCTCCTTGTGCTCGGGTTCGCCATTCCAGCCGCTTTACTAGCAATCTCCCTCCTTGGAGAATGAGCACCTTTAACCTCCTGTTCCGTACAGGTTGCAATTTGTCCTGAGGATGAACGGGAAGAGGGGGAACCAATGAGAGACTAGGTCTAGGTGTGGGGACAGGCACAGGTCACTCTATTTTCCCATCAGGAAGAAGAATTAACCACAGGCTCAGCCTGCCGCCCAGAACCACAATAGGGCCTGAAGCAATCCTGCGCTTTTGCGGCCAGCTCCCAAGAAAGCGAGTTGAAAAATGGAGCTCAGGGGCACTGCAATTCACAAACCTGCAGAGTTAGAAATGATAACTCTCGTCCACAAATATATTGAGGGAAGGCAACGAAGAGGATTTGAAAGCAAGGCAGAATTACAGGAAACAGATTTCGGGAGGTAGATTCGAATCGCCTTTAAAGCACAGGAAAAGCGGCAAAACCTCGACCATGATGCCCTTGGCCAAAAAGGGCGTATGCGTTTTTTCTGAATATATTCAGGAAAAAACGCATACGCCCTTTTTGGCCAACCAAGCAACCTGGAAAGGCAAATCAGCGCTACAAAGGAGTCTCGCTTCCCATCGGTCAAAAGGGCCATGCTGAATAAAGTGTCAAAACCAGAAATGCAGGACAGGCCATGGAGAAACGGGAGCCTTGCTACGCTGATGGGCGGGATGTAAATTGCCAACAGCCACTCTGGAGAAGTGTACGGTGTGTCCTGAAACATCTAAAAAACTCAGCTTAGAGAGCATAGGGCACTTCCACTCATGGGTGTATAAATTGGGAAAACTAAAAATCAGCGAGACACAGGCACCCCAAAGTTTAGGGCTGCTCTGTTGACAAGAACCTCCACTTCATTACACCTTAAATATCCCAGGAAAGAGAAAAATGGATAAAGAAGTTGTGGTCCTTATGTACAATGGAATATCACTGAGGCATGAAATCAACGTCATAAGGCTAGTAGCAGCATGATGAGTGGATTTAGGTACGACGATTCTAAGTGAAATAAGTCACACAGAAAGACACTTATCGTAAGATATCACTTATAGAGGGAATGTAAAAACCGCTACACTTGAACTGAATTACAAAACAGAACAGAGTCCCACGTTTAGAAAACACACTATGGCTGCTTAACGGGAACGGTGAGGTGGGGTGACGCATAAAACAAGGGTTTCAAATTAGCTCAGATAGCGTTCCATAAACCCAATATGTAATAGACAAGACCTACTCCTTGCTCAGTGAACTGGACGCAAAAACCTCCTATTCACCGCCCAAGAATATATCTGACTAGGAAGAATCTTCAAAGCTATGTATTGATATCTCTCTGTAAGTGAGTCAAGTGGCTGTAAAGCAGCATAAACACAGCAGTGAAAAGCAGCTAAAACCCCATTATAAAAATCAATTACTTTTAAAAACCCGTGAAACAAAGACAGTGAAAGAGAGAGAAATTCTTACAAAATTCGTTCAGGGGCTGTGATGCCACCTGGATTGACCATATCTAGACCCACAGCTGATTGAGACATAAGGGTGGACACTCTTGGGGCTGAGAGGTTTGGTGAGGTTGGGTGAGCAAACGCAGACCCTTTAAAGTAATACTGCGTGGTACCCATCCCATAGGTCCCAAATCTCCAGCTTCAAGGGCATCTTCCTACATCGAAAACATGCATGAGAAACCCAGAAGATGGTACACCATGTGATCGGGAAAGGTTTCTAAAACGCACCTCATTTCTCATCTCCTTGTGCTCGGGTTCGCCATTCCAGCCGCTTTACTAGCAATCTCCCTCCTTGGAGAATGAGCACCTTTAACCTCCTGTTCCGTACAGGTTGCAATTTGTCCTGAGGATGAACGGGAAGAGGGGGAACCAATGAGAGACTAGGTCTAGGTGTGGGGACAGGCACAGGTCACTCTATTTTCCCATCAGGAAGAAGAATTAACCACAGGCTCAGCCTGCCGCCCAGAACCACAATAGGGCCTGAAGCAATCCTGCGCTTTTGCGGCCAGCTCCCAAGAAAGCGAGTTGAAAAATGGAGCTCAGGGGCACTGCAATTCACAAACCTGCAGAGTTAGAAATGATAACTCTCGTCCACAAATATATTGAGGGAAGGCAACGAAGAGGATTTGAAAGCAAGGCAGAATTACAGGAAACAGATTTCAGGAGGTAGATTCGAATCGCCTTTAAAGCACAGGAAAAGCGGCAAAACCTCGACCATGATGCCCTTGGCCAAAAAGGGCGTATGCGTTTTTTCCTGAATATATTCAGGAAAAAACGCATACGCCCTTTTTGGCCAACCAAGCAACCTGGAAAGGCAAATCAGCGCTACAAAGAAGTCTCGCTTCCCATCGGTCAAAAGGGCCATGCTGAATAAAGTGTCAAAACCAGAAATGCAGGACAGGCCATGGAGAAACGGGAGCCTTGCTACGCTGATGGGCGGGATGTAAATTGCCAACAGCCACTCTGGAGAAGTGTACGGTGTGTCCTGAAACATCTAAAAAACTCAGCTTAGAGAGCATAGGGCACTTCCACTCATGGGTGTATAAATTGGGAAAACTAAAAATCAGCGAGACACAGGCACCCCAAAGTTTAGGGCTGCTCTGTTGACAAGAACCTCCACTTCATTACACCTTAAATATCCCAGGAAAGAGAAAAATGGATAAAGAAGTTGTGGTCCTTATGTACAATGGAATATCACTGAGGCATGAAATCAACGTCATAAGGCTAGTAGCAGCATGATGAGTGGATTTAGGTACGACGATTCTAAGTGAAATAAGTCACACAGAAAGACACTTATCGTAAGATATCACTTATAGAGGGAATGTAAAAACCGCTACACTTGAACTGAATTACAAAACAGAACAGAGTCCCACGTTTAGAAAACACACTATGGCTGCTTAACGGGAACGGTGAGGTGGGGTGACGCATAAAACAAGGGTTTCAAATTAGCTCAGATAGCGTTCCATAAACCCAATATGTAATAGACAAGACCTACTCCTTGCTCAGTGAACTGGACGCAAAAACCTCCTATTCACCGCCCAAGAATATATCTGACTAGGAAGAATCTTCAAAGCTATGTATTGATATCTCTCTGTAAGTGAGTCAAGTGGGTGTAAAGCAGCATAAACACAGCAGTGAAAAGCAGCTAAACCCCATTATAAAAATCAATTACTTTTAAAAACCCCGTGAAACAAAGACAGTGAAAGAGAGAGAAATTCTTACAAAATTCGTTCAGGGGCTGTGATGCCACCTGGATTGACCATATCTAGACCCACAGCTGATTGAGACATAAGGGTGGACACTCTTGGGGCTGAGAGGTTTGGTGAGGTTGGGTGAGCAAACGCAGACCCTTTAAAGTAATACTGCGTGGTACCCATCCCATAGGTCCCAAATCTCCAGCTTCAAGGGCATCTTCCTACATCGAAAACATGCATGAGAAACCCAGAAGATGGTACACCATGTGATCGGGAAAGGTTTCTAAAACGCACCTCATTTCTCATCTCCTTGTGCTCGGGTTCGCCATTCCAGCCGCTTTACTAGCAATCTCCCTCCTTGGAGAATGAGCACCTTTAACCTCCTGTTCCGTACAGGTTGCAATTTGTCCTGAGGATGAACGGGAAGAGGGGGAACCAATGAGAGACTAGGTCTAGGTGTGGGGACAGGCACAGGTCACTCTATTTTCCCATCAGGAAGAAGAATTAACCACAGGCTCAGCCTGCCGCCCAGAACCACAATAGGGCCTGAAGCAATCCTGCGCTTTTGCGGCCAGCTCCCAAGAAAGCGAGTTGAAAAATGGAGCTCAGGGGCACTGCAATTCACAAACCTGCAGAGTTAGAAATGATAACTCTCGTCCACAAATATATTGAGGGAAGGCAACGAAGAGGATTTGAAAGCAAGGCAGAATTACAGGAAACAGATTTCGGGAGGTAGATTCGAATCGCCTTTAAAGCACAGGAAAAGCGGCAAAACCTCGACCATGATGCCCTTGGCCAAAAAGGGCGTATGCGTTTTTTCCTGAATATATTCAGGAAAAAACGCATACGCCCTTTTTGGCCAACCAAGCAACCTGGAAAGGCAAATCAGCGCTACAAAGAAGTCTCGCTTCCCATCGGTCAAAAGGGCCATGCTGAATAAAGTGTCAAAACCAGAAATGCAGGACAGGCCATGGAGAAACGGGAGCCTTGCTACGCTGATGGGCGGGATGTAAATTGCCAACAGCCACTCTGGAGAAGTGTACGGTGTGTCCTGAAACATCTAAAAAACTCAGCTTAGAGAGCATAGGGCACTTCCACTCATGGGTGTATAAATTGGGAAAACTAAAAATCAGCGAGACACAGGCACCCCAAAGTTTAGGGCTGCTCTGTTGACAAGAACCTCCACTTCATTACACCTTAAATATCCCAGGAAAGAGAAAAATGGATAAAGAAGTTGTGGTCCTTATGTACAATGGAATATCACTGAGGCATGAAATCAACGTCATAAGGCTAGAAGCAGCATGATGAGTGGATTTAGGTACGACGATTCTAAGTGAAATAAGTCACACAGAAAGACACTTATCGTAAGATATCACTTATAGAGGGAATGTAAAAACCGCTACACTTGAACTGAATTACAAAACAGAACAGAGTCCCACGTTTAGAAAACACACTATGGCTGCTTAACGGGAACGGTGAGGTGGGGTGACGCATAAAACAAGGGTTTCAAATTAGCTCAGATAGCGTTCCATAAACCCAATATGTAATAGACAAGACCTACTCCTTGCTCAGTGAACTGGACGCAAAAACCTCCTATTCACCGCCCAAGAATATATCTGACTAGGAAGAATCTTCAAAGCTATGTATTGATATCTCTCTGTAAGTGAGTCAAGTGGGTGTAAAGCAGCATAAACACAGCAGTGAAAAGCAGCTAAACCCCATTATAAAAATCAATTACTTTTAAAAACCCGTGAAACAAAGACAGTGAAAGAGAGAGAAATTCTTACAAAATTCGTTCAGGGGCTGTGATGCCACCTGGATTGACCATATCTAGACCCACAGCTGATTGAGACATAAGGGTGGACACTCTTGGGGCTGAGAGGTTTGGTGAGGTTGGGTGAGCAAACGCAGACCCTTTAAAGTAATACTGCGTGGTACCCATCCCATAGGTCCCAAATCTCCAGCTTCAAGGGCATCTTCCTACATCGAAAACATGCATGAGAAACCCAGAAGATGGTACACCATGTGATCGGGAAAGGTTTCTAAAACGCACCTCATTTCTCATCTCCTTGTGCTCGGGTTCGCCATTCCAGCCGCTTTACTAGCAATCTCCCTCCTTGGAGAATGAGCACCTTTAACCTCCTGTTCCGTACAGGTTGCAATTTGTCCTGAGGATGAACGGGAAGAGGGGGAACCAATGAGAGACTAGGTCTAGGTGTGGGGACAGGCACAGGTCACTCTATTTTCCCATCAGGAAGAAGAATTAACCACAGGCTCAGCCTGCCGCCCAGAACCACAATAGGGCCTGAAGCAATCCTGCGCTTTTGCGGCCAGCTCCCAAGAAAGCGAGTTGAAAAATGGAGCTCAGGGGCACTGCAATTCACAAACCTGCAGAGTTAGAAATGATAACTCTCGTCCACAAATATATTGAGGGAAGGCAACGAAGAGGATTTGAAAGCAAGGCAGAATTGCAGGAAACAGATTTCAGGAGGTAGATTCGAATCGCCTTTAAAGCACAGGAAAAGCGGCAAAACCTCGACCATGATGCCCTTGGCCAAAAAGGGCGTATGCGTTTTTTCCTGAATATATTCAGGAAAAAACGCATACGCCCTTTTTGGCCAACCAAGCAACCTGGAAAGGCAAATCAGCGCTACAAAGAAGTCTCGCTTCCCATTGGTCAAAAGGGCCATGCTGAATAAAGTGTCAAAACCAGAAATGCAGGACAGGCCATGGAGAAACGGGAGCCTTGCTACGCTGATGGGCGGGATGTAAATTGCCAACAGCCACTCTGGAGAAGTGTACGGTGTGTCCTGAAACATCTAAAAAACTCAGCTTAGAGAGCATAGGGCACTTCCACTCATGGGTGTATAAATTGGGAAAACTAAAAATCAGCGAGACACAGGCACCCCAAAGTTTAGGGCTGCTCTGTTGACAAGAACCTCCACTTCATTACACCTTAAATATCCCAGGAAAGAGAAAAATGGATAAAGAAGTTGTGGTCCTTATGTACAATGGAATATCACTGAGGCATGAAATCAACGTCATAAGGCTAGTAGCAGCATGATGAGTGGATTTAGGTACGACGATTCTAAGTGAAATAAGTCACACAGAAAGACACTTATCGTAAGATATCACTTATAGAGGGAATGTAAAAACCGCTACACTTGAACTGAATTACAAAACAGAACAGAGTCCCACGTTTAGAAAACACACTATGGCTGCTTAACGGGAACGGTGAGGTGGGGTGACGCATAAAACAAGGGTTTCAAATTAGCTCAGATAGCGTTCCATAAACCCAATATGTAATAGACAAGACCTACTCCTTGCTCAGTGAACTGGACGCAAAAACCTCCTATTCACCGCCCAAGAATATATCTGACTAGGAAGAATCTTCAAAGCTATGTATTGATATCTCTCTGTAAGTGAGTCAAGTGGCTGTAAAGCAGCATAAACACAGCAGTGAAAAGCAGCTAAACCCCATTATAAAAATCAATTACTTTTAAAAA